>NC_138371.1:27827527-27966988 GCF_054177405.1 Leptonychotes weddellii
TAGATAAGCACTTCATAGAAAAAGATTAAAAAATATAGACAATAAACACATGAAAAGGTGCTCAGTCTCACTAATCACCAAGGAAATACAATTTGAACCTGAATTTGATACCACTACAGAATGGCTAAAAGGAAAACGAAACGAAACAAAACATATCAACTACTGGTAAGGTTATGGAAGTCCTATTTTTGGAACACTAAAGTGCCAGGGTAATTTAGAACAGCTATTTGAAAAACTGGCAATGGTAATATGCATACAGCCTTTAACTCCTAAGTGTACAGACTCAGCAAAATGTGCATGCCCGTGCACCAAAGGACAAAAATGCTCATAGCAGAATTATTAATGGTAGTCTCAAAGTGGAAATAATCCAAAGAGCCATCAACAGTAGAATGGATAAAGCATTTTTAGAGAAAAATAATAATGGATTCATATAAATAGAATGATGAATGAAGTAAAATTTAAGAAAAATGATTCTAATTCCTTTTTTTTCATAGTAAGGATTAAGAATATTGTGTAGGGTAGGTAAATTAAGAGTAGATGTTTAGTACAGATGGTTTCCACTTACTACGATTTGACAAAACTTTTTTTTTTTTACTTTACAATGATGCAAAAGCAATATGCATTTAGTAGAAGACATACTTCAAATTCTGAATTTTGGATTTTTTTCTAGGCTAGCGATATGTGGTGGGATACTCTCTTGTGAAGCTGGGCAGTAGCAACGAACCATGGCCCCCAGTCAGCCATGCAATCACCAGGGTAAACAACAGATAAACAATCGATACAATTACAACCATTCTGTACCCATACAACCATTCTGTTTTTCACTTTCAGTACAGTGTTCAATAAATTACATATTTAACACTTTTGTTATAAAATAGGCTTTGTGTTAAATGATATTACCCACCTATAGGCTTATGTAGGTGTTCTGAGCACATTTCAGGTGGGCTAGGCTAAGCTATGCTTGGTAGGCTAGGTGTATTTAATGCATTTTCAACTTATGATGGGTTTATCGACACATAACCCCATGGCAAATTGAGGAAGATCTACATTATTTAAAGCTATAAAGGCAATCATTAGTCTAAAGATAATCATTAAGCTCAAAGTTATCTGTAACAATCAGGAAGTAGAGGAGGCGAATGGGAGGTGGGAGGTAATGTGAGTATATGAAATTCTTTACCTCTAATAGCTGATAGTCAAAAAGAGATACTATATAAAGTTAACAAATCCAGAGAGGGGAATGCATATAATATTTAAAGTTATATGACAGCCACCAAAAAACCCCTATAAAAACAGCAACTGTGAGCAGTGTTTGACTTTGGGATTGGGACTGAACAGGAGGCAGGAAGAACAACATTTCATTTTGTCCTTTTTTTGGGTGTCAAGTTTTAAGCATGTGCCATCTATTACTTCTATAAAATAAGTACTAAAAAATGTACACAAAATAAGTAAAAGCCTCTAAGCAAAACCCTTAAGAATTCTAGTTTTCTACCAAAGCTCAGCGAATTGAGCTGATTGGCAAATGGTTGTAGTAAGGTAAGAGCGCACAAAATCTCTCAGAATACTAAAATATAAACTAAGACATTGCCTGGGATTTTATAACTGAATGAAAATTAAACTATAGAGCATTAATTTTCACTTCAGCATAATTTTTAACTTGTTAATTTTTAAAATAACTTTTCACTTCAGTTAATTTTTTCATTTAAAAATATTTATGATTTACATTTTCAATAAATACTAACGTATGTATAATTAGAAGACTATTACTAATTTAAAGATTGACTCACAGGGTAATAATATAATGGGTTTAACTCTTTGAGGCAAAATAATTTTTAAAACTTGATTATCTTTTGGGATATATTATATCATATAAGAAGAAATCTGTTATTTAATAAACCTGAATTGTTTTGGTTACTATTACTGCATAACAAATGATCCCCAAACTGAATGGTATAAAATATGTATACTTGTTTATATATTTGTATTTCATAGATTTGTGGGTCAGATTCTGAAGGGCTAAGCTGGGCAGCTCTCACTTGGGGTCTGTTAGAAGGTTAACACCAGGTGTAGGCTAGGGCTGCAGTCAAGGTCTGGGTATCAAAGGTGGTGCTGACAGTTGATGTGAGCTGAACACTGGAAACTCCAACCATGGCAGCCAAAAAGCCTAGGCGTGGCTTTTCAGCTAGGTGTATTCAGAATAATAGAACTTCTTACATGGCAGCTAGCTTCCTCTAGAGTGAGTTTCCCCAGGAAATCAAGTTGAGACTGTGGCTTTTTGTGACCTAGTCCCAGAAGTCACACAATATCTGCTGCATACTATAAGTTTTAAGTGAGTCATTAATGACAGTCCAGATTTATGGAGAGGGGACATAAGACCCCTGTCTTTGGTGGAAGGGGTGCCAAAGGCTTTATGGACTTCTTTATAATCACCACCTTGCTCTATGGATGAAAAAAAAAGTGAATTTAAGCAAAATCCAATTTTAAACTAATAAAGTTACACTTTGAATTTCTACCTCTGCAGTATATGTTTGTGAACCATAATAGGCTCATAATATTCACTGTACCCAGGGTAAGGGGAGGGGATTACTAAAAAAAAAAAAAAAAAAAAAAAATTTCTTGATCCATCTTTAGAAAACAAATACCCTCACCTGAATAGAGGGTGATGCTGTACTAGCCACTGAATGAACCTAAAATACTAAATTGCTCTGTCACATCAGATTAAAGGAGCAAAGCTAAATTATGAACACTCAATTGGAGTTTTCAGTGCCTTAACTTATTAACTAAAATCCTCATGGCTCCTAATTAGTTCAGGTTAAACATTTAGCCATCAAAGAAGTACCTTTTCTTAAACTATACTCTTAATAACAAAAATGCTTTTTTGGAAAACTATGTATATTATAAATATATTAACTGATTCTCTGAGATTAAAACCTCAATGACATCATTCCTAATCATTAAGTCAAAAGTCAAAGGGTATAATTTTAATGATTTGGTGAGTTTAATTTGTGACAAATGTAAATAACTATTTTCCACTAAAAGAGACATTGTAGCAAGTTATCATGTGCCCTATTATGTACTTTCCCACCCCCAACACTAAAATTCCTATCACCAACTGTCCTTTATCATTGAAACAAGAACGTAAGGAGTTGTGAAGGTTGTTAGTAACAACGTGGGTATCCAACAGAAGTCTTTAAATTTTTTTAATTTTATTTTTAAATTTAAATTCAATTAACATATAGTGTATTATTAGTTTCAGAGGTAGAATTTAATGATTCATCAGTTGCATATAACACCCAGTGCTCATAACATCAAGTGCCCTCCTTAATGCCCATCACCCAGTTACTCCATTCCCCCCACCCACCTCCCCTACAGCAACCCTCAGTTTGTTTCCTATGATTAAGAGTCTCTTATGGTTTGTCTCCCTCTTTGATTTCATCTTGTTTTATTTTTTCCTCTCTTCCCCTATGATCCTGTTTTGTTTCTTAAATTCCACATATGAGTGAGATCATATAATTGTCTTTCTCTGATTGACTTATTTTGCTTAGCATAATACCCTCTAGTTCTATCCAGGTCATTTTCTTTTTCTCTTTCTTTCTTTCTTTTCTTTCTTTCATGGCTGAGTAGAAGTCCTTTCTTTAAAGAAAAGTATTACTCCATAATCTTGCCATTTTCTAAAAAGAAAGAGTCCTCAAAGGGTATATATTTATTTTAAGCTTCTCTATTCATGTTCTGTCACCTCTCTTAATCATTCTCAGAAAGATCTTTGAGGGCACCTGGGTGGCTCAGATGGTTAAGTGTCTGCTTTCGGCTCAGGTCATGATCCCAGGGTCCTGGGATCGAGTCCCACATCGGGCTCCCTGCTCCTTGGGAGCCTGCTTCTCCCTCTGCCTCTCTCTCTCTGTCTCTCATGAATAAATAAATAAAATCTTAAAAAAAAAAAAAAGAAAGAAAGATCTTTGAGCTAGTTTTAATTTATTTGGAAATCGCTTCACACTGCATTAAGAACAAGATTTGGGGGGTAGAGGGACTGACTCCTCATTCTTGGTTTCCCCAAGTAAGAGGGATCACTCCCAGGACCAGAGTGGTCAATGAATGAACTACACTGGCTGCTTCTAATGTCAATCCTGCCTACATCAAACCAAACAGCTGGCAAAATAGCAAGAGTAAGAAGCAAGATGATATTGACTGAATTGTTACCTAACTTTTATTTCTAGATTCTAGTTCTTAAAAAGGGGAGGGGGAGAAGAAGAAGAAGAAACTCAGTCTTGAGACATGGAATTTCAGAATGCAGGAGGTTGTTTGACATCCCTCACTGATAAATAAGAAAACAAGGCCAAAAACAAGTACTGCAATTTGCTCAAGGCCTCAAAGAAAGCCCATCCCCAGGCTCCTGGGCCCTTTCAAGCACAATGATTTTAGACATTTCTCAGAAATAATACTCCTTTCCCCATCCTTCCTACCCACCTGTCAACTAAATCTAGAAATTAAAAAAACAAAACAGAAAAACATTTGGTAATTAATTAAACCATATGCATCTGGTGAACTAGATTTAGGGTTCACTTGTGGTATTAATGAGATACAATAAGATTGGTATTTCTGGTATTTCTCACAATGTCATCCAGGGGATATTAGTAGATGAAAGAAAAGGGTCATGTGGTCAAATTAACTGGGGAAACTCTAAATTAAAAAAAAAATTCTTATGTAATACTTCTCAGAATTTTAAATTTGCTATATTGTTGAGTCCCCGTGGAGGGAATAAAGTGTGTAGCATTTCCAGTCCTATTTGGTGTAAGATCATCTAGAGTACTAGAAGTCTATGGAACAGGCTTCGGGAAATCCTAAACAACATATATTGAATTATCTCCAGTTCTCTTAGCATATGTTCCTGGATATGTAAAGGGTAATTAACATAACAAGATACAATTTATTAGCCAATAGTTCGAGATGTTCTTGAAGGTCAACAGCCAATTAATTGGGGTTATTTAATGCACTGGTAACCAAGGATTTTGATGACTTTTGTTTTTATTTTGTTAGTTGCATAAAACTAGTTATATACTATAAGAATTGGCCATTTAAGATCATAGTTAACTAGACAACTTTACACTTATGCTGCATAGCAGGGTATTCAAAATCTCAAGTAATTTAACCTATTTATCTAATTCAAAGGTCACAACTTTAGTCTGTAGCTTCCTCATTCCCTTTTAAACACTTTGCAAGGCAATTACAAAGAAAACAATTCAGTGTCACAAAATTAGGTAAAATTGAAGGTTTAAAAATATTCTCTCATAAAACACAAGACACTTTAAAATTAATTATGGTGATATTCACTGTTGATTAAATAATTGAAATTTTTTACATAATAAAATATTCTTACATTATAGCTTTAAAAAATTACAAGCAGGTGTTCATTGTTGGCATCAGGTATTATATAAATATTTACTGTAGGTGAATATTAGCTTTATATTTTTAAGTATGAGGATGGCAATCATGGTTAAAATTTGAACCATAGTTTGAATGACACAATACAAAGTAAAAGTGTGTGTGTTTGGGAGAAAAATTTTAACTACAGAGGTCAAGTAAAATGTTACTTCTGGAGAGTGTCTTGGGTATTTCACCATTATATCAGAAAAAAGATCTATCCAAAATTCTCATATAGGTAAGGCAGTTAGGGCAAACATCTATTAATTTATTTTTTAGAATGAAATAGTAAATATAGAAATAAATTTACAACCTGAAAAAAGAAATGAAATTTCTCATTTTCTTGGAGATAGGTTGACTGTAAACTCCCACAGGCATGTGAATATTTCTTAATATATGTTTTGAGATTTTCCTTTCCTATTTTTAGGGTGAATTAAAATGTTATTGAGTTAACTTGGAGTTTCTGTATATAAAAATTTTTTTTCATGTAGGAGAGTTCAGTCATTTTATTCAAAAATTCATCTTTCCATCATAATCACTGGGAAAAAAATCTTTAAAATATGTAACCAAATTTTACTAGTGCAGAAGTTCTAAGTTGAAAAAAAAAAGAAAAACAACAACAACAACAACAAGGGGCACCTGGGTGGCTCAGTCAGTTAAGCATCTGCCTTCTGCTGGGGTCATGATCCTGGGGTCCTGGGATCGACTGAGCCCTGCATTGGGCTCCCTGCTCAGTGGGGAGTCTGCTTCTCCCTCTCCCTCTGCCCCTCCCTGTTGCTTGTGTGTGCTCTCTCTCTCTCAAAATAAATAAATTTTAAAAATCTTTAAAAAAAGATCTAAGGGATCTCCATCCAATGGTTATTAAAAAAATAAATAAATAATATAAAATTCATCGCCTGGCATCCTTGAGGCTCTTGAACATCCCTTCACTGTGACATTCCATGTAAAATACCTATAGGGCTGGAAGAGATTGTCTCATTACATTATGTACAATACCCCATTTAAAGCCATATCAAATTATAGGTAGTAATGTTTTTAAAAGGCCATCCTATGTAGTCCTCTTATTCCAGAGCCATAATGAAAAAATTATTTATTAATGAGTTTGATTTATAAAATTTTTGCCTTTGGGCACTAAAATGGAGTTAAAAACATTTAGTGAGCTACAGAACACTTAACAATTATAAAAGCAGTCAGAAGCCCCATAAATCACAATTATTCTGAAATAATACACCAAAAATGCAATTTAAACTGATAATGTATCATTTAATTATATTTTGATGTAGAGCAACATTTGTCTAAATGACCTAGGAAAATACGGAGTCTTGGAAGATTGTTATTATTAAGGAATGAATTGGAGAGCTGGTTTTTTTGTTGTTCTTTTTTTGGAGTGTGTATGAAACAAAAGGGCAGCCTGAGTCTTTCGGTGCCACCATATACTGCTTAACAAGAAGCCCTACTCTGAACATTTGTAGATTTTGTGATGTACAATGAATAAGAGGAACCTACTATGTAACAGCTGCTGCAGAGTTTTAATAAACCTATTTGACATATCAGACAGCCATAATTCCTAAGAGCTCACCTGATCACAGAGGGCAGAGCAACTAAATCACCATATTCTATGAAGTTGCTTTCATCCGGTGAGGAACAGGCAATAGATGACACATGATAGCTTTATATAAATAGTTACATGAACCAATATTAAATTGGCTTTCAACTTCTTCAAGATAGAATTAGAGAATTCCCTCACAAATTAGCAACTTTTAAGAGTTCAAATGAGTACAGAACCTTTGATATATGCAAATATGTTACACAATGTATTTAATTCTTAGCATAAAAGTCAATTAAATAAAACCCCTTTCAAAAATACTTCTTTGTAATTAATGTCTTTGGGACATTAATTGTTTTTATTCAAATAGACAATTTGCAGATTAATAAAATTATTTCAGAAAGCATTATATAAGTTAAGCATTTTTGATACAAATATTCTGAATACAATCTAAGCTTATAAATGAGAAGTGGATAAATGCATGCACTGAGGGGGAAAAACAACAAACCCACATTTAAATATAAGAGAAAACGGGCATTTAAAACACACAAGAGCCTAACATGTCCACTAAGATTAGCAATGAAACAGTATTTCTGTTTGTCTAATAGGATTAAAATGTAATTTCTACAGACCCTATTATTAAAATAAAGAGGAATATCTGCAGGTCATATTACAGATTACAGCTACCATGAAAATCATACCTATAGCTTCAAGATGTTGCTTATAATCAATAAAACTAAAAAGCATTAGAGATAATTGTTCATGTTCCTTACTTGGAAATGTGTCAGGTTTTGTATTCAACGTATCTTTTCCAATAGTAGCTGCAGATGTCATGCATGTGCCTTGGGCTTTTTAATGGTTTCCTATTTCTAATAGCTGGTGTGAATCTAACAAAGTATGGACTATCCTTGCCCTTTTAGGGAAAGGGAAAAAAAAAAAAAACAACAAAGAAACCTAATCAGGTCTAAAAATGAGTTTATCCTATTTTGTACAAAGAAAACAGAAAGAGTCTGGGGAAGATAAACTAATTTCCACCAGTTTCTGCCTAGTACATATACACTAACTCAATTTAGATTGATCTGATAATGTCTACAGACTTACTACCAAGACACAAGTTTACTACATACATTTGGACTTTGTCCCCCCCAAAATAGCATGAGATGAAATGTTGTCCTAAGCTTCTTTTAATTTTATTTTAGTTTTATCTTGGTTTTTTACTTCAAAGTGAATAAGACAAGTTTTCTTGACATCTTTTCAAAATTTACCATAGCAAGACAAAGCCAGAACCAATATTCTTTATATACAACGACACAACGTTAAGTCACAGGATGATTTTTAAGAGAACACATCCTGATTTACTTGAAAAAAAAAAATGCTGTGTATGCAAGAAAGGAATTAAATAGTAGCTTTATTTTACACTCTAAAATTGCTTTAAAAAGCAGCCAATTTTCCTATATAAGAATATCAATTTATTCAACTCTGGGCAATGGAAAGGTAATTGAAATAGTAACCAAGAGAACTAAACCTTAATTCTTTATTTTCCACTAATTAGTTTTTTGCTAACAATATTTTTGTTAGGTTTCAAGGATAAAGTCTAGAATATTCAAAAGACTTATCTTTAAATTAATAAAAGTAGTCAGGACTTAGTAAAATCATGTAATCCCTCTGAAACTTACTACCTACAATTCAATATTTACTAAGCAGTTACAATACACCATATACTAAGCAAATCAAAGAACAACACTACATTCCTAGCCTCAATGAATTGAGTCTTCATAACATACTAAAAAATATTAAAAAATAAAATAAAACTTTAATTTTAATATATTTAACTTCACAGCATTTTTCAAAAGCCTGTATCATCACTGTTTGATGTAGTTTAATATAATTAAACTAAGAAATATGACCATCACAAGTAAAATGTTTTTGAACAGTACATGAATACAGTTACAGAGGATGCTATTTTCTTCCTCACTATGTTCAATTTTCCTATTTAAAATAACTTTTACAAAAATGAGAAAAGGTTATTTAGAACTTAAAATATCTAGACTGTAAATGTATTATAGTTGAGAGCCAGTGATAGGAAAAAGAATTTAAGTATCTCTTCTTATCCTTTAATGAGTAGCCTGAATTATTTTACTTATTAAACTTAAGTACAAGTTTACAAAAATGTAGGCAGTCTTTAATGTAAAATTTCTGAACATATTATTTAATATCCATGATTTACTAATGACAGAAACACAATCTTCAAACTATAACTTATTTCTTTATAATAATTAAAAGTGCAAAGTTTATTATTATACATGAGACTATATAGGTTTGTAAGAGGAAATACATAAAGAACTCAATTTATATCTAAAATTTTATTTTTTTAAAGATTTATTTATTTTATTTGAGAGAGATAGAGAACACGCACAAGTTGGGAGGGGAGGACAGAGGAAGACAGAGAGAGAATTTCAAGCAGACACCCCACTAAGCACAGACCCCAATGCAGGGCTTGATCTCACAACTCTGAGATCATGACCCGTGCAGAAATGAACAGTCAGATACTTAACTGACCAAGCCACCCAGGTTCCCCTATTATCTAAAATTTTAACAAAGATAAAAAGTATGGATGTTCTATACGATGAACAAAACCTTGCTTTATGGTATAATATTCCATTAATAATGTACAGCATTAATTCCAAATAAAAGGAAAAATTGCATTTTTTCCACTTCTTTTACTTTAAAAAATATCATTACTGATATCCAGCAAAGAGGTAGCAGGATTTTGATACCACTTCTACTTAAAACACACAGAAAAAAAAGATAAAACACAAAAGAAGAAACCCTAAAAGGTAAGACTGACTAAACAACAAGATAAGAGTATCCCTGAGCTGAACAAAAACAAAGTCATAAAAAGGGCCCAAACCATGGACTTGCTGGACTCTAGAAGAATAGGTTGAGAGACCCCAATGAACATCTAAAAACAATGCTAGAAGAAGAAAATGATAACAAATCACAGTAGTCTGAGATAATAGCTGATAAATTTTCAGAACAGAAGGAAGATATTAGTTCTCAGGTTAATATTATACTTCAAGGACCAAACAAATAAAACATATTGAAAATGAAAAACATCAAAAATAAAGAGAAAGTGCATGTTATCTACCAAAGAATGACAATTAGACTTGAATCAACAACAACAGATTGCCAGGAAACAATGCACAGTATCTTTGAAACTTTAAAGAAAAATAGGGGGCAATCTAGAATTTTATACCTAACTAAGCTATCATCTAAGAGCTAGAGCAAATTAAGGCATCTTTGGAAACTTAAGGTTTATCTTTCACATATCCTTTCTCATTAGCAATAGTCAAGAAAGTAGCTCAGCATTAAAAAAAAGCCAATTCATGGTGAGGCATTAGTCACACAAGTACAAAAATTTCTGAAAGCAGTTGCTAAGTCTAACTAATGACTTTAAAATATTAATGACCAGTGTTCTGAGCTTAAAGAAAAAATTTAAAACTATAGAAAAAATAAGAAGCACGAGAGTGCTGATGAGTAAATGATAAATGTAAAAGTGATAGTCACGTTTAGAAAGACAGAAATTCTGAATAAGAAAAATTTATTTTAAAAATTACTAAGTGCACGTATGTCTGTATCTATGTACACGCACATACACATACATGCACACACACGCATGATAACTACAAAGTGAAAAGATTTATTTCAAATGACTTTAGATGAAAACACTTTGATAGTACACCTTTTGTTATTTATAGTTATATCAGTGCTGTTATTTTGAAACTTTTTAACTTATATGATAAATCAAATGAGTAATTATGTTAAATTTAACAGCAATCAAGACTGTTGAGGTAAAAGAGAAGCAACTATAAATCAAATAAAATAAACTCTTAGTGCTAAAAGTGAATTAGAGATATTTATTTGCACTCAAGATTTTAAATACATATATTCATATTTTTTTTAACTCTGGCCACAAAATGTGTAGAAGTAACATACTCTAAGGAAAAAATGCACACCCAAGATCTGGATTTTGGTCAAAGTTCATACCATTCACCACATATCTTTGGACAGAAGACTAATGCCAGGTCTGGGGAAAGGAAGGTATAAGGTGATCTTTGGAAATCTGGCTGTTCCAGAAAGCAAGAAGGATTGTAAAAATTAAAAGTCATGTTAAGAACCAAGAAGTTAATCTGAAGGGGATTCCCACTCACCAAACCTGAGGCATCAAAAAGAATGATGGTGATTGATCAAAACACACTACATCAATAAAAGTCTGAGTCCATCGTGATATTCAAGAAAGAAAATGCCAAAGCAAACTCACTTGTCACCATCTGGCAGTTCTAGGAATCAAATCAAAGCAGACTCCCAGCTATGTATCCAACTGATGTGGCGCTTGATCTCATGACCCTGAGATCATGCCCTCAGCCAAAACCAAGAGTCAGACGCTTAACCGAGCCACGCAGGCGCCCTGAAAACACTTTTAAAAAGAACTAGTAATATAGACAAATCTCCATTAAGACAAGGTAAAAAAGGTAAAAAAACAAACAAACAAACCAACCCAGAAAATTTACAAATTAACAATTTAGGGATGGGAGAGAACATAACTACACAAATAGAGATTATTTTAAAATTCTAAGACTATACAAATAAATTTGGAGCTTTAAAACAATATAGATACATTTCTAGAATTTTTTGTTTTTATTGGCAACATACCAAAATTTACATAGACAAACAAGCTATCTCCTCCTATGCCCCATTCTACACACACACACACACACACACACACACACACACACACTCCTACCACAGACTGAGTAGAGGAGTTTACAAAAAACACAATCTCAATACCAAAAACAAATCACTTCAGAGAAAAGGGGAAATTACGATAAAAGTTTTCCTACTCATTCTGTGAAGCTTACATAACGTGTGTAAAGCATATGCCAAACCAAACCTGAAATACAGAACTATCTCAGTTACATAGATGATAAAGCCCTAAATAAAACATTAGCAAGTTAAATTCAGCAATATATAAAACACAGTCCATCATGGCCAAGGAGGCTTTATCATGGAAATGCAAAGAAGGCTAGACAGCAGGGGGTGTCTGGGTGGCTCAGTGGTTAAGGGTCTGACTCTTGATTTTGGCTCAGGCCATGATCCCAGGGTCTTGGGATCCAGTGGACCCCTGGTTGGGCTCCCCACTCAGTGGGGAGTCTGCTCAAAGATTCCCTTCCTCTGCCCCTCCCCCCACTCATGCACCCACCCTCTCTCAAATAAATAAATAAATAAATAAATCTTTTTTTAAAAAAGGTTGGACAGCAGAAAATGTGTTAATGGAATACATTACTTTCAGAGATTAAAGGGGGAAAATATCATCTAAATGAACACAGAAATAACATTCAACAAACATTCATTATTTTAAATGACACTACAATACCAAAAAATAAAATAAAAATAGATCCTAACTTATATCACTTAAAAAATTGATAGGTAAATTAAAGGCTTAAATATGAAAGAGAAACTTAAAAATTCTCAGAAAAAATAATAGTGAGAAGTATCATCGTGACTCAGGATAGGAAATTATTTCTTTAAACACACACACAGCACAACAATAAAACTAACAGAACCTATCTATAACAAAATAAATAAATTAATTATTTAATAAGGGCAAACAAGACAAGCCATAGACTGGGAAACATACTTCCAATGCCTGTAACTAAAGAAAAAAAAAAAAAAACCCAGTATTCAGAGTAAGAGTAAGAAAATACAACAGAAGAAAACGGATGCAAAGAAGTCTTTGATGACCTCAGAGGAGAGTGTTGGTTTTTTATTAAGATCATTCATCTTATTTCCCTTCCAGTTAGAAGCACCAGTTTTGTTCAGGCATACAACTGCCCCACCCTTCATGCACTGCTTGGGATTCAGAGTAAGCTAACCCCAAGCTGGTTCCAACTCTTTCAGTGTCTTATTGGCCATCTAAGAGAGATGAAAACCTGAAAATAAAAGTTAGACACACTCCTCGAGATCAGATGATTTAAAACTAAAGAAAAGCTTTAAATATGGGGAAAAAAGTAGAGAGACATGTTTCCTCCATATAAATTCTTACATTGGGAATAAAGATCATTGATGATTTCCAAATGTGTTACACCGATTTATGTTCCTAGCAGTATTCTAAGAGAACTCCCATTTTAATCCTATCATCTTTCTCATTTTACAGATGAAGAAACTGTCCCTGGGAAGTTAAGTAACTTCCTCTCCAAGGCCACTGAGACCACAAACTGGGGGGTTCCCCCAATTTCTAACCAGAACACATTTGCCTGTATTGTTGAACTTGAACACAATGTATTAGGAACTCAGGTAGAAACAGCCAAGTGATCTGTGGTTTGGAGTTTTCTGCTTCACCAATTCCTCCACACAGCTTTCCATAAATGTCAGAATACCTATCTTAACTGCTTTACCAGAAACTAATTTCTTCATGCTTGATGTTAACCATGCAGCCAAATGTCAGAACTCCTGCCAGACAAAGAAATGCTAAAAGGACAGGTTGTTCTGTTCAACACAATCAGATTAAGATTAGTGCCTCAGCCAAAAGGGGGAAGAATATGCACAGAATCTTTGGTGGAAACTTCATCTGTTCTTACATTAGGTGAATGTCAGTTATCCTTGAGATGCATAACTTTTCCAGACCCAGGGGAGTCTGTCTCCTAAATTATTGCCTCTGTGGCCTGAGATAAAACAACTTCTAGGGAGATGGTTAGGTGGTTGTTTTCTCCTTGTCTACTTATTCAATGAGGCTGATGATACTAAATGTGATTTATTAAAAGGCAAATGAATAAAAATACATGCTTGTGTCTTAAATAACGTATCATGTCAGGGTGCCTTTATAGTTGTGTTAAATGGTCCTATTTTTTAAAAAGTCCTTCATGTATCACCACTCCTTTTCCCTTCAACAGAAGGTCTGTTGCTCTTCCTTCTCTTCCCCCCGCCAACCTCCTTCCTCCTTTTTAAATTTTTTTATGTTTACAACTTCACAATTTCATACAAAATGTTAATTTGTTTTTCACAACCCAGTGTGTTTATTAATTTGTCAAGTATATTGTGATCTTTTCACTCCACTCGGCACATCTTTAAATAAATTCCCAGAGATTATGCTTCCAAGGGCCTCTCCCACCTCTGCACCCACGTTGAGAGAGCTGACCACATCTCCTGGTGCTCAAGCAAGTTGCCCCCCACAGGTCAGATCTGGTCTCTCTTTATAAGTGCATTTCACACCATTCTCCCATTGGAAATCGCACATCATAAAGGGAATTCGTCTACTATGCGGATACCCTGGACCCCACTCTCAAAGATTCTGATTCAGCAGACTGGTGTAACTCAGCAACTGGCATTTTTGCAAACTCCTCGGGTGTTTCTGAGGCCAGTGGCCTTCCGATTACTCTTTGAGAAACAGTGCACTCAGAATTCTACTCTGCCCCAGAAGTTCTGCCTCTGTCCAAGCTCAACTTGATGATATCAACTTGCTCACTGAATTCTCCATGCCTACCAGATACTCATCCTTTACCACCCACGTCAAGCCACCTTTCTCCACTCAGGCACCGAGCTTGTCTTGCACTCGCTGCCATTACTGCTTGTTCAGACCTGGCCTTCACTCTGGCGATACATCTACAGGAATGTCTGCCCAATCTTCCTTGTGCTGGAAACTGCTCTTCCCCCAGGGGAACTCTGTAGCCAATATCTTGTGACTGCCGACTACTCCCTCCATTGCCTCAGTGCCCTGGTTTGGCTTAAGTGGCCGATTAATCAGACTTCTTTCCTGGAGCCTAGAAACAGAATTCCTGCCTCTCCGCAGATGGGAAAACTGAATTGTGAGCAGCCATGTTACCCTTGTGTTGAAGAAGCTGGTCTACAGAAAACCTTGATGAAATCTAGTAAAGAATGTAGCGCAGAGGCAATTACTTGAATCTCTGATTTCAGTTTTTCCTGAAGCCTCAGCTGCATCTCTTACCTCCGGAGATGCAGATGTTTGACATGCTTATAGATTACACTCAACTTCTTCAGAAAACAAAAATACAAAAATACCCCCCCACACAAAACAAAACAAAAACTTCATGACGTTTTGACTGAACTATTTTAATTTTATTTTGTGTTTTGACTGAGCCATTTTAAATTGCACTTTTATCACTTGAAATTGAGAGTTCTTAAATTGTTAATAGCATAAAAAATTTAACTCTGTGTTTTCCCCAATGTTATTGTAAGTTCCCTAAATGCTGTTTCCACTGATTTGCCTCCAGTTTCCTTCTCAACCCAAAGCAAAACAGTTTCTACCCCACTTTCCTCCACTGAAACAGGTTAAGGTTATCAATGACTTCAAGGTTTGAACTCCTATTTTTTTGATTTCCAACGATCTCTACTTGTATCTGTGTCTACAAGCTGATTTGAAGTTCTGGATATTGGTTGGTAGAATACTCATCTGCTTCACCAAAGAAGTGAAATCTGGGAATTATTCTACCCCTTATCCAAGATCTATGGATTGTATTTCCTAAATGTTTCTGCCACTTACTAGCTTTATGACTGAGTAATTTGACCTTTACTTAATCTCTATGTCCCTCATTTCCTTATCAATAAAATGGGGATATAAAATGGTACCTACATCAAGGGTGTCTGGGTGGCTCAGTCAGTTAAGCGTCCAACTCTTGATTTCAGCTCAGGTCAAGATCTCAGGGTTGTGAGATTGAGCCCTACTTCGGGCCCCACACTCAGTGGGGAGTCTGCTTGAGATTTTCTCTCCCTCTGCCCCTCCCCCTGCCCCACAAGTGCTCACTCTCTCTAAAATAAATAAATAAATCTTAAAAAATGGTGCCTATATCATAGGACTGTTATGAGGATTACATAGAATAATATATTTGAAGCACTCAGAATGGGGACTGGCACACAGTAAGCATGGTTGTGGGTTTTGTAATTATTACTGAAGCAATCACTGAGTTTATATGCATAAAGGGATCGTGATCTAATTCAGATCTTTGCCACCTCTGCCCTGAATCACATACTACAATGAACTCCTAAGTATCTTCTTATCCCTATGCCGGTCTTTGAAAAGTTGAACTTCTAACTCCTTTACTTAGAACTCTTCAGTGTTCTTATGTAACATATGAAAGTCAAGCTCCTAGATGTAACATAGATGGTTCTTCAGGATTTGGCCCCTCCTCTCTCAGCAAGACCAAAATATTTGTAATTCCTCAGGAAAACTATCTTATGTCTCATATATATCTCTGTCTTTATTTTTGTTAACCTCCGGTTAAAATGCATTTCCCATGATTGGGCCTGGTTGCCTCCCATTCATCCTTGAAGACTCTGCATGTCCATAAAACTTTTATCCCTGAAGAATTATTTTCAAATTCCTGTTACTTTTCTAGAGATTTTCCCCTGTACATAGGAAAATCATTGCACCTGCCATACTGTATCACTGTATCATAATTTCTATTTATGTCTGTACTCCTCAGTGGATGAGGGAGAAAATCATAAATGAGAGCTCCATGGCAGTCAGGAGGCCCATGTTTTATTCAGTTTTTTTTCTTTTTTAAGGGAGAGAGTGGGGGTAGGGGCAGAAGGAGAGGGAGAGAGATAATCTTAAGCAGGTTCCACTGAGCCTGAGATGGGGCTTGATCTCATGACCCTGAGCCCATTACCTGAGCCGAAATCAAGAGTTGGATGCTTACCCAACTGAGCCACCCAGGCACCACATGTTTTATTCAGCTTTAATCCCCAGCACAAACCAAGTTACTTGGCACAATCTTTCTTAAACAAAGAAAGACATTATGAATGATTTTGCAGAATCAACCCAAGATTATGGATGAAAGAGGTCAGAAGACAGCCAAAAATGGGAAAACATTAGGAAAGCTTTACAAAGCCTTAATTTTCCATAATGGTACCTAGGTATAATATCAGTTGAGAATCATGCAAGGTCCTAAAATGATGCAAACTTTTTCTTCAAATTAAGCTAGAAGAATTTTTTACTGAAATTGATGCCTAGATTTATGGCTTTAAAATATTTAATTTTACATGTTATTTTTGACCCACCAATTTGAAAATTAGTAAGAACTCTAAGACCAAGAATCAGTTTGGCAATCCCGAAGGTAAACTGCTTTAGGTTACATGATGTGATAAATCAATTTAACTACATGTGGTAGATGCAAAACAAAACACTCCATTCAGGAGTTTCCACAACGTGGGGTGCAGTCATAACAAGGAATGGCTATCGTATGGTTTCACAATTTATCTGTCTAAGCACTAAAGGTAACTAATGAAAAAAAATAGGAGCATTTATTCTATTTGTTATTTTCTGGAAAATACTTTATGGATATTCAGTAAATGTACATCTGGCCCCAGAACAAATTTTTTCTGATATTCATATGTTCAATAGAATACATTTGCAAAAAGCCTCTAATTTCTACTTTGGCTATTCATCAAAAGAGATTTAGAAATCCGGAAAAAACTCAGATTTTGACATTAAATGGTTGTTTTGGTAAGTTCTATGATTACTCTCCCAAATACACACAGATAATTAAATTAAATTCCATTATTTTCAAATTGTTAAGAAAGCCCCGAGCGGAGGCTTAACTTGGACAACTCTAATCTTTTCCAAATAAACCCCCTCCCCCATGATTGCCATCACATTTACAGTGAAATAATGTAGGTAGTGACTTGGACAGATGGAGTTTGAATTATATTAAAAACAAAGAAAGAACCTAATACTCTGAGGTCTATGTCTGCTCTGTTTTCCTTTGTGATATTGATACAAGATACAGATAAATTTCATGCTGAATGAAGTCCATTTGTTTACCACTTGACAGTGAATGCAGAACACACAAAAGTATACTACACACACCATTAAAAACACTTTATTTTTTTTTTAAGATTTTATTTATATATTTGACAGAGAGAGACACAGTGACAGAGGGAACACAAGCAGGGGGAGTGGGAGAGGGAGAAGCAGGCTTCCCGTGGAGCAGGGAGCCCGATGCGGGGCTCGATCCCAGGACCCTGGGATCATGACCTGAGCCGAAGGCAGACGCTTAACGACTCAGCCACCCAGGCGTCCCTAAAAACACTTTATTCTTTACTTAAATACTACCTTTAAAATCCTTTCTCTGTAAAAATATTAATGTATAAAAAACTGATATTTTGTTCACTTTTTCTTTCTTTCCACTTGGTTATCTACTTTCATTCATTCATTCAATCAGTTACGCAACACCTACCATAGGGCTAAGTGTCAAGCTGCAAAGATAAAAAGCACATTCTCTGCCCTTAGTGCACTTCTACTCCAGAGGAAAGAGGGAAACTTACAAATAAAAATGATAAGTGTTCATGACACTGTTCATGACAGAAGTGTGGACCAATCTCACAGAGGAGGAAGAGGGCAGGAAGAACTGAGGAGGGAATCGTTTGCTCAAGAGCAGAATATGCTGGGTAGGGACCAGTGGATGACATGACAGGTGCCAATGCTGTGCTCGCTCCGTGTCTTCTGTCTGGCCTCCGATATTTTGGTCCTATATTAAATACTGCTTCCTCCAATATTTTCATCATGATCTCACCAAATGCCAAATTATATATTACTTTAAAAAAATATTGCTGAAGCGGTAGCTAACTTTTGCCAGAGAGAAGGGTTTGGGGAAAGGATTTACAGTGAGGATGGTGGTTCAGGCTGGTCTCAGCAAATGGGAAGGTACCTGTGACACAGACAAGTGGGCAAAGCGAATCAAGATAGAGGGTCAGGAAGAGCAAACCAGGGAAACACAAGGGCAGAAGGATCTCTACAAGCAAAAGACACTCAATATGCATTTAAAATTCAACTTTGGAATCAGTATTTTTTTCTAGCTGTACGCTAAGTGCCTTCCTTAAAGCTGAACCTGATTAAAATCAAATCTTTGAAAAAGATTGCTCTTAGAATTATTTCTATAGTGTAACCTATCCTACTACCCTTCCAACACATATATTTAACAAACATATATAGTACTTGCCATACATAGTGAGAATTTTTACAAATAATCCCTTATGTATTTCTCATTAAAACCCTATGAGGTAATTACTGTCATCATAACCATTTTATAGATGAACAAAGTGAGACCAAAAGAAGGGAAATACTTGACACAAATCAACCAGCGAGTCAGTGGCAGAACTAGATTTGAACCAGTGGTCAAGCTTAATACAAGTTATTAATAATACAAGTTACTAACCACTGCAGCCTGAAGCCTCTCAGGGTCTACCACTCCCACCTACCACTCTAGCACCTTATGAAGTAATACTGCTTTGAATTCAAAGGATGAATCTCCAGGGTGAATTTTATGGGAAGTTATTTATGATTATTGCTTCCTCTATTCCCTCTATGTCTTCTAGAGACCATCCAGGCAGAAGTGTTTTGTTACCCATTCCTGGGATGGTGCCCAACTTCCAAGAAAAGTACCTTTCTCTTCTTGAACTCACAAACAGTATTACAGGGATAGATTATAATAATAATGTCCAATGCACAATTTCATGTGGTCAAGCTCCAATCACAAAAGTTCCTTGTGGTTTCCCATCCATAGTCATGTTTTTCAACTCAAACATATGCCTTCCTCATTTCCAGACCCTGCATGGATTCTCCATACATGACCCTAGTGAAACTGTCATCATAATTGAATTTCTTAATACTGGATTCACAGGCATGACATTAGTTAAGAAGCTAAAAATAAAAGCTGTGGCTAGCTCTAGTTTTTGTGTGCATGCATATTAATTTAAATCATTTCCCTTTAATTATATTTAACACACATTAGAAATTTGGTAATTATAAGAGACCTTTAATTATCAACATTCATTATTATCACTATTATTAACATACATTAAGCACCCACAGTCTGCTAAATGCTATAGTCAAGATAAAAAGCATTAACCTTGCAATTCCATTGTGAGCAAGATAGAAGACAATCTTCTTCTTCCAGACAGAGAACAAAATTATATTTGCCTAAGCACTTGACAAACAGCCAATGGATGAGTCAGGGATAAAGCCTAGCTGTCTTAACCACTAGACAATTGGATAAACAAAAGAATGGCTATAAAACTCTGCCACTTTAAGCACATCTGAATCTGTTCTTCCATAAATGTTTTTAATGCCTGCATCAGATTTTTGGTGACGGCAAAACTTTCTGCTTCATAGGAATATCTAAATTGTATAAATAACCAAGTCATTTGAGACCCACTTTACAATATACACTTTGGCATCAAATAGAATGAGACCATTTTTGGTGGAAAAATAAAAGTGTGGTTATAAAATAATGAAATTATTTTTTTTTTCTTTTTAGGAAGAGGCTCGTAAACTGGCTTTGAAAGAAGTTTCAGATAAAGATTGCCCAAAGCATTTGAGGAATGACAGCATCAGTGGGACAGAGGTATAAACTCTAGGGTGTTACTTGCAAAGCTAACATTTGAGTGATAGAATGAAAAGAGGCTATATTGGATTAAGACATATTTGAAGTAAAATGCTAGCACTGCTACTTAGTAATATGATCTACAGTAAATGAGTTAATTTGTTTGAGCCTTAGTTTCTTCACCTATACAACAGAGTGAATAAAGCTGAACTTGCATATTGTAATGGGATAAAATAATATATTTGAGTATATATAATAAAGTGTCTACATCTGACATGAACTTGGAACTGAGCAAAGAAAGTACCTGACCCCATGACATCCTGGGTACTATTATGTGGCCATCTGTTGGCAGACCTAGCATGCAGATTAATGCTATTAAAACTGCAATTAAATTGCTTCATGGTTTAAGTAGGCTATTGTGAGATCAGATAATGTATTGTATTCTTTATATAAACCTTTTATAAGTAACCCCTGTTCTTTAGGCACAATGCTATGTTCTGGGTATGTAGAGGAAATGTGATCCACCCACTAGTGACTCAGAGTCTAGTAAAGAGATATAAAATGTGGAATATTATAACATAAGATAGGATTATAATAAAGATATGCTAGTGTGCATTGGATAGGAAGTAGTTAATTCTGTCTGTAGCAGAAAGGGTTTAGGGAAGGATTAGTAAAGAAAGAGACCATTACACTAGGGTTTGAAAGAAAACTGGACATGTACTAGGGGAAAGAGGGATGAATGACAGTTGTCATTCACCTGACAGAAGAAACAGCTGGGCAAGGACACACAGACAGAAGCACTGTTTGTGCACGTGAGAAACTACACAGTGTGCATGGTGTGCATGGTGTGCATGGTGTGCATATTGTGATTAGAGATGCGCTGAACATACAGGTAGTGGTTACGCTGTAAAAAGTTGTGCCAAGTACCCAAAAGTAAACCCTTGCTAATGTGAATAAATACTTTTGAACACCAAGGGTACCAAGACTATTCAATGCGGGAAAACCAGTATTTTCAACAAATGTTGCTGAAAAAACTGGATATCCACATGCAAAAAAAAAAGAAGATGGACCTTTACCTAGCACCATATACACAAAAATTAACTCAAAGTGGGTCATAGACCTAAACATGAGAGCTAAAACTATACAACCCTTAGAAGAAAACATAGGGCAAAGCCTTCACAACATTGCAGTTGGTGATGGTATCTTGAATATGACACAAAGACACAAGCAACAAGAGCGACAGAGTAGACAAACCAACTTCACAAAAATGAAAAACTTCTGTGCACCAAAGGAAACTGTTAACAGAGTGAGAAGGCAACCTACAGAACAGGAGAAAACATTTGCAAATCATCTATACGATAAGGATTCATATCCACAATATATAGAGAATGTCTGTCACTCAACAACAATAAACAACCCAATTTAAAAAGGGGCAAAGAAATTGAATCAGTATTTCTTCAAGGAAGATAACAGGTACCCCTCACTTTTTGAAAGTTCATGTTACACCATTTTCTTTTACAGAAGATCTACATTAGTACCTGTTTTCACCAACCAAAAGAAACCCAAAGAGGATTTTTGCTTTGATGGAAAAAAAGCGAAAATAGCGTTAAGTATTTTTTATAGCCAGCGTGCACCCCAAGAAGCTAGAGTGGCACCATGAAGCCCCTTCCCTGGGAACTACACTCAGCATCAGGCTGCCATAGCTTTCAACTGTGTGAGTATCTGTGCTTTATCATGATTTTTATTGTGTAACCATTAGCAAGATATGTCCTAAGGTATTAGAAAAGCCTAGGAGACATTATTTTTTGGGTGTGGGAATGCTCAAAACTGTCCCCCTATAAATTAATGGTAATTGCTTTTGCACTCATGCCATTTCGGCTTACAAAAGGTTTTCATTGGGACACTCTACTTTTGATAGTGGGGGACGCTTGTATATGAATGGCTAATAGGCACCTAAAAGGATTCTCAACATCCCTAGTCATTAGGGAAATCCAAATCAAGACTCTAACATGCCAATTCATACCCACAAGGATGGATACTATCTAGACAATAGAAATTAACAAGTGTTAAATTATGGAGAGACTGAGGACCCTTGTGCCTTTCTTGGTGAGGATATAAAACCATACAGCTACTGTAGAAAACAGTATGGTGGTTCCTCAAAAAAATTCAAAATAACCATATGATCCAGCAGTTCTACTTCTGGGTGAATACCCAAAATAATTGAAAGCAGGGTCTGAAAGATATTTGTACACCCACATCCACAGAAGCATTATTCACAATAGCTCAAAGATGAAGGCAACAAAAGTGTCTATCAACAAATGAATGGATAAGCAAAATGCAGTCTATACATACAATGGAATATTATTCAGTTTTTAAAAAGGAAGAAAATTATGGCACATGCTACACCATGGATGAACTTTGAGGGCATGATGCTAAGTGAAATAAGCCAGCCACCCAAGGACAAATATCGCATGATTCCACTTACATGAAATAACTGGAATGGTCAAATTTATAGAAACAGAACGTAGAATAGTGGTTACCAGGGGCTGGGGGAGAAGGAAGTGGGGAGTCACTATTTACAGAGTACAGAATTTCAGTTTGGGATGAGGAGAATGTGCTGGAGACGGATCGTGGCTCACAGCAGCACAACGTGAGAGTACATAATGCCACTGAAGGGTATACCAACAAATGATTAAAATGTAAATTTTATGTTACGTATATTTTACCACACTAAAAAAGAAAATAACTTAATTCTTCTTTCTCTGTTGATTAATAGGTACAGAGTTTTGGTCTTTTAAGATGAAAAGAGTTCTGGAGATGGATGGCAGATGGTTGCACAATATTGGGAATGTACCTAGTGCTACTTACACTTAAACATGGTTAAGATGGTAGATATTATGTGTGTCTTACCACACTAAAAAAAAAAAGTCCTACCAAGACCAAGAAATTTAAAATATATCCTGGAGGCATGGGAAATGGTCAGTTGTTTCAATGTAGGAGAGTGACTTGTCAAATTTTGTAAATAGGTTCATATACTTACAGGTATATAATCATTTTATTCACAAAACAATAAGGAACCATTTCATACTAGTAAAAACCCCACTGGACAAATGAAAGAACCCTTAACTAAGCAATGTCTGTATATAATGAGACTATTCAAATGACATTTTCAAAAAAGATTTTATTTATTTGAGAGAGTGAGGGAGAGAGAAAGAGAGAACGGGCAGGGAGAGATGGAGAAGCAGACTCCCTGCTAAGCAGGGAGCGAGATGTGGGGCTCAATCCCAGCCCCCTGATCGTGACCTGAGCCGAAGGCAGAAGCTTAACCAACTGAACCACCCAGGGGCGCCTCAAATGACATTTTGACTCAATACATGTATGAACTTTTGATAGGTGTTCTAGATATGTGCAACCACACTACAGCAGTATCAAATGCTTTGGATGCTTACTGATGTTCAGATCTTCATAGAACATAGCTGACGGCCAAATACATTTTTTTTTTTTTTTAATTAAGAAGGCATGGGTGTGGGCGCCTGGGTGGCTCAGTTGGTTAAGCGACTGCCTTCGGCTCAGGTCATGATCCTGGAGTCCCGGGATCGAGTCCTGCATCGGGCTCCCTGCTCGGCAGGGAGTCTGCTTCTCCCTCTCCCGCTCCCCCCTCTTGTGCTCTTTCTCTCTCTCACTCTCTCTCTCAAATAAATAAAATCTTTAAAAAAAAAAAAAAAGAAGGCATGGGTGGTTGCCACAGCAGTGAAATTAAAGGCACAGGAAAAGGAGACAACACAATTTCTTTAGAAGCAAATCCATCAATTCTGACTTAGGATGCTTAAGAATCTGCCTTCTCACTTTAAAGGGGAATAATCCTTCATGATTTTTGCAACAAATGCCATTTACCCATTCTTTGCTTAGAAAGGAGGGAGATTTGTAGGGAAAAGAGGGCTGGGAAGTCAGTTGGAAAACATCAGGGCAATGTCAGTCTGAAAATCATCAGCCAGTTGCAAGTTAAAAAAGATTTGCTAAAAGTAGCAATGTTTTTACTGGTTCAAGTCTGTCAGAAGGCTTTGGATTCTCTAGTGCCTCACACCAGTAACTTCAAACTAACTCATTCCAGATGTCCCTATGATCATCTAATCAGACATCAAAAGCTGTATGGTGACAAGCTCACATGCTGCTTATGAGGACGCTGTATGTTTCCACAAGCGTAAAACACACACAGTAGCTACTTTTAAAATGTGATTCATCTAAATCAGAATTCTATTTACAAGTACAGAGGTATTAGGAAAGGGGCCACCCTCTTGAGAAAGAGAGAAATCTTTTAAATGTCTGTACAGTGTCATTCTATGACTAAAGTTTGAAAGGAAAAACCAAAATGAAACTTGTACTTCAGAAGAGTTTATGTTGTGAGAAGAAAGAAATCCCCCATCAGAACAGATTTCTAAGAATCACACCATGCTCAAGGAAAAAAAAATCTTTTCCTCTCAATAACAATCGTTTTGCATCTTTCCAGGATAAACCCCATGAACTCTTTCCTTCCATGCCATCATTTTTCACTAAATGTCCACAACATGGAAGGTCCATCAGAACAGAGAGACATAGATATGGTCCATACCCTTCAGCTTTCACTTGAAAGCAACATGATCTACTTGTACTTGAACCTTCAGATTTAAGTTCTGCTCTCTTCTACAGAATTTAAGTGTGCTTATGTATGGGTGTATGTTTTTTCTACTGCTGCCTTTGTGTATTTGGCCTTTTAAATACACACACACACACATACACCCCTACCTTAATATTATTACCCTGACCAATAAAAATAAACTCGGTGTTTTGGATAGAAATACCACCTCATTCCATGAACAATTACAAATATTTAGGTATTAAGAGGAAATTTAAACTTGAATTCATACCCAGCAAGATAATTCACATCTGGAACCCTGAAGTTGCCAGTCGGGATGTTTCAGTTCCTAAGAACAACAGAAGTTCATGTAGGATTTCTATTTATTATTTCCTTTTAGTCACATGAAATTTGAGGAAATCAAGCACAATTTAAATAATTTACTCAGGATCACCGAGTTATTGCTGCAATCAGAACACAGGAGCTTGACCTTTAGAATAAAGCTACTTTAAACATCACCTTTACCAAATTTTAAACAACACTGTCAAATTACGTTTGCCCACACAACTAACACGAGATGTTCATTAGTGTTTTCACTAAGAAACACCTTGTAAATGTTCCCATATTCTTGAATTAATTCACATACCAGGATTTTTTTTTTTCTTCTTTTCTTCCAAATCACTTGAAACCAGAAGAACCTCTTAAAGATGGAATAGAAGGAATATTTTGAAGGGGAAATCTGCAGATGTGGTAGGCATACAAGAAGGATGTCCAGACATTTCCAGTCTAATCAAGGATTTTTTAAATTCTTTGAACACAGTTTTTAGAAAATTACAAAGCTGTAACTGCCAAGATCATGGACTTTTGGATTCTAGAACTCACAGTTTTGTTGACAAAGACGTAGAGCTCAGATAATCGACTCCTTTGCATACATATTAATGTCTATTCTCTGTTCATATATCAAGGGCATAAGCAAAGTTAGGCTTTATCATGTTCATCTCTAAATTATCAACGTTTGTTGTTGTCTTATAATTTCTGTTCTTTCTCAGAGCCAATTTCTCTGTGAAATCACTGCTAGAACTGTAAAGAGATGAAGTAGTTCTCACAATTGAAACTGCTGACCTGAGCCATCAACCCACATTTTAATTCCAAGTGGAGAATTTGTGTTTAAACATCTCTCTCCCCTTGTCAACACAGGTAACACATTGTCCTAAAGCAGAAAATTCTAAACTAAAGCTATTTAGGGAGCAAAATAGTATGTTGGACAGGTAATTTCATGATTTTCACATTCTAATTCATATATTCATTCATATCTATAATACACATCCACACAAGCATGCACATCTCTACAAGATGTGTTAAAAGTTGTCGAATTCATTCTATCTCAGAAGTAACAGTTTTAATTATCTGGTCATATATTTATGTGTCAGGTGTTGCGGGCTTGGATACAAAAATGAATATATTGACTCATGCCTCTGAGGAGCTCCGTCTTGTACCAGACATGTAAATAAGTAGTTACATTTGGGTGGGATAAGAGCTAACAGAGATTCTGCACATGGGAATTCCCTTGAGGGGCATGGGAGACTGAGCAGAGTGTAGACTAAAGGCAAAGGACACAAATTCTGATCCTTAAAATGTATTATTTGATCATTTGATACTTGCTTACAGATTGCTAGGGTTGTTTAATTGCTTCAGATTTGGTCATCAAAACCAGGCTGTAAGTTTCCTTAGGATAAGGACCATAATTTAAGTTCTCCAGATGGCACAGAGCAGAGGTCTTGGGCATCTAAAGGATTAATCAATTTATGTTGACATGGAAGCAAAACTCATTCAATTTTCTTTCTTTCTTTTTTTAAGACCTTCCTTTCTTCCTTCCTTCCTTCCTTCCCTCCCTCTCCTTCCTTCCTTCCTTCCTTCCTCTGATAGAGAGAGAGAGAGTGCCCAAGCAAGAGGAGGGGCAGAGAGAGAGAATATCCAGCAGACTCTGTGCTGAGCATGGAGCCCGAAGCAGGGTTGATCTCAACCCTGAGGATCATGACCTGAGCTGAAACCAAGAGTTGAACACTTAACTGACTGAGCCACCGAGGTGCCCCCTTTCAATCTTCATTACAAGCAGATCAATTTAAACAGCAAAAGATGACATGTCATGGTTATTTTTTTAAATTTTTTAAACTAACCTCTGAATAGAGGTCCTTCTTTTAAACTTTCAGTTCTGGACTAGACCCAAGAAGAATGATCGGGGAGCATACACCTAAACAGGAGTCACATTTCCCAGATTCCTTTATTAGTCATGGTACAGACATTCAGACAATCCAAATTTGTTTCACCAGCTTCTGTAAGATTTGGTGAAAAATTCTGTTGCAGAATAAATTAGGCTTCTGGATTTTCCCCACCTGGAACTCAAGTCTTATAAACATAACTGCTTCAGAAATTAAGCTGCCTCAACTTGCCAAACTAAGTAAACATTTGGCCCCATGAAATATTGGATGGCAGTGTTATCTCTTGAAAACAAAGTCATATAAAAACCATTGTTGCAATGTGTCGCCAAGCTTTGGTCTTATCAGCACACAGCGTGAACAGCTGGAGTTACAAACACCAGGACTATTATTAAATCACTGTGTCAGGGGGAAAAAAAAGAAAAACCTTTTGTAGGCTTCAGTATCTCTAAATAATGCAATTATATATTACATGCTATTTCTTCCTCCCTTTTACTCATTGGTATCCATCTCTCCTCATTGGAAGACAATGAATAGAGCCTTCCTTCCAATCTACATCCCTGTCTACAACAATTAATTTATATCAATGTTTGTATAGCTACTTAATTGTATATCTAAGAGAAAGAAAAATATGATTTAGTTATTCAAAATTTTTAAGTTTCTATGTTGGGTTTTGACAGTTAGCAACCCACAACCAAAAGTCCTCTCACATCTCTCAGTGACAATTTGATGATTTTAATCCTAAAAGCCAAGCCACTTAAATTTCTCTCTAATATTTCAATGATTTCTTTCATGGATCTGAAAATGTTTAAGCCAAGATCAACACTGATGATGATTTCAATGTATATGACACACAAAGGAAAATTTCTCAAATCAATGTTCCATCATATTATCTGCAAAACACAAAGAGAACGCTCCTATTCATTGGAAATGCTTCCTTCCACTTGAAGCCACCTGCCACTATCTTTGCTGATAAAATAGGAAAAACTACCAAGAACCATCTCATCTCCCTTAACATGCAAGACCACTGGAAACACTTCTCCCCAGGGTGTCTTCCCTTTACCTCCAATCCTACTCTTGCTGAGAATCAGTTGCTACTCACTAAAGAGTTATTGCTGAACTCTCAAAGCAGCAATTCAAAAACTTCTATTCATCCTTACATCTTGAGTTTATATGCTATGTGTTGGATAGGCAAGGTGATAAGATGAAATAGCCTTAATTATTCAATATTTGGGGGGTGGTGTCAATTCCTACTGCATTCTTAATCTCTATCATTCATCAAATTCTGAGGATTGACGGCTTTCCCACGTTGTTTCATCCTAAACCTGCAAACAAGTAGTTCTTGATCATTGTTTTCCTTTTAAAATTTGATAAGATTGAGAGAGACTCAAAAAAAAAAAAAAAAGTAATAGAGTCTCCTTCACAAAAAAAATGCATGCACGTGCAACGGTCCACAGCATCAAACTTCAGAGTTAACAGACCCTCTGACACTCATTCATGGACTCCCAATTTAATAACCTAAAGTATTGCCATGTTATTTTTAAAAAAGAAAATGTATATGTTGTGGATATGAACTTTTAAAAGACAGACCAATATTTTCTTAATTTATTTTGGTGATGCAAGACAAGTAACAGTTTTAGAACAAACAAAGTCATTTACTATCCAAGAACAACCGCAGCATTATAATTTTCAGGAATCCACTTTTTAATTTACTCGCCCTGCAGGATCATTTTGCTTTAGGGGTTAAATGTGAAACTATAAACAGTCATTAAAACACAAAACAACCATAGTAGTTAACCGGATATTAAGAAAAAAAATCACATCTGTTTTAGAGTTCTCTTCCACCCACAAATTCGGGAACATCAATTTCAAGAACCTGGTTTTATGGCATGCCCTTAAGCCAAGAACACCAGGTTACAATCAAGGCAGGGGAGGTAAGACATCCCATAAGCAGACTCCCACTATTACATCTTGCCCCCAGGATTCCCTTTCTTTAATTCAAAAGCAGTCAGTAGAATTGGATTTTCTATTGCCTTGAAAGATAAATAGTCATTACAATTTGCACATTAATAATTATGCTATTCTGATTAACTGATGGGTTTATGAAAAGAGGAAGAAAGAAAATAAATTTCCATGCTGTTTAGCTGGTGGTACCCTAAGTAACAAAGAGTGAGATTTGGTGGCTTTTCAATACACAGAATCTGAGACTTGTAGAGAATTTGATTTTTCTAATTTGAACTCTTTTTAAAACTTCACCTTATCTGAGGGTGTACATCTTAAATAACCAATTTGTAATAATTTAACCAGCCAGAAAACAAGTGTAATTTCTCCAACTTTTCACAAACATGCATCTCTGGGCATCAGAGAAAGTTCCTCCTGTTATAATAAGCCTAATGAAGTGCAAGCAAAAATAACAGTCATCAACTGTGGTTTTAAAGGCAATATTTCAACATAATCAAATGTGTCAAATATTCATCCTTCCAGCTTTTTAAGCTGTGGGTTATAAGTAAGTTTCATTTCTTGGGAATGACTGAACATAACCCACTTGGGGCTCTGCCATCTGTGAATTACTTACATGTGAACACTCTGTTTAAGAGATGGAAATTTTGATTGTTTTTCTTCCTTTGGATATTGAAATGCAATGCAATTGAACAGAGTTTTTAAGCAATTATTGTCCATGTTAGTTGCACCATGGCTGAATTATCACACACTCCCCATATTCATCATCACTTATTAATTCATGGGCATCAAATATGGTGCAGCTGAAGTTGCGGAGGAAGCACCAAGTGGAACTATGGAATCTGAGAGATGGGAAAGAATCTGCAGTCTCCAGTTCTGTACTCCCTGGGCTCAGGGGCTGGCCACACAAACCCCTCTCTGCAGTGTGCTCCGGTGTGAGAGTTGTGGTTGTGTTCCCATGGTTTCCTTGAAAGGCCGTTCCTCTTATCGCTGAGCAAACAATGAAAGTGACTATGGGGCTATATGTAGGGTGCCACATAATTTATCATCCGTGCATGGACACCTCTGAGAGTTAGTGGGGACACTATTAATAATTATGCCAGAACAACGGGCACGAATGAGGACTGCCCCAGGCAAACCTAATGATACTGTTACCCCAGAGATGATATGCAACTCCAAGAAATTCTCTCAAGGGTCTCAAACCATTTCATTAATGCTATATCCAATTTTACTTCTGTCTAGAGCTGTTCTGTCCAATGGAAATAGAATGTGAGCCATAGATCTAATTTTAAAGTTTTTAGCAGCCATGCTTTAAAAAGAAACAGGTGAAAATAATTTTGATAATATATTTTACTTAACCTAATATACCATAGTGTTATCTCGATGTGTAGTCAACATAAAAGTTATTAACGAGGTCTTTCATATTACTCTTTTTTATATCTCAATCTTTAAAATCCATTATGTATGTTACACTCAAATTACATTTCTAGTGCTCAATAACCACGCGTGGCCATGGCTATAATATGGGACAATGCAGTCTAAATAGTCCATGAGTTAGGATACGCAGGAATAAATGAACAGAATCATAATACACACACACACACACACACGTATTTTTCTTTTGGGTAAAAACAGACTCAACTAAATGTCCTTCTTTTCTAACTTTGCCTGCTTTTCATAGCACAGCAGTTAAACTATCTGTTTCCTGCCTGAGGTGAACCAGACTTTGGAGCAGATACAACTTTACCTGGCAGTTGTTTTGGGGAACAGAGAGAATGGCCAAATTAGAAAAGGTGGGTAAACTGCTGAGAAATTCTAGAACTTTTCCCAGACTAATATGTGCCTGCATTCCTAAGTCTAACACATATACAGTGAGCACCCTCCATGTACTTGGCACTAGAAATAGAAAGATAAATAATAAGCACAATGTTTGCACCTTGGACTGTTAAGGCTTAAAGTTTGCTTGGACATTATTTTACAACTGAAAAAGGAGAAGGCTAGGATGTGCCAGTGTTCTGTGGCAAGTCAAAGACCAGAGTCTATTCTTCGGGGTCTGCATTTCATCAGCCACAGAGAACACTGAGGAAAGGAAGAAATGTGTTTTCCTTTTTACTGTTGATATAGACAGACTCAGCCACTGCTTGGTAACTTGCATACGGTTAGGATTTGGGGAGCCAGCCTTTCTTCTTGAATCAGGATTTGCATCTTTGTTAGCAATAATATACTCCCTCACCAAATACCTCAACTTAGAATTCAATGGTGTCCTAGTTTGGTAAGAATATGTAATCTATCAGAAATATACTAGTCCTCATTTCCTGTAGGGAAAGCCTTATTGAGTATTTTCAATTAGTCTAAACACAGAACCTAAGTGATAAAAACATTGAACTAAATACTGGTGATTCTCTGCATGTAAATGATGATAACACAATCAGATACACTCTGACTTGGGGTATACTGACATTGTAAAAATAAGCAGTAAACTGTAACTTTTCTCATTTATATAGCTTCTCTTCCTTCAATCCAATATACTTGGGCTTCACACAGTCTCAATCAGTGTGTTAAATACTGTTTCTGTTTAAACTCACCATTAAAGTAGAACCCATACACCTGATTTTTATTAAAGTAATGTTCCATTAAATATGTTTCCTTTAAAGGATGGTGGGGAGACATTACATCTAAAATACTATGAGGACACTTGGGGCACCTGGGTGGCTCAGTCGTTAGGCGTCTGCCTTCGGCTCAGGTCATGATCCCAGGGTTCTGGGATCGAGCCCCGCGTCAGGCTCCCCGCTCAGTGGGAGGCCTGCTTCTCCCTCTCCCACTCCCCCTGCTTGTGTTCCCTCTCTTGCTGTGTCTCCCTCTGTCAAATAAATAATTAAAATCTTTTAAAAAAAATAAAATAAAATACTATGAGGACACTTGCTTCCTTGTTTACAGAAAGAAATATGCTAAAATATTGCCACAAACCTATTAGTAAATACTCAATGGTTTGGTATAGTGACTCCTAACTCATATACATTGGCACTGGTTCTTGAGAAGAACTTTTTATACCAAACTGGTGAGAATCTGGTTAGTTCATTCAGCACCCTTATATAACTCTAAAATATTGCTTTTTTTCTTAAGGCACTATAGACAGTGAGACTTAAAATGGGGAAGAGCCTTGCTTTTAGGAAACTTTTAAATATGGCTACATTATTGAAGATCACCTATTGCAAAAATATATACCCATTAACCAAAATCTAACTCTCAGGCTATTTCCAAGGATGGACCACAGTCACAACTCTTCCAAGTGACTCAGGATTTATCAGAAAGATCCGACAGTACCATATGAAAGGAGACATCATCTCTTCAGGATTCATTCTCCATTTAACCCATCAGCTATAAGTGCATCTTGTTATAAGCACTTCTGGTATATAATTTTACTTTTCTTTCGTTTGGATGCTGAGTTCTAGAAACCCAGTACCAGCACCACATTTACATGGTATTGGTATCTTGAAACTCTATGACCATTCACCATGGCAGGACTTCACAAAGCCCTGCATTAACACACTGAAGATATATAAAATGATATCCTTGGGCATCACTAAAACAGGAGGATGGAGGAAATTCAACAGTGTGGTGTGCTGGTTAAGAGCACGGACTTTGGAGCCAAACCACCTGGGTTAAATTCTTGACTGTGTCACTTACTAGTTGTGACCTTAGATAAACTACTAAGCCTCCCCCTGCCTCAATGGCATTATCAGTAAAATGGAGGCAAAAATTTGTGCCCACCTTGATGTGGAAGTTTAAACGACTTATTGTAAAGCACTTAAAAGAGTCCTTGGCACATAATCAGTGCTATGTAAATTGTTAGAATGTAAGTTCTAGGGATAGCTCATAGTTGCTATTACTAATACTATATGTCCTATCAAACACTCTCTAATGATCAACTTACTTAAGACTGTGAAGTCCTGGTTAGTCTATGGGTAAAGGCACTTTGATCTTTCATTAGAAAGGCAAACTGCAGGATACCTACTAGAATAACAGGTTTCAGACTCTGGCCACTGGGGTGTGAAGCACTTGGCTGGGCATCAGCAGGTGGGCCTGGCGCTGGGTCACTGCTTCTCCTCACCAGCAATGGAGTGCCTGTAGGACAAAATAAGAGGTGAGAGGTCAACAGAACCCTGGGGAGAAGAGAGTGCATGGTACAATGCAATTTAATTAAAAAGGTTTACAACATGCTTTTATGTAAAAACATTCTATTTCTAAGGATGCTTGTAAATTAATCCATTTAATGATCTTTTGTCATCTATTTATAGACTGACGCATAGAAACAAAATCTTTCAACTCTCATCCTTTCCCACTTGCATTTCAAAACAAGTCATTGTACTTAACCAAAAACCATTAGGCAATGCAGAAGTTGACAGTGTGCAACTGCAACTGATCTAGAGAATGTATCTGAGTATTAAAAAGAATGATTATCCAGCACACAAGTGAAGAGGTTCACACAGTCAGTGCAATTTGCTATTCAGTAGAGCTAGAAGTATAGTTATTGCTGCCATTTGGTGCTTCCTAAATCTTTTGAATAATGATATACACTAAAATATATTACTTGCTGGGGTTATAGCATTAATGTCTATTTAAGTACAGAAAGAGATTGGCTCCATTCTCTTCCTTTTCTCCCAAAGTCGATAAAACTGATAAGGAAAATAAGTTAGTTCTTCTAAAAATATATCTTGATTTCTTTTTAATATAATGAAAGCTTCCACTATTAAATATTTGAGCCAGTTATTAAATTCTGAGAAAAGATCATACTATTAGAAAGTTCAAGTGAAATTCAACCTTAACAGAGCTGGCGACCTAACTAGTCTGCCTGCAATTAGGCCTAAAATAATTTGTTTCATACAAAATTGGCCACTGTAAAGGAAACTCTCAAAAAAGTCCTTTTGTGGTCTAAAAATTGCTCTCATGTAAAAATTAACTTTTTATTTGCATGCTGTGGGGAAAAAGTGGGAAACAGTAGAAATGCAATTCTCCATTTATCAATATTCTGCAGAATCTTCCCCAACTCTCTCGAGCTACTGCTGCTTAAAAGAACATTTTTTCATATTTCATTTTCTATGGTACAGTTACAAAAAGTGAATCCATTTTGAAATTATTTACAAATCTGATTTTTATATGTGCTCCAACATTTTTATTCTGTGTACAAAATATAGACGCTAATACCTTCCATCTTTGTTCAGACTCTTCTTATCCTTGTTGCTTTTTAAAAAATAACTTCTTTTATAATAGGAAATTAACATGCTACTGAGGATGAAACGCTAACCAAAAGGTATTATAAAGTCCAAGTTTACAGTCCATTATTTCTTTTTTATTAATAAACATTTCACTACATTATTCCCTAATTCCTCCATTTCCATCTAAAAATTTCTTAAGCAACTGACACAGCAATGGCTGTATGGCTGGCCACTCTCTTGAATGAGACATTAAAAGAAAATAAGTGGAAGAGAAAATATCATAAAAATCTCAAGACAATAGGGTCCCAGTCCTGTGCCACTACTTCCGCTGATTCAGGTGATCTGAATTACCCTTAACATAAAGTGGACACATCAGTCTAAATGTGATATCCTCAGAAGCAACCTATTATCCTGAAAATTAAGATGAGAATGGGGAAAACTCTATGAAACTCCAGTTAGTTTCTAAACATTTAACCCAGACTAGGACATTGCATGCCAATGATCTAAAAACAAACAAAAGCAAGTAGAACCAGCATGGGACACCAAGATCCAAAAATAAGTTGATTCAGAGGCACAGAAATGGAAATTTTAGTGATTGACAACTGTACTGTTTTTTCAGCTGAGTCACACACACACATATATATGAATATATACAGAATATACGTGTGTGTGTGTGTGTGTGTGTGTGAGAGAGAGAGAGAGAGGGACCTGTTACTTTTCCTGGATAATAAATATATTTTTCTTAACCCTAGATAATTTTCCTGCAACTCTGAGGACATTGTTATGACTCTTCACTTACCATTAAAACAGCTGTTTTAATAACAAAATGCTAAGTTATTTAAGACATAATTCGATGACAATATGAATTTGAGTTTGAGCATTCAATCAATAGCCATAATATTACAGTGTGTCTCCCAGAACAAGATAGCTCAGGTTTGTACCAGTGTACCCATTATTTGGAACATTATCCAAAAAACAAATGAAGGTGGCTAGACCTTAAACATATTCCCAACTCATCTGGAATAAGTTTTGTTCTTCTCTACTTTTTCTGGATTCCACACTTGAATGTCTCCTGTTGAGTCACCTTCTAATTTTCCTTTGGCTGTCTTAACATGTTAGTAACAAGTATAAATCATTTCACACTGGAATTAATAATAAGCATATTTCAATATGAACCACTATCTCAGAGAGTTTTAAACAACCTTTCCTTTGGCAATTTAAAATTCATTTGATACTTGTTTTTTTAAATTGCCAAGCCTCATTTGAAGGTGCCTGACAGGAACAGACTGAATTGTAACTTAAAGACAGACAGATGCATCCTACTATAGAACAGAAGACAAGTAATTCTAAGTACTGGAGATGATTTGGGGGAAGTCCTTGTATATATGTAATAGAGTAAAAGGCCCACCTTGCAAGCACTGCTAACCAAAATGAAAGGGGAGACAACCACAGCCAGTTGTATAGAATTTTCTGTGGGAGGAAAAAAGTAAATAAAACATAAGCTTTGCACTGAAGGAGCTTATAACCTAACAGTAAGATTAGGCTTAAGAACTATCATGTGTACAGTGAGAGGACCATGGGTTTTGGAGTCATGAAGACTGAGATTCACCTCTCCTGGCTCTGTGACACTGACTGCTTGGTGACACAGTCTCATCATTTAAAACCTGGTGATAAAAATACATCATAATATTGATAGAAGGCTGAAATAAAAGAAGGCATGCATGGGACATGGAACTGTCCAGTCTGCAATTTTCATGCAGGAAATTCCAAACCCCCCAATAAAACAGAGTTAATAGCACTTGCTATTGTTGTGAACAGTGTTATCTGCTCAAAAAGCTGAACACCTAAAAGTCAATTTTCATGAAATAATACATAAATTAGGGCGCCTGGTTGGCTCAGTCGGTTAAGCGTCTGCCTTCGGCTCAGGTCATGATCCCGGGGGCCGGGATTGAGTCCCGTGATGTAGTCCCATGTTGGGCTCCCTGCTCAGCAGGGAGTCTGCTTCTCCCTCTCCCTCTGCCCCTCCCACCCTGCTTGTGCACTCTCTCTCTCTCTCTCTCAAATAAGTAAATAAAATTTAAAAAAGAAATAATATGTAAATTAAAATAGTAAAACATAATTCTGTGCTGAACCAGCTATAGAAATCAAAGCTTTTAAGAAAAAAAAAATGATGGTGTAGGAAGGGAGTTGAAAATGGAAAAAATAGGGGCACCTGTGTGGCTCAGTTGTTAAGCGTCTGCCTTCGGCTTGGGTCATGATCCCCAGGGTCCTGGGATCGAGCCCCACATTGGGCTCCTTGCTCCACAGGAAACCTGCTTCTCCCTCTCCCACTCCCCCTGCTTGTGTTCCCTCTCTCGCTGCATCTCTCTCTGTCAAATAAATAAATAAAATCTTAAAAAAAAAAAAGAAAATGGAAAAAATAACCCATTATTCATTGGTATTTTTCAGTTAATTAAGAAGACTCTTATTATTAGATTTTAGAGGCAAAAGTCCTCAGTTCAGCTCAAGAGAACAGCAGTATTCTTTGGAATCAGAGTTTAAAAGCTGCTGGCAGCAAAGTTCAAATAAAATAAGAAATGTTATGTACCTTAAAGCACAAAATCTTACACAATTGCATTATGTTTTTCCACACGGTTAACTAATTTGAGGCCTCATTACACATCAGGAGCTGTACAAGAGGTGGCTGATATTAAGATGAGTAGTCATGGTGCTTACTTAGGTTTTTTTTTTTAAAAAAGAGGATGTGAGGACAAAGAACAGTTTACACACAGGTAGATACCAGTGCAGTGTTCTAGTGGGGTTATATATGGATTACTGAATCCATACCAAAGAACACACATGCTGTAGACTGGATTGAGTCCCCTTTTATTTAGGCAGATGCACAGAAACTTAATGGAAGCCAAAGGGCACCAAAGAGAAGCAGTATCCCTCCAACCAGAAGAGTTCCTGATCAAGTGTGTAGCTGCTGGTGACTCTGTCCTTGACGATAGGGGCTTGCCATATCAGGAAAGTCTAAATTCTTTCTGGAGCACTGTTCATACATAACCAGGGCTTATGTTACGCTCAGGACAAAATTATTCACACACTCACTGTACTTCCCTTTAAGAAGATGACTAGACTTATCAGGTTCTCCAGGCCTTCTGCCAATAAGCACTGGAGTCAGTTCCTGGGTGTCTATGAATGATGGCACATCTCCCACTGCTCAAGCAATCATCATTTTAATGATGGTAAAACCAGAATTCAAAGGGGTACAGTTACTTGTCCAATGTCCCTTATAAATATAAATAAGGGGAACCAGAGGAGGATCACCTACTTCATTTTGGGGAAAAGAGTTCTGAAAGAGGCAGCAGCTAGTTAAAAGGATTAAATGGGTACATGAATGAGTCATGCAAGATATAAAGGCCAACACAAATTCAAGTTATCTATGTAAGTTTCTGTCTCTTTGTTATAATCTCCCTCTCTCTCTCTCTCTCTCACACACACACACACACAACCCTGGATGGATTTTTTCCACATTTGGAGGATGTGTTTGGGATGGAATTAACTTAAATGACAGATGATATGTTGTACATAAAATTCTGTTTTGGAGATTTTGAAAGACATCTTTTTTTTAAGATTTTATTTTTATTTATTTGCAGAGAGAGAGAGAGAGAGAGAGAGAGAAGCAGGCTCCCCACTAAGCAGGGAGCCCAATGCAGGGGTCAATCCCAGGACCCTGGGAATATGACCTGAGCTGAGGGCAGATGCTTAACCAATTGAGCCACCAGGTGCCCCAAGATTTTAAAAGACATTTTAGAAAGATAGGCAGTTATAGAGATTGAAACCAAAGCCCAGAGGAATCATCCACATGATGCCTCAGTGGGCAGAGAAGATAAAAAACATCAATCCCATACCAAACATCACAAAGGTACATGTTCTAAATTGGTAAGAGTAGAGATTCATCTAAAAATGGTTCATGATTCTCCTGAGCAAAGCCAAAAGGCTAGTTTGTCATCAGTATTGGTGCTATTCATTCTAAGGCAACTGAAACCTGAAGAGCTCAAGGGCATCCCAGTTCACACGCCGACAAGGCATTCTCTAAGAAGTTGGTGGACTCAAGCCCAGAGAGGCCTGAAGGGCAATGTGAGGGAAATGGATAGAAACTCAGCAGTCACAGGCAGAAATGGAATGGTTAACTAGAAGAAGACATGGGAGAATTTAGCAATGACTACACATACAAAGCAAATGAGAAGCATAAAAGAGAAATCTAAAACCTTTCTTATACTTCTTGCTTAGGGAAGAGAGAGCAATAGGAGAATTTCAGCAACTGCTATGATTTGTTTCAGAAAAAACAAACCCATGAATCTTGGCTTCAGCCTATTGAGGGTTAGAAGGATTTGATTTTAATCCAAGATGTCTTGAGATGTGTGAGAAATAAGACACTAGATGTTCAGTTGGGAATTCATAAAGATGAGTATGAACTTCGTATTAGAAATCATATTGGCTTCCAGAATGAGTGAGAAGAGATAAAGATGAGGTAAATAAAAGAAAAAAAGGAATCAGTACAAGTGTATCAATGACATCACATGTAAAACAACGAGAAAAACAGAATTTTACTTTCTTACGGAATCTTCAGAAAGAAAGGGTATCTAGAATGGCAAGTGGTTAACAAAGCCACAGAAGCAAACCTAGAGGGAAGGTAGGGTGGGAGAATGGAGAAAGGGATGGGAGTTTCCAAGATAAACTGTTTATGTACAGAGAGGGGATAAAACCTGGTCTTTTAGGGTTTCAATTTTCCTTTGCACTAAGGGATTACTTCTGTGCTACTGAATTATCAAATCACCAAAACAGATAGTTTAAAGAAAGAAAACACGCTCTCTTGTCAATGCTACTGACACTGAGGATAACATGATAAATACGAAAGGGGAGAAATCTATCAAAATACACCTAAATTGGTAAATATTTCACTTTGAGGATAAAAATGAATTGCAAATGGTTAAAAATCTTATAAACTTAAAGAGTGATAAATAGGAAAAGACACATTTTTCCAGGTAATCAATATTAATAGTATATTAATAATATTAACAATAGGCATGAGCTGCATCTTGGTTTCCCATAGTACATTTCCTTAATAGAGTTTGTACTAGTCAGCACATAGAGGAATGCCTTTCAATTATCCTGTACTTCAACACTCATTGAATAAATTTGACATTAATTGAATCATTTTGACATTAAAATATGGATATGTCCTCCCGAGATATGGTGAAGAGAGATTGGGGGTCAGAAGATCTGCCTTCTAGAGGTGGCGCTAACATTGCATAACTTCCAGGAAGCTGCTCTACCTCAGAGTCTCACCTCTCTCCTCATCAGCCAAGCAAGCATGTTGGATAAGCTACACCAAAGTCCCATTCCAGATCTACAAAGAGAGAGTTCTGTGATTTATATAGCCAATTAGGAAATTGAAGTCCAGAGAAATTAAGTTTCTAAGTTTCTTGGACTTGATTTCTACTCCAGTTTTATTCCCTTGACACTTCTCTGTTGTGGGGTTACATTCTCTCTGTGAGTAGGTGTGTGAGAAAAAGGGAAATGACAGCTCTTCAATGCAGGGGCCCTTCTTTTCATCTGAGGAGGACAGCAGAAAGATCTGGATAGAGAGTTACAGATAAAAGACAAGGGTGGTGGGGATGAGTAGCTAAAAGGCAAACATTAAGCTACAGTCACATGGGCATGTCTGGCAAGATGCTTGACCCACTGGCCAAGGCACACCAGCACCTCTCTCAGAGGGCATGATCTCTCTTGCAGATGGCTTAAATGTCTTATCAGTATTTTCTTCCTATTGATCCTGTCAATACCTCAATAAAAAAAGATGAGTGAAAGTAGTACCTCACTGGTAAAGGAGACAACTACATTTTCTTTTTTGTAAGGATTTTATGGGTGCTAGAGAAGGCTTTTCAACTGAAACCTAACAAACTGCATTGCACTGAAATCTGGAGAGCCATTTAAAAAAAAAAAAAAACCTTGTAATGATATCAATAGTGGCAGAATTTATGGCAAAGGACCAAGAAGAGACCGCTTTCACTACAGGAGTGCTTGACCAACTTTGGCGCCTGGCCTGTGATGAATGGGGCAGCTGTGACATGCTTTCAGACACCATGATGGAAAAACCACACTAGAGAAACCAACTTAAATTTTAGCAGAATTGTAGCTGTCCAAATACTTTAGTCTTAAATATCACTCCTTTAGGAAAGTAACTCCCAGTATTGCCATAAAAGGAGCAAAGAATTTCAAGTTGATGAACAGTATCACTTTTTCTTTCATTGTGGGCTGCAAAAACCATGTCTGTTCAAAACACGAAAGGACAAATGCAAGTAATTCACAGAATAGTTACCAGCTACACAACAGATATGAATGGGCACATACATGATAAAAGACGTTTCACTACTTGGAAAGCTGCTCAAATTGGAGTGCCGCTGCTATAAAAACAAGTGAGGGGGTTTTAAACTGACCTTTAGTGGAAATTATACTTTTTTCTGAAAATGGTTATGCCTTCAACTCACAGTATATTATTGCTGTATTTCTGAGGATACAAGCTTTTTCTTATATTGACTTTTTCACAATTTAGCCAGTTGATATACACAAATCTAGAATTTTTTATATTGTTTAAACTACTTCACAATATTGATGTACTCATGTTATTTAAAGTCAGTTAACGCTATGTATTAGATATGCACTAGGTCCCAAGTGTTATATTAAAAACAGTGGCAAGTAAAAAAGGGACAAAATTCACTGTTTCAGTAATGCTGATGGAGTAAATACAGACGTGGTCATTTTAGAGTAAAATCCAAAATATTAAAAAAACAAAACAATGACAAGCTACAGAGGAATCTCAATACAAGCAAAGGTCCAGATTTTTGAAAGGTATGCACTAAAAAAGGAACAAAGCATTAGCAAACACAACTAAAGATACCCTAATTAGCAAAGCCAAATAAAAGCTCCCAAATCATAGAGGTGGAAGGAAGGAATCTGACCTATGCACATCAACCTCCAATTTCTTGTTCAAGGTATTCAAGGACCTCATTGGTTTCCCCCAACCTACCTCTCTGATTACATCTTGTATCGCATTCTTTGCCACGTGGTTCATGCCAAACAGGACCATCTGCCATTGCCTAAAAATGCCCTGCAGACTCAGTGTTCATGCTAGTTCTAACCTCTAAATTATTGTTCTCTAATACAATCAGTTGTAATCCAGTCCAGTCTTTAAGTCATAAATAACCTCTACTTCTTTGGAATACCAGATACAGATTTGCTGCAGAGCTAATGAAGCGTAACTTCAGGGCCCAGCACAAGCTCCCAGGAGGAACCTAAGTAACACAATCGCATGATTGTATGATTTTGTAAACTTTACATGAGTATAATAGTTTAATTGCAATAGGTTAATTCTATCTCTTTCAACTCTAAAGACTCCTCCTGGTGAACCTAGAGTGGCCAAGGACATTTCTGGGATCCAGTTAAAGGGAAAATCAGTTGGGTGTGTATCTCATTTGAATACAATAGACTATATTTGTATAGTTCACAGACAACACTGTGTCTAGTTATTAGCAGGGAGGTGTGTATAGTGTATAGTTATTCCTTGGTGAGGAATATAGGTAGAATCCTGTTACTCACTGTGTTGGTTCACCAAGCATCATGACACAAAGGTAGAGGGTCAGCTGACATACGGAAATAAATGTGTTCTTTTTGTACCCATATAGAAAGGTGTGGGTACTGAAAGATAAGCAAGATAGGAAATGCACAAAGCCAGAAGCTAGTCTACAGAAAATTCTTCCACTCACCCAATGTATAATATTGCATATAATTCAGTATTTGAATAATTCAGTTCTCACTGATACCTTGACAAATAGGAAGTTCTCTCCTATACGGAAAATGCAGCATTGAATTAAAATTCCCATGCTAGTGAGATGCAAACCTGTAGTGGCTTCACAGATTACAAGAATGTATGTGCAAAGCCCCATGTTTATACATCCCAAATATTACTTAAACAGCATTTCGAATAACCATGCGATAGCAAAGACTGAATCACTCGTTCATTCAATGTATGAAAAATGTTACATATGAAGAGGTAATTGAAGAACATGCAGTCAAAAATTGTAAGAGTTATTTTCAGGCATTTTAATATGTACTCAATTAGTAGATCATTAAATATTTTTTCGTATTTTCTGACATCTCCAATATATTAATTTATAAATTGTTGTGGTTTTCAATCATTCTAAATAAGCATCTTTTATGTTTTTAACTTAAAATTTATGCCCCCCCCCTTTTTTTAGAGAGGGAGAGAGGGGGGTGGGGAGGGGCAGAGGGAGAGGGAGAGAGAGAAACCCAAGCAGGCTCCACTCCTAACACAGAGCCCAGTGTGGGGCTCGATCTCACAACCCTGAGATCATGACCTGAGCTGAAATCAAGAGTCAGATGCTCAACCGACTGAGCCACCTGGCCATCCCTGTTCCTTTTCTTAAATAGCAATCTCCCCAGATGTGGTACACTGAGAATCCTACAAAATGTAGATCTGCCCTGTACCTTTTTAGGGTATGTCATATCCCACGTTGTCTTAGGTGTCTAGTTGTAGTTGTATTTTGGTTGTATCCCCTTAATTTACTAATTTAACATTTACTGAATGCCCAAAATAAACTGGGCAGTCTTCGAGGCACTCTGGATATCATCAGCACACAACACACAAAGGTCTTCATCTTGTCGAGCTTGTAGACAACTGGAGGAAGATGGGCGACACTAAACCAGTACACAAATAAGTATGTACATTTAAGATAAGGATAGAGCAAGTGCTTAAGCAAGACTATGAGAAAGTTGACAGGGAGGGAGTAAGGTGGGGGAACATTACACTGTAAGCTCCTTAATAGCAAGCACCTCACCTTAGTCAATCACTTAGGACCCCTGGCAGAGTGGGTAATTAACAAACGCATGCTGAATTGAACTAAGCAGTGCTAGAGGAACAAAGATCAACCTCTAAATTCAGAAATCTTTGGAAATCTGAAGTGTCCCAGACAAGAGAATTTTGTGTGTGTATGTGTGAGCGGGGTCTATGCCCCTAATGTGTAAATAAATTGCTACTGTCAGGTTTGTTTCCCACTACCTAACGCTTTTTGCTTCATCATCAACATTTATTTTAAAACAAACACTAGTCACACTAATGCAGCATATGTTATCACCCTTGCAACTTAATGATAAATGAGCATAAAAGTGACATCAACACCAGCGTTCAACAACCACAGTAGAGGCTCTGAGATATTGACTACAGTCTTGTCATTTACTGTGGTTTATGAAGGAGTCCAGTGCCTGGTCGGTTGATCTTTCAGTTTTCCATAGTTTACCATCTTACCTCCTAGATATTTATGATGTTAGTCAATATTCAGAAGATTTATGACAACCTGTGGAATAACTAGAAGGATAACAGTTGAGTTTACTTGAAAAGAGCCTTTGGAGGAGCTCTTATTGATAGATAGATATATAGATATATATATATATTTTTTTTAAGATTTTATTTATTTATTTGAGAGAGAGAATGAGACAGAGAGCATGAGAGGGGGGAGGGTCAGAGAGAGAGGCAGACTCCCTGCTGAGCAGGGAGCCCGACGTGGGACTTGATCCAGGGACTCCAGGATCATGACCTGAGCCGAAGGCAGTCGCTTAACCAACTGAGCCAACCAGGCGCCCTATATATATATATTTTAAGGTTCATTTATTTATTTGAGAGAGAGAGAGAGAAAGAGAATGTGAGTGGGGAGGGGCAGAGGGAGAGAGAGAATCTCAAGCTGACTCCCTGCTGAGCATGTAGCCGGATAACGTGGGGCTCAATCTCAAAACCCCGAGGTCATGACCTGAGCTGAAACCAAGAGTCAGAGGTTCAACCAACTGAGCCACCCAGTCGCCCCTGGAGGATTTTTTAAACAGGATTTTGAAATGCAAAAGATTTACAAAGATCTACAAATTGATAAATTGGTATAAAATAATGATTAAGATATATATAATATTTAAAATAGGCAGGTGGACACATGATTTGAGAAACTAAAGATGGACATCCATGCATGGATACTGGTAAGATCTGCCCAGCCAGAAAATAGGCATGAACCATGTGACTGTAGGAGCAAGTGGTTGAGGAGACAAAGGAAGCTGGTTTAGAAGAACATCACTAGAAGGTGGTGTTAAAATGGGGGAGTTTTAATTTAATCCAAACAGCAGTGAGGTCTCCAAAAAGGGACAATCCAAAGCATTGTTTCCAAGTATTGAGAAACTGGTTTAAATACATTTTGGAAAGATGTCTGCAGATTGATATATGAAAAATGTTTACTAAAAGAATAAGTGGAGATATCCCAATGGTTTCTTTAGTAATTCCCTTATAAAAACCAGAAAGTGAATCTTAGTATGTGTCCAGTGGAGTGGCTTTGGACTTGGGAGGATGGTTTGATTCAGCATGGAACACATTGGGAATGATTCATTACGGCAATGATGTTGGTCTATTCCAAGTGTTTGTGGAACCTTTCTTTTGTCCTAAATTTTAGGCCACAGTTCCCATTGAGTTGAGAACCGCCTCTGAAAGACTACTTCACTAGCTCTTTGCAAGATGAGAAAGGGAGAAATCAGCAATGCCTTCAGGCCATTCAGCTGCAGTTGCAAACAATTACTGACAACATCAAAGTACTAAATTCAAATCACCAAGTCCTTCGTGATGGATGGGAAACATCCACAAGTCAATTTAATGCATCCTGGGCACAAATCTATATGACTTATCAGCTGCATTTGAAACCTTTGATCATTACATTTTATTGGATCATTCAAAGTCCCTGGCCGGACTGGAAGAAGTGGTGCATTATGGAGCCACCGTGATCTCCTAGGAACACTCAAAAAGATGGTCTTATGCCAATGCCTGTGTGCCCCAAATGCTGCCTTTTGTGAGGCAGCTAAAGGAACTCAGTGCCTCTCGGGCCCTGACTTCTGATAGAGAAGGAAGGCATAGTTTCTGTTTAACAGCACTTAAAATTCTAAACAAGAATAAATCAATTGAAGTTCAATCTAGCAACACAGCAACCAGGCTTCCCTGGGAAGGAACACGTCTAATGAAAGTGCCAAAGGAAAATGTGACTCTATCCTGTCCTGCATGGAGACTTTTCTGACATTTGTAACTGCTGCTTGAGACCTCATGTGCTGACCCATATCTACTCCTGGAGCCCAGGGGTCAGCTTTGACCCCAAGCACCTTTTACCTTATACATCAGTAGGCAGGTGTCAGAGTCTACCCATGATGTGGAACTGGCCCCAGCTGTCCAAGCCTTCATGACCTCACATTAGATAACTGAAATCTAATCCACTTGAAAGTACCTTGGAAGCCCACCCAGGTGTTTCATATGGCTGTTGTCTTGCTACTAAATAGGTCCATTACACAAGCTGGAGCACATTACACCAGCAGACTAATTCACCCGATGGCATAGCAAGGCAATGATCCATGGATCCTTATTGACTTTTCTGTGTAACTCCTAGCATCAAATTCGATGTGCATCAAAATCCAAAGGCCACAGGTATAAAACTAGATTGTGTTTCTATGATTCTTCAGAAGCGGCAAACTGCTCTTGCTACCAGCATTAAAGCTTTAACTTTCAAAGGAAAGATTTGGACAGAGAGCCTGCTGATGCTAAGTATGAGGAATATAGAGTTTGGTCTGAATTTTTTTTAAAGATTTTATTTATTTATTTGTCAGAGAGAGAGCACAAGCAGGGGGAGCAGGAGACGGAGAAGCAGGTTCTGTTTCCCTGCTAAGCAGGGAGCCTGATGCGGGATCATGACCTGAACTGAAGGCAGACGCTTAACTGATTGAGCCACCCTGAGTTTGGTTTGAATTTACAATAATTTCTACATATAGATATCTGAGAGTCAGATAAATGGTTCCAATCAATTTAAATAAAATAAGCCAAAGATTGGAAATCCATGACTACTTTAAGGGGCAGAAAAAGTAAGTTTATATCACTATTTTTCCCACAGGTCCTGGGAATAAACCAAATTATACCAGAACATGAGATGTTTATTAACTTGAAGGTGATACCTGTTTCGTGTGGCTTTTATCACAAGCCCATCTTACTTGTAAGTGCTGCATTTTACTAGGTTAGTATTTCCTATAGCCAAATAGCATGAAATAGACAATTCTGATAAAATTGACAGAATAGCAAATTAAAGCATAATCTACAAAGATTAGAAGGAATTTGATAACATAATTTAACAACATAGACATACCACCTATGAAAAGCATTAAGTTGCAGATGTTGTTAAGAGGCTGGTATCTGAATCAGCTAATATTTGAACTTGTCAAATGGTTCCTGAGACAAGCCTTTTTTTTTTTTTTAAGACCTTCTTTAATTTGAGGTGAAGGATCATAATCTCATCTTCAGGTCTTCTCAGGGCAACCAAACCAATACACAGTGCTGTTTTCAAAAAAGGTTGACACAGAAAAGGAGTAATTGCCCTTATAAGCTATCCATGGAAGTTGGGATGCTATCAGAAGTGTCTTTGTACATTGCTTGTCTAGGTTATCTCCTACTATAGTATCCATCTAGATTGGAAAAAACACAGACATGCGTGCATGCACCAAGTTGCTTCCACAGAGGAAATATTTGGGCCTCAAAATGCAATAGGGTGCACACATAGGTACGCCAGGGACATCGCTAAAACACTTAATTTTTTCCTTCCATGTACACAGCTACTTGGGATGTGTGATGGGTATCTTTCCAGTTTGTGATGGTCTTTGGTTATGTTCTTGAAGCCTATCCGATATTTTTACGAAAGGCTTGTGAGACTCTTTGTTCATAGGCCCTGGTCATTTTTGAAAGTAGCTTCTAAAGGGTCTTCAAGGAGAAAAATCAGCAATTTCCAAGTAGACTTACATGCCACAATAAAATGACTTTCTATCCAGCAAATGTTGGATTCTTAACAAAGCATCTGAGAACACATTCAGGGGAGGGAGCAGTGAGGAAGTTAGACTTTCCCTCTGGAGGTTCAGGAACAGCAAAATCACATGACAAAAGGGTCAGGCACACTAGACAGGAGGACTCCGTGGCCACAAGAAACAATCTACCCCAACTGCTGCTCCTATATACTCATTTCATAAGCCCTTATGTTTAGAATACAGATTTCATAAACCCTTCTGTTTAGAATAGATTTCATTTCCTATCTAAAACAAACATATGGTATCAAACAGTCTTTTAATGCTCAGATTTAAATTAGTTTTAAAGAGATAAAAAGACTGAAATAGTTTTGCTATTTGAACACGCTTAACGACAGCAATATTTATATAAACACACTGGCAGAGGAAATGGTAAGTTCCTTATATCTCAGTGGGCCCACGGTCTCATTTTAGAAACAACACGTTTACCTAAAACATTCATAATACTATATATAGATATGGTGGACGGAATGACTAGGAAACCTACTTGCAACAACTTTTCAGCGCTCAAACAACGGAATTCTGACTTACAAAGGTGCCCCTCGGACCCAACCTAAGTGTTTGTCAGGGATGGCTCACTTCACCTGGTTGCCACATGGCCTCGGCCAGTTTTGTGCAAATATTCAACCAATGGCCGGAGTGTGCTCAGGGGTCCGTGGCTCTGCAGGTAGAGTTCACGCTGCTTTCTCTGAAGTTTACCTCCGAAGAATCTCTTGATCCTTGAAAGCAGGATTTTCTCACTCTGTGTGTTGCAAACCACTTAGGAGTCTTGAAATCCACGAAAGGGGTCATGATCAGCATTCTGTACCATGGACGGTATAGAAACTGGTACAGAAAATATCAGTCTGTGTTACACATAGTAATGATATACTTTGTTTTATAGCACAGTTAATACTTACGTGTGTGCCAGCTTGCCATGTAAAATGCATCTTTCTGGCTTTGAGTCATGATCTAAAGTGTTCAAAGGAAAGAAAAAGAGCTCTAAATTTGCCTTGGAGGATGCTCCAAGGCAGGTTTGAACCCCATACTGGCTTGAGAAGTTTCTGAGGGATTACAAACTCCTCAAAGAAACACTTGTAGCCCAGGAATGAGCCTGACTGTCTACTTCCAGAGCCCTTCTGCTTTTGGAGCTTTATGTCCTGTTTAACATTTATTTTGCTTAAACATTTACTGGGAACTTGCTAATTTTAGGAACAGTGCTAAATCCTGGAGAAACAAAGATGAATATGACATAGTCCTTGACCACAAAGGGTTCTGAAGAGACTGACTTATACAGGGTAACACGTCAGACGATGTCACCAAAGATAGCCTAGCGGTCACTGCAAAGTGCTGTAGAAGGGAGAGGGAGAACTGTAGTTATAAGTGGTGCAAAGGGCTTCGCAGGAGACTCGACGCCACTGTGGGTGGGCAGTCACCTACTCAACCACCCACCTCCGGTATGTCCAAGGTCCCCACGTAGAACCCTTTGCACTGGCTGATCCTTCTATTCGGAATGCTCTTCCGCCCTTCCATCGCCTCTGGAAGCAGTTCTCTCACAGTCACTTTCTATTCCTTTACCCTGTTTAGTTGTCTCCATTGCAAGGTTACCAGAAATACTCTGTGCATCTGTTTACTGAATAACTTCAGACTCAGCCAGAAAGGAAGCTTCTTCAGAGCAGAGATCCTATTTATCTTTTTACTGCTGTATGTCAAGACCGTGGCACCCTGCGGCACTGTATAAATGTCTGTTAAATTAAAGAAGGAATCGAGAGAGTCAGGACAGGTGTAGGTTGAGCAATCATACAGGGATACAGGTGGGTCTGAGCCAGGATACACAGAATTAAGTGACAAGTCAGCAATACAGGCTGCTGATTCAACTTAGAAGATCAGATGCAGAGTGTATGTGTGCCCACGGGTCAGGGAACTGGGTGGGGGTGGGGAGTGAGGGACGCAGAGTAGGAATCACCCTTAAACCTCAGAGACAGGCTGGTATTAAACCCAGAGAGGCTCCTGGCTTTTTACGTGTCTGCTTCAGAGGAACCCAGACCACTGATCCAGCTTCATGGAAATAGAAAAACCAGAAGCATGACATGTCATTGCTGATTCTCGAGCATGGGCCATGTTAAACCAAGGCAGAGAATCTGGAAACCGGGCTGCCTGAGAGAACACCGTGGCACAAATTCCGACAACACTCCCAAAGTATCAGTTCAGGAAAAAATCATTTATTTATTCCAACTTATTCTTCACGGGAACGGTAGGTTCCAGGCAACTCCTCCACGATACTGAAAGTTTTCGGTAATGTTAGCGGCAAGTTAGTTAGCACAACTAAAGGAGACTGTGCATGTGTCATACGGGCGTGTCTGGGGGAGAAATGCTGACATTTTTGGCAAAAACAGCAGACCAAGACAACAGCCACAGCAAGCCCATCTATCCGTTGCTGTGGATCACTCTGATTATGAGTCACAAGCATGCAATCGCTGGCATACAGAAACTCCTGCCTAATAGCCGTGAGCAGTTTGCCTTTGCTATCTAAGTGTCACAGACTGAACACACTCTTGCCCGACCTAAACTCGGCATTAATACCCAAATCACAGCCTGGGGAAGCTCAAAATTCCACTGTGGGAAAGAAGATAAACAGCAACAATACAAAGATGCAGCCCATTTTAGTGCTGCTAGTTAAACCAAATGCATTTAATCTTTCTCCAGCATCTAAAATGTCTGTCATCTTCTCTTGGTGGAATAAATGATATTGAAACACTCCTGCAGGAAGCCCATTTCTTGAAGGCTTTGGGGCACATACCAAATGGCAGAATTAAAGACCCTGGTTACACTCAGCATCATAGGGCACAAATGGTTAGGCTGCCGGGGGACATGCTGTCCATGGTTCCACAACCAGCGAAAACCACATGATCACCACCTACAGCACTGAAATACACAACTAATTTCTGTAGTCTAACATATACATAATCTGCTCTGGAAACAAGGGATAGACTTCAGTAACTATCATGGCATAAGTGTCTCAAGCATCTATAAGAAACCTACCCATATCAAATGGTTTCTTCTCACCTTAGTCTAGCAAGACAAGGAATTAAATCATAGTGTCTTATCAGAAAGAGCTGATTAACGTATCTGGACCAATGTCCATGTAGTCACAACCTCCATTACCACAGCTAGCAAGTTCTATCATTCGGGGGGAAATTTAAGTACACATGAGGCACATTCTTAGGGAAAAGGGAACTTTTGCAGAAAATTTTAGTGTTGCATATGTGGTCATAGCTATCCTCCTCAATATCTCACCAAGCATCAGGTATGATTTTAAATGCTCTGTGGGTTTATGAATCTTCATAGCAATTCCAGAGCTTGAGGATGACTATTAAAGTCCATTGCACAGCTAAGGAAACAGAGACCAAAAGAAAGTTAGGTGATTTGTTCCTGGCCACACACCAAGGACATGGGAAGAGTAGGATTCCAACCCAACCAGTTGTCTTTAAAAGACTGTCCCCCTGTCTGCATCCACAGCACAGCCTTCTAAGGAGACTCCTGCGACCAAACCAAAGCAGATTCTGCCAGACCAAGGTCCTGGACATGCTAATGTAAAGCTGCATTCGTTTTCTTAAGGAAGGATAGTGCAGTCTTACTAAGCACCTGAATGGTTGAGTCCATGAATGAATGTATCCTTTAAAGGAGGAAAACCTAAAACTGTCAATTACACTGAAATTCAAGTTGCAGAAGAAATATCACTGAATGGAATGTCCTTTAAGCAAATGTTTCCTGGCTATAGGATAGCTATAGGGCATCCAGTTAGGGTCTGGGAAGAGGGTCAGGCTCATTCTAATTGCAAAGAAAAAGAAAAGAGAGAAAGAAAAGGGAAAAGAGAAAGAAAAGAAAAGAGAAAAAGAAAATGGAAAAGTGAAAGAAAAAGAAAAAGGAAAAGGAAATACTGCTGCTAAAAACAAACATATGAAAATTAAAAAAAAAAAAGTATATGATTTGGGGAAGGTGTACGCACCAAGATAGATGCAAACCCAGTGACCATAGCTATCAGAGGCACCCCCTCAGCTTCCCCTTTCTTCCATATCCTTAGCTGGAAGGCCAAAGGTAGGGACCCATCTAAGCAGCATTGCTGCCGTGTACAATTATTATTTTAATTGACATTGTGCTGTGTTAATGAGTGCCAACCATGTGCCAGATGGTGCTGAAAACAAAGCCTTCTCTGCAATCCCGCCCACTGGGATCACCACCTCTCCTCTCTGTGAAAGCGATCACAAATGTGGTAATGAGCTAACTCCAATGCAACCGAACTTCTAATCCCCCCGACACTTTCTGATTGGGCACTGCACCAAGATTTGGCATAGAAAAGGCACCTGGAGTGCTGTCGGATGATCTCTTTAGGGATAATGGACCAGGGAACTGAGCCTGTAATGATTTCATATCAGTTTGTTCAAGTTCAGTTGCTATTAATTGGGTTCAAGTTCAGCTCCAGTTCACACAATCTAAATAAATAGCTGTTGAAACCAGCTTAGTGCCTGGCACAGTATGTATCTTTGTAACTAACAAGAAGCAAGCAAAAGAGAAAGATGTAGAGGGACATCTTGCATAGATACTGTCTGGTGTAAACAGTCTGCCTAGTGGATGTGTGAAGTAAGGGGGTGGGGGGACCCAACAGTGTTCTGGCTTGTTACAGTTGTGCATGGTTATATTGCTTAACAAATGATAATATTCTGAAGAATTGAGCCTGAAAACAGTTTTAAACATAGTAAAACTTGCACATAATTCCTGGAACAGCTGCAGGCAAAATGCTGGCTTGAAGTTAACATGGTCTAGAATCTAGACTTTCTCTGTACTTTCCACCTACCTTGGCAATTCTAAGGCATTAATTCTACTGTAATTTAAGAAAATCTGAAAAAGAAATGTTTTAGACAAATTCACTCTTAAACAGAGAAAAGGAGCAATATCACAGAGAAAAGATCGATTTAAAAATAGGGCTTTGCATATTTTATGGGAAAAATCAACCTCAAATCTATTTTGTTCTAGCCCATTAAGATTCATTCTAAGTTGGTTTCACTAGAATGAAATTTAAAATACATTTCTAAAGAGCATTTGTAGGAAATTTTGAATGGAGGCATTTTCTAATTCAATGTTGGCTGGCAAATTCCGATCTCTGGTAAATTCAGTCATAAATAGTATGTTTAAAACTAGACTGGTTCGAGAAGATACTGGCATGGTTATTTAACAAAGTAACAGAATTATATATTGAAGGCAATTATGTACAGATAATATTAGACAGGATATATAATACACATCTATTTTTTATGACACAGTAATATACCTTTTAAAGTAGGAGTAGCTGAATTTGACTGAATATAATCATTAGATTTGTTATCTTTGTATTGTTTAAAGCTGAACAATGAAATAAGATGATGATTACTAAAAACAGAAAATTATGGAAATAAAGGCAGTATAAAGGCTTGAATTTATTTGAAAAAGGTAACTTCCTGATATTTTGGATTTTTTGGATCTTCTTTTTTTGGTTTACTTTTCCTAAACAAAAGCAAAAGGCATTTGATCACTTGGGAAGAATGTGGCACCCTAATAACGTATCTGACCTATAATAAAGTGTAAGAAAAAAAGACAAGTGGTATGGAATTAAAAGGACCCAGATTCCCTATTTCTACCATTTACATCATGTACGAATAGGTCAAGTTCCTTAACTTTGCTGAATCTCAATTTCCTCATACTTAAACTAAGAATTAAAAGAAAAGGCACCAGGTCATTGAAAAGAGTGAATGTGAATGAATAATGTGTCCAGCAAAATGCCTAAAACATACTACGTGTCCAATAGTGTCCCCTCCTGCTCACCACATTGCAATCCCATGTACTCTGGGTTCCACTCTGTAGTGTTTCCAAAGTGACCACCTCCAGTGGCGGTCTGAGCGGCTGCTGAGAAGTTAACCCTAAAAAGTGAGCGGTAATAATTTGTGGCCCCAGTGCTTCATCAGAATCAGGTAAATCTATAACACATACTTGGCTTACTATGTAGAATAAATTTTATTGTTTTATAACAAAGTCTAGATCATTATTTTATACTACATTCCAGTTACTCATCATCTGTTCCCGAATCCTCAGGAGAGTTTTAAAATCTGGATTTGGCCGGTGTGGATGTATTTCTATTGAACGGTTGAAATAGTCCTTTTCAGGACACATTTCCAGTTGTAGGCCTATCTATATAGGTTTACGAAATTATTCACATTTGCTTTATTTACTACATTAGAGATCTGCCATTTTAAGGCAACCCATAGATAATTGTGCTTTCTTTGCTCTTCTGTCACCCATCACCTCTCTCTGAACTCTGTCATCCTTTCCACTGAGGTGCTCTGAGGCAAGGTCGCTTGGGGACTCCCTTCCTGGTCAGATTTCCAGTTCAAGTAGTCGTGGTCTCTGAAGGGAAGGCCTCTAGCGGGACCTCACTTTCAGGCTGACAACTCCCATCTGTTTCCTGTTAGCCTGCCTGTGTTAACCTTTGCCTTGTTTGCTTGACTTTGCCCATCTCTAATTTCGGATGGAGTGCTCAAGGACAGGAGTGCAATACAGTGTTCCAAAAGACTAACCTTGAGGACAACTCAACAGAATCTGCCAACTTAAGTGCCCTACCCCCTACCCCCAGAGTTTTTAAACGTGGAGGGAAATGCCACCTTACTGCAGTATTGCCCATCTGACTTTGACAACATACAGACATTTCAAAAATAATTTCTTATATAGAACAAGTCCCCTAAATAAAATAAGCATAGATGGCACTCCCCAGATCCTTCCTAAATGATCAATTCCCTAAAGAAATGTTATAATTGTAAATGTGATCTGACCTGGAAATAAACTTATTTTTTTATCTGAAAATATAAACTCTTCCCCTTGTTTTGTATTAATGAATTTATAAGATGGGTACTTTTCCCCAAAGCCAGTGAGAACCTGTCTGCATTTAAGAAATTATATGAAGTGTTTAGATGAAACAAAGAATAACACGTTGATTTAATTTAACAAAAAGGAGATGCACTAAGCACCTATTATGCTTCTGGTTTTACAGGCAGTATTTGGTAGTATAAACCCATGCCTTCCCCTTAAGGAACACACAGGGATACTTGAAAGCACATATAAAGTAATATGAACCATGCAAGACAATTTTTTCACTAAGAACAAAGCTGAGCAGTGTAATCCACCAAAATGCTATATAAGATCTAAAAGGCAACTTGTCAATGTTGTCCAAGAGGTCAGAAGAGTCTACATGAGCAGGTGGGCCAGACATCACCCAATATTAAGGCTGAGATTTGAATGGATAGAGGAAAGAGGAGAAGTCATTCTAAGTGAAGGAAAAATGCAAAATCAATGACAAAGGGGCAGGGATGACCACAGCATGGAGCACTGGGAAGGGAGCAGGTAGGAAGACTAAGCATACCCAAACTACTCTGAAAAACTTAAAAGGCAGCTTTAAACTGCTTTAAGCCACTTTTTTTTCATATAAACTAATCATGTAAGAATGAGCTACAACACAAATACATCCCTACCTTTTCATGAAGGACTGCAACTTCACCACCATGGGAGCTTGCATCAGAGCCATAATCCAGAAAAACAGGTTTTAGGGAGCACTGTCCTGCCCACCGTGTCCCATGTCTTGGCCAGTTCTCTAAGCAACTTTGACTTTTACGTTTCCATCCCAGATATCCTCTTCTCTCTCTCTCTCCTTTCTCCAAATTTTTGTCTTTGTCATTCTGACATTTTTCTTTCAAGAACCATTCCTTCTACCTTCAAGGAAATGTCAATCAAAACCACAGTGAGGTGCCACTTCACACCCCCGAGGAAGACCATCATCAAAAGGATAGATAAGAACAAGGGTTTGTGAAGATGTGGAGAAACTGGAGCCCTTATTAACTGCTGGTGGGAATGCAAAGTAGTATGGCAGCTATGGAAAAGAGCAGGGAAGCGTCTTAGATGGTTAACGTCAGGGTTAGCATATGACCCAGCAATTTCACTCCTAGGTGTATATCTAAAAGAAATAAACACATGTGTGCACACAAAAACTTGTATATAAATGTTCTTAGCAGCATTATTCATAATAGCCAAAGTGTGGAAACAAACCGGACATCCATAAACTGATGAATGGATAAATGAAATGCAGTATATCCATAAAATGGAATATTTTTTGGCAATAAAAATAAATGAAGTACTGATACTTGCTGCAACACAGTGCATCTGGAAAGCATTACGCTAAATTCAATAAGCCAGTCACAAAGGATCACCTATTGTATGATTCCATTTACATGAAATATCCAGAAGAGGCCAATCTATAGAGACACAAAGTAGATAAGTGGTTGCTTAAGGCTGGAGCTGGACTGGGGAGTGGGTGGGGGTGGTGGTTAAGGGTTGTTTTGAAGGGGTGCAGTGTTTCTTTGTGGTGTGGTAAAAAAATGCTCTAAATTGTTGTGATGATAGTTGCATGATTCTGTGAATACACTCAAACCCACTGAATTGTACACTTAAAACAGATGGATTATCTGTTGTGAATTATATCTTAATAAGCTGTTAAAAAGAACCATCCATTCTGATGACTTTGGGTAAAAGGCACTTTTCTTATGAGTCGTAATAGTGCTAGCTTCTTAGAGCTGAGGGGGTACTGCAGGTGTGGGCCAGTGACAGAGACTTACTAGCAGAACTCATTGGCCAAGTAAAATATCGCATGGGACATAATAAGAAAAAACAGAAAAAACAGCAATATTTTATTAATCTACCTGTGAATTTTTTAGTTATAGAGCTAACTTAGATTGGTAACCTTTAGGCCAACTCAGCAATATTTAATTACAAGCTTGGGTCAAGAACAATGAGGCTCTCCTGATGAGGAAAAGTCTAGGTATAATACACTTATTTAAGTGTGCATATTAGTTTTATTATACCTTTCAAAAGGATTTAAAGTCAAACATTTCTGGAATCTTTGCAGAGCCATTTGATTTGACAAGGGATCAGATCAAAACATTTAATCTAGTCCAATACTCTGTTTGTAAATGAGAAAATTTAGGTGCCTTAGTCGTATGGCTAATAAGTTTCAGAATGTCGGTCTCCTAACTTTGGCCCTTCTTTCTACACTTATTGATCACATTTTATATTCTGAGTATTAAATTGAAGAAATCATGCTATACACTACAGATAAATAAGTAGATAAGTGTACACAGATATATCACACCATTTATTACTCCAGAGAGTGAATGCCTTAGAGGATTCCAAATCACTCCCTCTTACACTCCCAGTGCTTAGCGTGGTGCCTGACAGCGGCATATGCTCACTCAACACTGAAGGAATTAATAGCTGAGGAATAAACTTTATCTTCTAGTATCACTAAAAAACATAGATTTCTAAATGAGCCTTCTAGTCCCTATCTCCAATCCACCTAAATATCACCTCTGCTTGAACTAATTGTGTTACAAATTACACTTCTCTCCTCCCTCCTATCAGCACCCCTTTGACTTGTTTCTATCAGTGGTACCACCTTCCTGCTAATCACCATGATGGGACCAGGATTTAGAGAGTGCCTACACAGGACAGTTCAGAAGAGTCTATGACCACTTCGTTTAGGCAAATCGAGATTAAGCAGAAATTAAGTCAGTAAGCAAATCACTGATGCAGGCAATGACCAGGAGGAGGGGGTTCGGTAAGCACGAGAGTCCCTTCTTGAGACCAATAAGCAAAGCCAGGGAAAATGGTGAGATATTATTCAAGACAATGACCCAGGAGAGGGCAGATATTCACAGAAGTAAAAAACAATGAGTGTTGTTTTTTACTCCCTTTAGGTATTGGTAAGATGGTGCTGGAGTTTGAGATCAGTGAATGGTTACTCTGTGAACAATAACCAAAAATAAAACAAAAACACAACTCAGAGGAAATCAGCCATCTGCCAAAATGTTCTTGACCAAGAAAGTGATGGTGGGACAACCAAGATATATCTTCAGAAGCAAGAACTGGAAAGTGATTAAAATAAAATAAAAATTTAATTCATTCAATTTTTTTCCCCTAGAAGGGCATATTTATTACAACAACTACTACACTTGTGCTAAGTGAGGGTGCAGTGTTCTGTCTGTGCTATGAACTGGCTTAGCTGCCTTAAGTATTTATAACCTTACACTACGTATCTATAGGCCAGGCACTCCGTTATAGGCTTTGCATTTCATCGACACCCTGCAAAGGTAGATATGATTACCCTGTTTGAAAGAGAAAAATCCCAAGACAAGAGAAGGTACTTAATGGGGCAGAGCTGGGGTTAGAACCTCATTTAACTCCTACTTTTATGATCCTTCCTCCAGGCCACAGTGGTTTCCAGACACAACTTTCCTCGACATAGGAAAATGGGGAGTGGGAGGTGGCAGGGGTTAAAGAGGAAAAATTCAGAGAATATTTGCACAGCTCTGAGAACAGAATATTCTGCTTCTAAACATATAACCATGGATATTTAGATAGAAAAATCCTCTAGTAGAGAAGGGTAATTCACAGGCTGCCCAAGCTTAATGGAAATATCCCTCATGAATAATCAATTCCCTTTGTTTTAATTCTTTTTGCACTGAGTAGTCTTGGGCCCTGTGATTTGGTCTCCTGACTAGACTTTCCTGAGCAGGTTACCAAGCCCAGTTCTTGAGACAGATATTTCCTGTCTAGTGAAGTGGTCAAGTGCTGTAAGTTCACAAATCCATCTCTCAGGGGTTTCGGCCCTTGGAGCCTGCTCACCTTTGGAAAAATTAATAAAATTGTATGTGTGGATCCTAAAAGCAGAGGGGCCCATTACATAGAATTTTATAGTGATCAAAGGACTTTCATATCTACTGCATGCCACAGTGAGATTAATGTCACTTGAATTTATCTCTCTTCCATTTCTCCTAACTCTACCCTAGGTTCAATGATATTTAGAGTAGGCAATTCCAGACAGTGTATTTTGTAATTAGCCTGAAGTAATAAGTCTTGGTTAGATTCTCCTTACTTCTTGACTTTATGTAAAAAATGCCCAGTTGGTTTTCCCATTCTGGTTTCATTTAGCATGCAAGTTAAGAGACAGACATAGACTCAAATCCTGTTCGCCACACTTGTGAAATCTGTATGGACTTTAAGCAGGTACCATAACATGCCTAAAGCTCCACTTCCTCATATGTAAATGGAGATAATGGTGGAATTTATCTATAAGAATGGTGAAGATAAGAAATTCACCTAAAGTGCTGAGTACAGTGCCTAAAACACAGTGTTTATTCAATGCATTTAACTATTAGGTGACTATGCCTTCAACTACCTAGCGTATTTTCATGCCCCCATTCATTCATAGCTTTGGATCTGTCTCCATAGTGTGGCAACCCATGCCTTTTACAATGTGATACCAAATACTTTCAAGTCTATGGCCTGATGTACGTGAGGCTGATCCAGAGTCCCTCTCAACCACCATAACTTTCTCATTCCCTTTAAGCTTTTGCTCAGACTACAATGTACAGGAAACTACCTGTATCTGTATCATTTCTTTCTATTCCTTACTATTTTCTGGTCCTCATCTTATGTCCCAGTAAGTCCATGAATTATTCCTGTACCTCTCTAACCCCCAGTAAATTCTTGCTTCTCTGGACTCTTATGATATCGATGAGAACTATTTGTAAGTTATTCATGTGTGTTTTATTTAACTTGCATATATCCATTTCATTTTCCCACTTAGACTGTTTTAACTTTCCAAGGTTAGCATGTTTGGTCATCTAAGAAGGTAAGCTAAGAAGGGAGAGTAGGGAGTTCAGCTAGAAAGGAAGCACATTCTGCATGCCTAAAAGGACAGTGGTCCAAGTTCAGAGAAGCCAGAGACAGTAATACAGAAGACAGGCGGCCAGCATGGGACTAGATCAGTGACTTGCAAACCATGATCCATGGAATCCTATGTTTCCAGAAGAAGCTTTGGCACCCATAGGTGATCTTGGGCTTCTTGTTCCCATGTGAGTCAGAGTAACACCACGTTCATTCCTTTTACATGCTGGAGTTCTGCATAAAAATTTCTCGGAAAGAAATGGTTCAACAGGTTACGCAGCATCAGAAAATCAATAGACCACAGAACCATTCATGTCATTAGCAGCTCCTGAGTGCCTGCTCTAGACAGGATCCTCATCTGGGGAGTGAGAGTGGGGTACATGCACAACATGTGTGGAGACCAGTGTGGCCGTAATATGGAAAACAAGATGGTAAAGGAAATGAGATGAGCCCACAGAGGTAGGAAGGGGTCAGCACAGGTAGGTCTGGCAGGTGGGAAAGGGTTTGAGTTTCATTCTCTGTGCCACAGAAGACCATTATAGTTCTCAGTCATTATAGTTCTCAGTCCTCATGATCTGATTTATAGAGTATTTTAAATTCTACATTTATATTTTATATTTGCAGGTTATATTTTAAAAGACGATTTAAGCTGCTTTGCAGAGAATGGATTGTAGAGAGATAAAAGAGATTATTGTAGTTGTACTAGAGAGAAAATGGTTATTTGGCCTCGGCAGAGAAGGAGGCAGTTTTAAGACATTTCAGAAATAAAACTGATTTTTCTAATTTTTCATTTCCAGACAAATTAACTTAAGTGTGTTTGTTGGGAGTGGGGGGACTCAGAGCATAGAAATGCTTTGGGCAGGCAAACTCTGGATTTCAGAGGTGAACAAGCAGGCTTAGATAATAAGGCTCACAACTAGAAAAGTAAACCCATTCTTTCATTCATTCACCTCTTACTTACCAAATGGCTAAGTGCCCCACATTGTGCTGGATCCTCAGCATCCAAAGTCAAATAGGGCCAAATGTTCCAGACTAGGTAAGGAAGTCCACTGCATAGGAAGAGTCCCCAGTAGGAGTGAGACAGTGTGGTAGCAGAGAACACAGCAGATACCAACACCCTTTCCTGCATCCTCAAATTTGTTCATTCATTCATTTCCGTCATTCACTCATTCACTTCCTCAGTATGATTCAACTCAATGTTCCATATTATTGAGTTGTGAAACTCAAGACTGGGTCATACCAAGATGAGTAAGACCCAATCTGTATCCCCCAGAAACTGTTTGCATTTTGTCGAAGAGAAAGACATGCAAACATGTCAGTTAATGTGAGGTGTTAAAATAAAAATATACACAACTAATTGTTCATGGGACATACAGAATGTGACCTCTGCAGCCTTCAGCCGAGGCATACATAAATAAAGGCCCAAAGACAGGAACATTCCTTTCTACCTAAAACATACTCAGCTTAAACACAGAGCTCTGCTCTGGCTCTCTATATCAGGTTCTTTGCGTGCTCTTGTCTTCGTAGCACTTCTCAGAGTTTGCTGGGACATGCTTGTTACTTTTCTGCCACTCCCTCTAGACTAGGAGCTCTGTGACAGCAGGGACTGTCTGTTCTGCTACTCACTATATTCTCTATGGCGAACACAACACTTGGCAGAGAGGAGATGCTCAGTAAATATCTGTTGGATGTGTGATTTTTAATATCCAAGACAATCGTGGGCACATTTGGTAGGGCCAGCTGTTGAAATGCATGTGAAAGAACCTTACAGGAGCAATTACTTCCCAAAGCCCAGAAGTAAGAACGGTGAGTAACGTTACTGAGGCCCATTCCCTTCAGCCTGCAAACTGGGCCATCCCAGTCGTGAATTCGATATCACTCCCTTTGCTGCAACTATCCCTTCCTGCTCCATGCCTGAGAACTGTAGATAAGAAGGTAGCTCTACCCTGTGGACTTCCATACCTGCACGTGTGGCAGTCAGGCATCAGAATCACAAACGGAGAATGACAGAAACCTACTTGCACCTGCAGAAAGGTTAACACAGCTGCAGTTGAAGTCCAGCTGTCAGGAAATTTCTGGGTTTTGTAGACTTATTTGAAAAGGACATGAGGAGTCAGGTTGATATTAGCGACAGCATGCAAGTGAAGCTATTTTTATTTTTATTTAGCATATGGTTCAACTCTTATTTTCATTTAATTTAAAGTAGCAGCATGCCAACATGAATAATGCCTTTCTTAAAAATTCTCCAAATTCTAAGAGCAAAGTTGGCTAGCAGGACAATTTAGATAGCTAAGTCTGCAGCTAGGCTGTTAACACGGTGAATTTCCAGACATACAGACACGTGCAGAATGATAAACACACAGATGACATGTCCTCTCTGTCTACAGATTTCACAGTAGTGTGACACTTTGATTCCCAAACTGCCTAAATGCTTCCACTGTTTACTTCCATTAACTATGGAACCTTCCCTGCGACAGTACAGGGCATGCTGCCCCTTGGCCCCACTTGGTACCTTGGCAGTTGCTCATTTCAAATAGTGTTCTGGGCACCCGGGTGGCTCAGTCTGTTGAGGGTCCTACTCTTGGTTTTGGCTCAGGGTCATGAGATGGAGCCCTGTGTTGGGCTCTGGCTCAGCTAGGAGTCTGCTTGTCCCTCTCCCCTCCCTTACCCTCCCCCGCACTCTTGAATAAATAAATAAATAAATAAATAAATAAATAAATAAATAAGTAAGTAAATAAGTAAATAAGTAAATAAGTAAATAAATACCTTTAAAATGGTTTTCAACCTCTGGTGCTGAGCACAGACCTGCAGATGCCAGTTCATGGCATGTCAATCACCTCTCCAGAAGTAGCTGGGAGCTTTTATCTTTTTGCTCCCTCAGTTTCTCTGTATTCCCGAGTCTTGCAGTAAGATTAGATTTCTGCATCTTCTCAACCTATCCTGTCTCTACCTCCAGTGTTAGGCGACTCATCTCAGGTCTTTTTCCAAAGTGTGTTCTACTCCACCAGTGGGATTGCCTCTCCCCATACCCCATAGGGGACATTTGACAATGACTGGAGATATTTTGGTTGTCACTAATGTGGGGGTAAGCATGGGGTGCTGCTGTGGGGTATCAAGTGGGAGAGGCCAAGGGTATTGCTACACAACCTATGATGCACAATGCACAGGAAACAGCCTCTTCATTATACAGAATGAGCCAGTCCAAAATGTCACTAGTGAGCGCTGAGGTTGAGAAAGCCTGCGCTACACCACAGGATACACAAACGAGCGAGAGAATAGATCCTCTACTCTGGAAATTAAGTAGTCTCATTGGGGATAATGACATTTATACACAAGACAGTCCAAGAAAAGAAGTTCAAATGTCTAAAAAGAGCTATTTTGAATAATTAAACTATAGTGATAAATTATGAATCGCAGAAGAAGATAGATGAACAAAAGAAGACCACAGAAAGTAAATAAGAATTGGCATGAGAAGTACAAACAATACAAACGGCCCTGGGATAACAGTGTTGCAGCTGCCTAGGGCGGTCTCCGATGGCAGGCTGCTGCCTGGCCAAGGGAAACCACACTTGGTTCTAAACTCATGCTGGAATCAAGAAGGGAGAGGCAAGGGGCTAGTCCACCTGGGGAAAGACAGTATGTGAGCAAGAGTCAAGATACTACCTAGACTTTAGGTCCACCAGCAAAAATTTAAAACCTTAACTGTATCTTATTCTTCTGCTTATGCTAGACAAGTAAGAGTTATTAATTTTTAAATATGTTAAATGTAACACCTTAGAAGTGCTGCATTTGGGAAGTATTTTCATTTGGGAGTTCAAGATAGTTTCCCATGTGCCTGATATCTAGCAGTGTAATAAATTACCCGTGGAATGACTTTAGTGGTATCACCTTGAGGTACTGTAATAAATATTTCCAGCTTGTTTATGGCTCTCTTTCCATGATCCTAACATGGCAAGGAACAACAGGCAGGTTTAAACACTGAAAACTGAAGATAAATACAGATATACTTAAATTATATGTGCAGTTAACACATTTTCTTTAACGTGGTTGCATATGTTAAACTATCAAGTGTTTGTTGTGATTGGCACTTTAAAGAACAGTCTAAAATAAATCCCAAATCCTCAAGATTCTAAGGTTATCCTCCAGACATTATACTACTGACCATTTCCACCTACTCTTCTTTCCGTGTAAACTTACATCCTGAAGCAGCCAAAAAACAAGGGAGGCATGGAAAACGAAATCCCTTCTATTCACACCTCAGGAGCTTTGGGCAGAATAAGCTGATTAGTCTGTTAACATTTTGAATTTTTCCTCTAAGAATAAACTTTATAGAAGATACTAGTTATCAAGGTATATGTTGAAATTATACAAACAGAAAAAAATGGAAATACGTACAAAATACATACTAGGCTAAATATAAAGATTCATCCACCCTAAAACCTTATCACAAAGACAGTGAAATAGTAAAAAAGATTAAGGCCACAAAGACAAAGAAAACTGGAGAGCAAATGCAAGCAGGTGAGTGATGCCGACACAATGTTGGAAGGATGCAAAGGGGAGACATAAGTAATTATCTTACCAGACGGGAGAAAGCTGAAGTCTAAGGAAAGCCAACTGAAGCTGTAAAAACCTAGGAAAGCTCAAGAATTGGGGGAACCAGGTATCTCTGAAAGCTAGTGTGGGGCCGATGGCAGGAGGACTGATAGAAAACCTATGAAATGCCCAGTTCGGTCTTGCCCCAATTCCTCCCATCAGTCTCCATGCTCCAGGGACTGCCCACCCCCTTCTCTCATCCTTGCACTCATCAGAGTTGCGGTCTCTGCAGAAGCTGGCCCAAGCGGGCCTACAACGTGAGATGTCACGAATAACCACAGAGGGTGGGTGTGAAGCACTGTACTGAAGACCAGGGAACTAAGGGAAAGTCTGAATAACCCAATAGTGAGATCCCCTCCTATCTTCCCACGCCAGGTTTCCAAAACACTGCCATCCAGGCTTCATACTCTACACAAGGAGCCTGGGGGGATTGTCTCTGAGGAAACTGAGAAGAGATTCATAGTAGCCTGCCTCCATGATGGCCCCCAATATTCCCTGCTTCCTGGATTCATAGTCCTTTCCTACACTCTAGTCCCTTCCTATAGTTCCTACATAGAATTAGCCCATGAGATGAATAAAATATGGCCAAAATATTGGTATGCCATTTCTGGAATTAGGTTCTAAACAGCACTTCTGCCTTGGAGGAATGCTCACTTACTTTCTCTTAGATTACTCATTCTGGGGAAATTCATCAGCCACGTCCTAAGCAGTCTTATGGACACACCCTAGTGGTGAAGGACAGCCAACAATCACGTAAGTACAATCCTGCAAGTGAACTTAAGAGTGAATTCGCTGAGCTGGGCAAATATTGAGAAGACTGCTGCCCCTCCTGACAGCTTGGCTACAGCCTCCTGATAGACCCTGACCCAGAATCACCCAGCTAAGCTGCTCCCGCATTTCTGACACTAACAATCTGAGTGAGGTGGTAAATGTTCATCTTTCTAAGCTTCTAAGTTTGGGGAAATTTATAGATAACACAAGATCTATGGATAAAGATATTGAGGAGCCTCAGTGAAAAGGCTGGATGGCTGTCCAGTCAGCTTAAAGATGCTCTCCCCAACCCCCACCACACCTCGAACACACAGAGCCTGAAATCATCTTCTTTTAGAGGATCCTTCTTAAATATGAACAGACAGTTGAGGATAACAGATACTTGAGAAAAACCTCTAAAATACATGGCCAAAACAACTGGATCAAAGGAACTCAGAAGTAACACAGACAACAAGAGGAGAATTGAAGACGAAAGATACTGTATTAATAACATAAAAATAGCATGATATAAAAAGGAGTATTTAAGAAACAAGAAAGCTCAAAGAAATTAAGAGTACAATGGTGGAAATAAAAAATAAATAAATACAATTAGGAAAGCAACCTGTGCCCATCAATAGATGGATGGATAAAGAAAATGTGGTATATATACAGTGGAATATTACCCAGCCATAAGAAAGAACTTTTGCCATTTGCAACAACATGGATAGATCTAGAGGGTATAATGCTAAATGAATTAAGTCAGTCAGAGAAAGACAAATACCATATGGTCTCACACATATGTGGAATTTAAGAAATAAAACAAATAAAGGAAAAAAAAGACAAATCAAGAAACAGACTCTTAACTATAGAGCACGAACTGATCATTACCAGAGGGAAGGTGGGTGGGAGGAGGGGTGAAACAGGTGATGGGGATTGAATCACTACATTGTACACCTGAAACTAATATAGCACTGCATATTAACTATACTGGAATTTAGATAGATAGATGCATACATACATACATACATACATAGAAAGATACATATACACATACATACAAAGATGTTGGAAGATAAATTTGAGGAAATCATCCAAAAAGTAGTACAGACAGACACAGATATGGAAAATAAGAGAGAAAACATAAAGACCTAGGACATTTAGCCTCCAGCTAATGCAGAATTTCAGAAAGAAAAATACACAGAAAATAAAAATATGCATTAGCTATCAAATAAATAATACAAGACAGGTTTCCAGAATTGATGTAGCAGAGTTTCTAGATTAAAAAGTCCCACTGAGGGCTCAGCTCACTGAAAACACATAGACCTGACAATGTGTATCACTGAATTTTCAGAACACTAGAGGTAAACAGAGGTCCTGAAAGTTTGCAAGAGAAAAAAGATTCCATGCACAGGCTCTAGAATGAGAATAGCACCATTCTTCTTTAAAGCAAAATGAAGGGCTTGAAAATAAAAAAGCAATGGCTTCAAATTTCAGAAGTAAGAGATTTCCAGCCTAGAGCTACAAATGCAGCCAGACTACAAATCAAGCATGATGGCAGAATGAAGGCATTTTTTAGATATACAGAGTCTCAAAACATGTTTGCTCTCACATAATATTTCTTAGAAAACTACCGAAAGGTGTACTTTATGAAAATAAGGGAATAAACCAAAAATGAGACAACATGAAATAATGATAAAGAGGAGACTCCACCTGGGAGAGAGGTGAAGGGGATCCTCTGCACTGCAGCTGTGCATTGACCTTGAGAGCAACCAGTCCAGGCTGAAGAAGAGCATCCAAGGAGGATGCCGATAGGAATGACTCTGAGAACAAACAAACTGGTGGACTGATGGGCTTGACCATATTGTGGGCAATTTTACATTTCTTTTGGAAATTCTTATTTGAAATTTTTATTAATATGCATTAATTACTTAGTTCTAGAAAAATAGTATAATGAAAGAAATGTGATCACAATGCATTATATATACTCTAGCATACACACACGTATTGTGGGTGTGTAAATGTATGTGTATATAAATGTGTATTTACACATATATGCATATATACAGAAATAACAAGTACAAAGCACAGACTGAATCTAGATTTCATTATAATTATTTTTTATTTTTATTTTTTTAAAGATTTTATTTATTTATTTTAGAGAGAGAAAGAAAGAGCGAGAAACAGCACGAGTGCACATAGGGGCAGGAGCGGGGGTGGGGAGAGAAGGAGAGAGTATCTCAAGCAGATTCCAACCTGAGCAGGGAGCCCCAAGAGGGGCTTGATCCCATGACCCTGAGAGATCATGACCCCAGCCAAAACCAAGAGCCAGCCACCCAACCGACTGAGCCACCAGGCATCCCATAATTATTATTATTTTTTTTAATGAGCAGGGGAGAATGCTGAGGGTGGTTGGTATAAGAGAGTTTAACTTTTAACTCCTTCTCTTCCATAATTAGGAAGGCAAAGGTAATGTCCCAGATCGGAAAACAAGTATCAAAAAGGATACAAACTTTCTCTTTAGAAGAAACTAGAAGAAACAACCCAAAGAATTGTAAATAGTTGTCTAGAGAATATGAATTAGCATGGGGGCTACACTTTCTTATGAAACTTTTGAGACAGTAGTTGACTTTTTAAGCTTTATACATTTTTATTGATTTTTTCAATAAGATAAAAATGACTGGGTTATCAGACACAAAGCAAACAGAGAGCAAAAAAGATGATACTCACATGCATGAAGAAGGAAAATATAAAATTAAAAGTACTACATGGGATAAAGTAGGATGTTAGGTGGACAAAAAGTCTACCTCCTCTTGTATATACCAAAAACATAGCATTTGTTTTAAAAACACATTAGAAGAGTTTTGACAAAGAATAGAAGATAAACTGGGGCACCTGGGTGGCACAGTTGGTTAAGTGTCCAACTCTTGGTTTTGGCTCAGGTCCTGATCTCAGGGTTGTGAGATCGAGCCCCCCATGGGGCTCTGTGCTGAGCGCGGGGTCTGCTTAAGTTTCTCTCTCTCTCTCCCTCTGCCCCTACCCCTCGCCTGTTCTCTCCCTAAGAAATAAATAAATCTTTAAAAAAAAAAAAAAAAAGAAGTTATACTAGTACATTCTCATGCTACTGATGATCCTAGGTTTTTTTGGCTTCAGATTTGGTTGGAATCATAGTATCACATAAAATCTTTCATTTCCAGCTTGTTGCATGTTCATCTGATAAGCTAAGTATTAAGAAATGCATAATCTTAATGAAGGAATGCCACAACCATTTTATTTTATTTTATTTTAAAGATTTTATTTATTTGAGAGAGAGAATGAGAGAGAGAGAGCACATGAGGGGGGGAGGGTCAGAGGGAGAAGCAGACTCCCTGCTGAGCAGGGAGCCCGATGCGGGACTTGATCCTGGGACTCCAGGATCATGACCTGAGCCGAAGGCAGTCGCTTAACCAACTGAGCCACCCAGGCGCCCCAGCCACAACCATTTTATAGAGGCAAAGAGTCTTTTTTCATTGAAGCGGGTAAACCATTCAAGTGAAAGCCAGCTCTTCTGATGAGAATGTTTCTAGAAGGCTTCCTTCACTATGAGTATTGGATAAAAGTGGTGTATTTCATCCCTACCTCAGAACAAATATGTTCTTTTCCTTCAAAAAAAAAAAGGGCCTTTCCCTGCCATCAAGTCCACTGACATTTGACATTACTATTAATATGTTTAGTAATGTATTTTTGAAAAGCCCATTTCCTCTCCTTTGCCTTCCACTTGATTGCTCTACTACTGTATTTTCCAATGCTGAATAATAAATGGAAATCAGCTTTATATATCCCTAGGCTAAATAAACAGAGAGATAAAAGAGAGGTATAAAAGCTCATAATCCTTTAAGTACAGAACAGGGCAAAAATGTCTCTCTCAAGGAAATCAATTTAAGAATTGCTGGAAATGATAAGTCAGAAGATAACAGGTTATCTCTGTGATGCATGTACAAGTTAATCCCTGTTTAAAAATAATTATTCTTTGTATCAGAGAGGTTGGGTGATTTTTCCAAGATGACACAGCTTCTACATAGGTCACAGAACTATTGTTACAATCAAGAATCAAGTACATGAGAAATATCAGGAATAAACACTACCATCCAAGTTACACTATGAATAATCACAATAAACTAGAGACTGAGAAAAAATTAAATTTTAAAAACATTAAGTGAAATAAAAGGCAGTACCTGGCATACAGTAAGGGTACAAATACTTACTGAGTGAATTTATTTATATAAAGCAAATTAAACAGATTTACATGACACCTAATTATTATATTGTGTGATTAGTTCAACTTTGATGTAACTTTTTTAAGGAAATGGAAGCATTTGGAATATGCATTGTAATTAAAATAACAAATTGATACCACCTAACTATTTAACACTGTGATATGCTCAAGACAGGATTGTTCCTTGCCAGCCATTCCCAAAAATTTTGTAGAAGAAACACATTGATGTTGAAAGAGTCCTAGAATATATTTACTAGGGGTGGAGGGGGTATATTACCAAGAAAACACATGCATTATGATCCCATTTCTATTAAAAAATAGAATTTAAAAGTGTATACACCTAAATATTAAAATGTTGCACTTATGCTTAGTTGGGGGCAGTGGGATTATAGTAACTCCTAATTTCTTCCTTTTGATCACCAGTACTGCATTTTTAAATTCTTCTACAATGCGCTTACATGACCTCAACACTTCCTATTAATTTTTGTAACAACTGATTGGAAGGTGTAGAATTTGAACCCAGATCCTTAGGTCCAAGTTAAGTATTACTTTTCACTACTGGCTCCTGGCACTGTGCTGAGCTCTTCACGTCGTCAAGCCTGTAGAGTAGGTCTCAGCTATTCCCATTTCACAGGGAAACTAAGAAAACTGAGGGGGCTCTCTCTCATCTCTGAAAACTTCTAGTGAGCCAATATAGTAAAATTTTGTCCAAGCAGGCAATTTTAATCACTGATACTACTGACCATCGAAAAATAAATACCCCCTTGGGAAAGAGAAAAGGGAGGGAGGGAAGGAGGGAAGGAAGGAAGGAAGGAAGGAAGGAAGGGTGAAACCGGCTTGACTATTAAAAGAACAGAACTTAAACCAAGAGGGTGGGTTGTGCCGTGTGCAAGTGGGGCTAAATGGAATTAGTGACTCTCCCACTAATTCTCAACCGAAATTGTGCTTCAGGAAGCAGAGGAGCCCAGCAGAGAGGCTGTTTGAGCATACCGAGGGTGAGAGACTGAAAGCCTGCAATAAACGTGACAGGAATCTTGAGAGCACATCAGGATGAGCCGATGAATAGCGCATCTCTCATCTTGGCTGAGATGCTTTATGTCTAATTTCTGAATTTAATCCTAGTAGTTATCCTCACGTATTTGAAGTGATAATAAAGAAATACAATATTTATTTGCCATATGTATCTTAATTTAATTTATGAAAATATTATCGATATGACATTGCCTTGGCAACTTAACATTTTTCACAATGGACACACATTACCATCATTTCATTTCATTTCCTTCTGCCTTCATAATATTACCTTAGCATTGTCAGAAAGTTCTCAGGATAGCGATGCAAATCAAAGCTTCATTACAAAGCCCAGTGAAATAGCATTATTGCAAGAATATTTCATGAAAGGTAACTACTGTGCATGCTTAGGGCCTGAACTGAAATGATAAAATATAGATTTCATTTATTTTTATAACAGAACCTTATTTTTAAAAAAAAGTAACACCTGGTCTTTCAAATCTTCACTCCTCAATTCATTTACTCAGAGGGAAAAGAACTATTTCAGAAGCAGGAGCATAGGCTGGAAAATACAGGATATTTCTCATCATCCACACTGACAATGCACTGAATGATTAAATATTCTCTTCCATAGCTCCCTCCATGAGACAAGAACAAAAGAGCCCTCAGGGCTGAAGACCTAGAGGGGGTAATTTCACGAAGCAATATAGTGATACCCCAAATTTTAATAAGAATACAGGCACTCTTCCAATACCTCGATAACCTAGCCCATTTCATGAATTACACTATGAAATTGCCTGAAACTCTCCTCAACTTTGTTTCTGAAATCCAGTCTACACTAATAAAATGAGAAGGGCTTCTTCATGCTTCCTACCCAGGACCCTATTTTGGTAATTCATCTTGACGTATACCAAGTGTTTCTAACAATCCAGTTTCCAAGCTAGACACCATGGAAGACCCAAAGCCAGCCATACCATGGCCCCTTCATGAAGGCTATGAGGAAAATCGGATGCACATAAATAATTGCATTCATGAAAAAAAACTAAAATAGTCAAATTCACAGAAGCAGAGAATAGAACCGTGGCTGCTAGCGGGTGGGGAGGGAAGAATGGGGAATGGTTGTTCAATGTGTATAAAGTTACAGTTACAAAGATGAATAAATTCTAAAGAACACAGCATCTATAGTTAACAATACTGAATTGTATCCTGAAAAACTTGAGAGTGTAGATCTCATGTTAAATATTCTCACCACAGAATTAAAAAAAAAAATTAAAAAGCAAGGAGACACAACAAATCTTTTGGAGGTGAGGTATATGTTTATTACCTTGATTGTGGTGATGGTATTACAGGTGTATGCATATGCCCAAATTCACCAAAATGTGCAAGTCAGATACATGCAACTTTTTGTATACTAAATATACCTCAATAAAGCTGAAAAGAAACAACAAAATGAATTAATACATTCCATAAATATTTACCACTTGCTTAAAATGTGGCAGGCACTATTCTAGGTGCTGGGGACATAACAAAAGAAAAAAACAGAGTGATCCAAGTTCTAGAAGAACTTACAGATGACAAACAAAGTTAACTTGCTTACAATGAGAGATATAGCTGAGTACTATGGAAAAACAAAGATCAGGGGTGCCTGGGTGGCTCAGCTGGTTAAGCGTCTGCCTTTGGCTCAGGTCATGATCCCAGGGTCCTGTGATCAAGTCCCGCATCGGGCTCCTTGCTCAGTGGGGAGCCTGCTTCTCCCTCTGTCTGCCACTCCCCCTGCTTGTGCGCTCTTGCTCTCTCTCTCTCTCTCCCCATCAAATAAATAAATAAAATCTTAAAAAACAAACAAACACAAAGATCATAGTGCAGGCCAGGGGCAGGCTGCAATTTTAAATAGAGTGTGTGGTCAGGATAGACCACTGAGAAGGTAATTTTTGAGCAAAGGTGTGAAGGAGGTAAGATAGATAGCTATGTAGATCTTTGTAGGAGTGAAACCATCAGGGCAAAGACCCAAGATGAGAGCATATCAGGCATTTGTATATAACAGCAAGAGCAATGGAACCAGCACACGGGAAAGTAAGAGGGCATGAGGTGAGAGAAGTAACAAGAGCTAGATAACAAAGGCCTTATAATCCAATGTGGAGGGTGGATAATGATCTATCACTTGCCCCCAGACACCCAAGTCCTGATTCCTGGAACCTGTGAATATGTTGCATTAGATGCCAAGGGGAAATTAAGGTAGCAGATGGAGCTAACATTGCTAATCTGTGGGCCGTAAAACAACAAGATTATCCTGGATTATTTGGGTGGGTCCAATGTAATCACAAGGGACCTTTAAATGTGGCTGAGGGAGGAAAAAGAGTCAGTGACAGAGTGATAAAGCATGAGAAAGACTCAATAGGCCATTGTTGGCTTTGAGGATGAAAAGGGACCAGGAGCCAAGAAATGCAGCTGACATTTATAAACTGGAAAGGCAAGAAAACAGATTCTCCCCTAGAGCTTCCAGAAAGGAACTCACTCCTGCCAACCCCTTAATGTTAGCCCAGTAAAATTCTAAAACTATAAAGCAATAAATTTGTATTGTTTTAAGCTACCAAGTTTGTGGTGATTTCTTATAGCATCAACAGAAAAAATAATCTCCATTGGAAGGAATTTGATTTTAACTTTGTGAAAACAAATAAAGGAAACCTCAAAAAAATGGAATTAAGAGGCCTTGAAGTGGGAGCTCTCAGGCACTACCAGCCACCACAAGAAGCGTATCTTGCATTCCCTAACAGGAAGAACCTTACTTTACATACCCTAGCAGGAGGAAGGAAGAATATCTCCTGGCCCAGCAACAGTCCGGCCAATGAGAAACTGCCACACTTAGCCAATGAGAAGCCGTAAAAGCCCCTCCCAGCTTTTCATTTGCCCTATAAAAGCAACCTGCCCCCCTCTGTTCTCCAGACTTGGCTGTGGTTTGCCATAGTTTGCTTGCCCTGAATTGTAATTCTCTGCTATTCTGAATGAACTCACTTTGCACGTAAAATAGTTGGTTTTTTTTTTTTTTTTTTTTTTTTTTTTAAGATTTTATTTATTTATTTGACAGAGAGAGACACAGCGAGAGAGGGAATACAAGCAGGGGGAATGGGAGAGGGAGAAGCAGGCTTCCCGCGGAGCAGGGAGCCCGATGCGGGGCTTGATCCCAGGACTCTGAGATCATGACCTGAGCCGAAGGCAGACGCTTAACGACTGAGCCACCCAGGCGCCCCGGCTCGTTTGTTTTTTAAGGTCAACAACTCTAAATGAACTGGGGAGCTACTGGATGACTTGGAACAGAGGAGGGACCTGATCTGACCTATATTTTAAAAATTCACTCTTGTTTCAAGGTAAGAATAGACTATGGAACAGCAAAGGTGGAGGCAGGAGAGCAGGTGGAAGGTTTTCAGAGGGAGAGAGGATGGAAGCTTGAACAAGAGTTGTTGAGCTAGAGGTGGTTGGAGACAAGTAGTGGCTGGATGATTAGGATGAAGAAAAGACATTGCTCTGGGAGAGCAGGACTCAAGATTCCCTGAAAAAGGGAGTGTTTGATTTGAACCTAGAAAGACCAAATGCTTTCCTTCAGATAAAAATGTCAGTGGGGAAGAGAGCTGGATGGAGGTGAGCAGGGAAATATTTCATATTGAACAAAGAATATTAAGGGCACAGAGCTGGAAAGTTCAGCATGGGGACCATTCAATGATGTGGTCTGTCTGAAATGTCAGGGCCAGACTATGATTTTTTTTTTAAGGCTTTAGATTTTATTCTTTAAATGTAGTTTACAGTCTACAAGAGGGCAGGAACAGGACTGCTTGAGAGAAGGCCAAGTACTTATTTATGACTTCTTTGGCTGGTAAGCTAGGAACATACACTTTCACCTTATAAATGCTATCTACCTCATGACTATTGACAAGCTTTAGGGGAATTGATGGACATTTGGGTTTTTAAACTACTCACATGAGCAATATGAATGTTACTATTAGCCACTTATACTAGGGGATTGAGTAAATATATTTTTGTTTGGGGAGACCTTCTTAATATTTCTTGGGGAATTTAATCTATAAAGGAGCTCAATGAAATTTTAATATATTTCCACTTCTCTCTTTCTCCATTCAATACTGTATATGAGATATTAGGGGAGAGTGTCTTCCCAGTTTAGTCCTCAAGACTAAAAAGCTTCTCGCATCTTGGGGCCACTCTCAATTATTTTAACAATCAGCCTACAACAATCTTCAAATGCTCTAAGTCTTGGGTGGTATTGTACAGCCTGATGGCACTTGTCCTACCATTGGTTCTTCCTAGTAAAGGGGAAGAACACATTACATTGCCCCACGGACATTTTCATTGCTGAGTTCTGATCAATGGGTGAGAGTAGTTGAAGCAGGATGTTGTTCTGAGTCAGGTTTTAAATGCCTGTGTGAGACACCTCAGAGCTGTCAGCCCTGATGCACCAAACAGGACGGCCAGGTATCCCAGATGGCACTGCGACAGATGACAGGCTGTCACTCTGGATCACTGAGTGACTTCTTGGAGGCTGGTGTACCGAGAGCCACTCAGACCTGCAGTGGAGTTTGGATGGAGATGAACTGTTGTATTCAGCCACTAAGATATGGGGGTTTAGCCTATTCAGACACTAATAATTATAAATCAGGAACAAAAGAAATTTAACAGGGAATCAGTATTCTTGGGGGTTGATCCCACAGTTATAGAAGTACTGGATACTCTTGCAAATAAGCATTTATATATCACTGTAAAAAGCAATAAAGTGGAAATCACATACTTAGACCTATAGGACCAAGACAAAACAAAAACAAAAACAAAAGAAGAAACCTCTAACATCCCTAATATTGTGCACAACCTAGGATAACGTTTATAGTGACAGTATCATACAAAGATTCAAGAACGTCAGGTATCCCAAACAATTTAGATGGAAGTAAGGATGCTGTATTAAGAAAACCACTATAAAAGACAAAAAAAAAAGTTCTTATAACAACAAGGTATTAATACCACTAATAAATGTTACATATGCAATTATAAAAATGTATGTTTAATTAAGTTAATAAACAAACTTAAGTAGACATTTGGCTATTTTACCTATTTCCTTTTTTTTTTTTTTTAAAGATTTTTATTTATTTATTTGACAGAGAGAGAGATAGCGAGAGCAGGAACACAAGCAGGGGGAGTTGGAGAGGGAGAAGCAGGCTTCCCGCAGAGCAGGGAGCCCGATGTGGAGCTCGATCCCGGGACCCTGGGATCATGACCTGAGCCGAAGGCAGACGCTTAACCACTGAGCCACCCAGGCGCCCCTCCTTTTTTTTTTTTTAAAGAATTTTTTATTCATTCATTTGAGACAGAGAGAGAGAGAGATTGAGAGCAGGAGCAGTAGGGAGAGGGGCAGAGGAAGAGGGAGAAGCAGACTCCCTGCTGAGCAGGGAGCCCAGGACCTGGAGATCATGACCTGAGCCGAAGGCAGACACTTAACCACTGAGCCACCCAGGCGCCCCTATTTTACCTATTTCCTTGAAAGTTTTCATATCCTCACTGGGAAAATGGGGGTCACCTTATATTTGACTGTGCCACATATACAGGCATATATGGTACATAATAGAACAAACACGAGCTTTTTAGGGAAATCTAATAAAAGCCGAAACAAAGAAGCAAAAGTGACTTCTCTAACATGAGCTACCAGAAGAAACCTTCTCTAGTCCCCCAACCACTACAGGCCCTCCATAAATATCAGCAACAGGTTTTATATATGACACCTGAGCAGGCTCACTCAGCATAAAACAGAAGGCCATGGCCACACTGAAAACATAATTTAACAAGCCTAACGTAGCAAATCAGGCTGCGCAGCATAGGAAAGGGCTGGTTGTTAACGTTGTACTGTCCAGAACTTCTCCAGCATGTGGCATCTGCTCGGGACAGTGATTTATATGATAACGTTTCAGTAAAAGCTTCAGTAGTAGAGCAGAGCTGCCTTCCCTATTTACCCCCACAGATGCACAATTTTTCTTTAAAGGCAAAAGGAACAAGAGAAAACAGAAAAGTATACTTTGACTTTAGTAGCACTTATATTTTTCATTGATAACAATTCTGCAAACTCCCAAACTTGAAAGAACTTGAAATTTATACTGCCCTTGTAGCCTGTAAGTAAATAGACCATTTTTCTGAACACTATTCTATTGAGATAAACCTTTAAAGTTTCTGTGGTCCTGAATGCATGCCAAACATTTTCCTTATCACTCTAAAAGTTCAGGTAAATGTATCATGTACCGCTTCCTCCTAAGAAAGACTGAATTCACTGAAGTAAATTGGGTAGTTCTCAATACCACTTACCTTTATCACCTACAGTACGATTCTTCAACTGAGAGCACTCCAGTTCCAATGGTCTCCTTGTGAATATTATAGCAATTAAGGACACCACTTTAATGTATAGGGGAAAGGAGAATGATTATCGGTGGGATTGGGACTCTGGAATTAAGTTTAAACATCACAGGGAAAATGTTCTCATCTCCGGTGGATGGAAAAGATTTGGTGCACTTGGCATTATTATCAGATGAGATTGAAAAAGAACATGTTCAAAGTTAAAAACTCAACTTTAAATAGTTCCCTGCACATTCTATAGCAAGTTGCTGAGACCAGTAGGAAACGTTCCACGAATTAATTTCAGGAAGTATGGAACCATGGAAATTCTAAGTAAATGTTTTAAAAATCATTCTTACAACAGTGTCATATTTTGAAATATACTTCCACTTAACAGGGCAACATCTGCCTTTCTTTTCATCCCCTATCCTTCCTTAGTACTTTTCTAGCAATGAGATAAATGATGATGGCAGAGATAATAAACTATAGAACCATCATATTTTAGGGTTGGAAAGAATCTTGTGGACCATATGGTAACCACGAATTCTCTGTAGCACATCCAATCTATGAATGAGATACTTGTCTCTGTATGAAAGAAGACGATACTCCTTTATGCTTCCAATTATGCTCCACATTAGGGCCAAACTTCAAAACTAATCAGATCACTACCCCGATCAAAAATTTTCCACCAAACTAGTCAGAGTTCAAGAACAGAAATTATAGGACAGTCTCACTCAACAGCATAGATACAAAAAGTCCTAAAGAAAATACTAACAAATTGAACCTAGCACGGACGTGCTCTCTCTCTCTCTCTCTCTATTTTTAATAGCACTTTATTCCCAATTTGGAACTACCCAGGAATGTGTATTTGAATTAAATTTGAAAAATCAGTACAACTCACCATATTAATAGTTTAAATTAAAGGAGAAAAACATTTAGTTACCTCAAAGGATACAGAAAAAAATGTTTAGTAAAATCTGACATTCATTCATGCCAAAAACTTTTAGTGAACTAGGAACTAAAAAAACTTTCCCTAAACTGAAAAAAAAAAATCTTTCATTTATTGTCACACTTTCCTTTCTTGCATTACTATGTTAAGACCTCCGGTACAGTGTTGAACAGAAGTGGCGACAGTGGATGGTCTTATTTATAATCTTAAAAATAAAGAATTAATTCAACTACTTTTCACCCTGGATTATGATATATATGTGTGTGTGTATATGTACATGTACACATACATTTTTGTACACTGATATAAATATATAGGATAAAAACTAAATATAAATATATATTTATGTCATAAATGTGTTATAAAATACATAACATAAATCACAAATATATACATATGAGTCAAGTAAAAATCACATGTATGTGATATATATAGTAAATAATGTATATGGACAGCAAAAACACAATCAACAGTGAAAACTGAGCAAACTCTTAAGATCATGAATAAAATCTCTGTTATCACCACTTCTAGTCAATAATGGAGGTCTTAGCATAGTAAGGCAAGAAAGGGTTAATGAAGTAATAAAAGAATTTGAAAGGAAGAAATAAAACAATTAGCACTCATAAATAGTATGATAGTGTGAAACCCCTAAGAGAAATTCTAGTTAAATTATAAGAGTTCACATAAGTCTTCAGGAAATTTTCTGGCCTAAAAAAACCTCAATTGAATTATGTATTCTAGCAACAAACACAAACAAAATATCTTAATATTCTTTGTAATTGCTTCAAAAATACCAGGTATTTGGAAATAAATTCAAAGAAATACAAGAACTTTTTGGAGAGATCATCAACCTTGACTGAAGGGCAGTAAGGAAGATGTAAATAAATGGAGATATAGCATTATCACTGATTTGAAGAATCAGCATTGATGGGATGTCATCTCTCCCCAAACTCATCTACGGATTGAGTTCAATCTCAAACAAAATGCAATGGCTTTTTATTTTTGAAATGTGACAGGCCATTCTAAAATGTAAGTGGAAGAACAAAGGACCAAGAGCAGTCCAGCCACTCCTGAAGAAGATGAACAACATGGGAGACCTGCCTTGACAGATTTCACAAGCTGTTATAAAGGTACAGTAATTAAGCATGCATAGTATATTAACATAGGAATAGACAGGATGACAAATGAAATAGTTTCAAGCATCCAGAAACAGACAACAGAAATAAAAAGAAATCTGACTTTGGACAGAACCAGCTATGCAGACAGAGAAAAGACAGACTTTATAATAAATGGTATCTGATGACTGTTCATCTGTATGGGGGAAAAATTATATCCCTATCTCACACCACATGCAAAGCAATTTATGCCAGGTAAAGTAAAATTTTAAACAGACAAAATTATAAACCTTTTACACAACAAAGAAGAATCTCCCTATAACCTTTGAGTAGGATCAGATTTCTTAAAGAATTATTCAAACGTAAAAAAAGTGATAAATTTCACTGTTAAAATTGAGAAATAAAGACAAACAGGTGTGAAAAGGGAAATCATCAAGTGGGAGAAGATATTTCTATTTATATATTATCTACAAATGATCAGTGTTCTGAATTTGTAAAGGGATTCCTACAAATCAATAAGAAAAAGTAAAAACCCAATAGAAAAATGGACAAAAGTCTTGAACAGGAACATCACAAAAGAGTAAATCTGAATGGTCAACAATTATATTAAAATATGCTCAAGCTCAACTATAAAGAAATATTTCATATCCATAAAGTTGCCAAAATTTTAAAATCTGGCAATGTTAATTTTGTCATGTGGAACATCTGGAATTTTTTTACATTTAGTGGTACAGGAAAAAAATGGTAAAAATTCCATGTGAAATAATGTGTCATTATCTAATATATTTGAGAAGTGGCATGCTCTATGAATGAACATTTTTCTTCCTAGGTATATTTCCTGGATGAAACTCTTACACATGCTCCTCAGAATACATCAAGAAGATTTATAGTCACGGTGCATGTAAAAACCCTGAAATAACACCAGTGTCCATTAAAAGAAAACTGGAGGGGCACCTGGGTGGCTCGGATGGTTGGGCGTCTGCCTTTGGCTCAGGTCATGATCCCAGGGTCCTGGGATCAAGCCCCGCATCGGGCTCCTGACTCAGCGGGGAGCCTGCTTCTCCCTCTCCCTCTGCCTCTCTCCCTCTCTCTCTCTCTCTGGATCTCTGTGTCTCAAGTGAATAAATAAAAAATCTTAAAAAAAAAAAACTGGAAAACTATACAACAGAGAAAAGAAATGGATAACAGGTAAATGTAGCAAAATGTATGCTTCTCAGGAATAACATAACAAGAAGAAAAAGCAAGTTGTAGATGGATTTTTATAGTATAGTCCCATTTATGAAGTTAAAAATCATATAAAACTAAACAATCTAATCCTTAGGTATATAAAAATATGTGGTCAAATTATAAAGAAAAGTAAAGGAATGATGATTCAAGATAAAAATGAAATAAAGAGGATCAGCAAGGGGTACACAGGAGCTTTAAAGATAATGGCGATGTCCTTTTTTTTTTTTTTTTCCCCAAACGAGGTCTGAGGTACATGGGTATTTGTTGCATTGCTACTCTTCATGCCCCACATATAATTTTAGAAAAGTCTCTTATCTTTTCCAGACTTGATCAACAAAATGTCCTTCGATGACTTTTGGGAAAATGTCTGGCTCCTTACTTTGGCTATCTAGGCCCTTCCAGACCTGGCCTCCTCCTACTTTCCTGCCATCTCTCTCCATACTTTCCTCATCTTAGATCCCATATGGCAGGCACACTCCACATTTTTCATTTTCTTGAACATACAGTGCTATTCACTCTAAAATATTCTTTCCTCTTTTACTAGCTTGGTCAATGCCTCCCTTCCTCTGAGACATCTTCCCCAAATCTCCCGTCCCCAGGTCTTTCCCCTTAAGGGAGTCTATGTTGAGTTCCCTTATTACACTTTAATCCATTATTGCTATTATTTTTTGTGTGTCTGCCTGTAACAGGCTGTTTGTATGGTGACAGCAAAGACCACTGCTATCTTTCCCATGGTCATACATCTACTAAGTAACCCAACATCTGGAACGTAGATGGCACCTGATAAATATTCTGCGATGAATCAATGAACAAACAGATGAATTAATTCCTTTGCGTAGAAGCCCATACTTTCCCATAACTGAATAGACCTAACAGTCAAAAAACCACTTGTAATATTGAATCTGCCTCGGTCTCCCTGCCACTTCACCCACTAATCCCACTTATGCTTGAACTACATCCGCACAGTGAGACACATGACAGGTGACTGAAGTTGGGAGGAGAACCGGCCACAGATGAAGAGTCAAGAGACCCAGATTCTGGTATGGGGACTTGTACTTCCATGACCTCTTCTAGCCATAATTTTTTCCTATGCAGTAAAACGGAATACCATATTTCATGTTGTTTCATAGCATGACAGGATCCTGCAAATGCAAACATTAATTCCGCTATTAACAACAATCAGGAGGTAATTCGGTTTCAAAATCAAATCTTCCTTTGAACTATCATCCTGTAACAAGGACACAGCTTTCCTGCAAATTTCTGATTTCTCTTTTATTTTTACTTAGTAAGAACTAAGTAAATCTCCAAATCCAAAATTCTTGAACGAAGTTCTTTCCTTTTTCTGTCATGTATAGTTATTTAGTTCACAATTTTTTTTTTTCCCTCTGAGAACATGAAGGCCCTCTTTTTTCTTCATATGGGACTTCAATCTAGCAAAAGCCAAACTTCCACTAGTAATATGGTCTGTCTTAGCATGCATGAAGTGCTAATCTGAGGTCACCTCTTGCTTGACCAGAGCTTTTTGTCCTCTTTGTATGTCTTGATTAGTCTGTCTCTTTCTCTGCAACTTCTCCAGAGACCTTTCCCTTCATGTCCTCTTCGTCCTCCTGTAAGGTGATAACCCCCACTGGACTCTAGGTGTGACTCCATCTTTTTAATTTTTTTGCCAGATTTTCTCCTATCTATCTCTATTCCCTGAACCCTGTTTTTCCTCTCCACTTCAACAATTCTTTTTCTTTCCAGTCTTTGAAATGTGACTTTAGGGATTCTGCTTGTCAGCTGGATGAACACAGAGGCAAACCCATGAACTCTCCAGAAAGAAGCTAATGGAATGAAAGCACCTCCCTATATGAGGATCATAGATAACATTTTTAACTTTTTCTGGCACACGGTTAACATTCTTGTTGAATGAAAAACAGTGAAACAGGATTAAGATTCCAACTTAAAAAGACTGAATGAAAAGGCCTCAGTCTTGGGACACTGAATAACAGAAATACTAAACAAAAAAGATGAAAATATATTTAGAGGTTATTTTATTTAGTTTGCTCATGCATTCATTCAGTAAATATTTATTGACTGACTAGACATTGTTCCGGGGGTTAAAGCTACAACAGTGAACAAAACGTACAATGCCCCAGAGTTCATGTGCCATACTTTCTAGAAAGAAGGGAAGACAAACACATGAGCAGCATGTGTGTCACCTTTATAATCTGTGCCCCCAAACTGCAGAAAAACTGTTCTTGGACAAAGATAACACGATGAAAAATATACTTGATGAAGTACATATCTTATCAATCAATAAGCATCCTGTTCTGGTGATATGCTCAGAATTCAAGGGAAAATATCTTTCAAAATGATTTCATTCCCACAGAAAATATTTGTCTTTGGAATTAACATGTCACCTCGGGCCACATATCAAAAACACGTTTACTTGTAAATTAATTGCCTTCATTTTACTAGTGAATGCTTTTTTTTTTCTTTCCTTTTTGGATATCTCAACTGGGTATTCCATATTCCATATTTCTTCAAAGTCAAAGCTGATCTCTTGCCGTATGGAGAGGCACCTTTGGCGGTTGTGTTAACTCTTATAATAGGACACCAGAGTGCCATTTAATACACCAAACGAGTACTATTTAGCAACCTTACAACAGAGTCCCTTACAAACCTGGGAAATTCGACTCAGCACCTGTACTATTGTTTTAGGATTCCTCCCCAAAGGACACATTTTCTCCATGTAATGAAAAATACCTTGAGGGCGCCTGGGTGGCTCAGTCGTTAAGCGTCTGCCTTCGGCTCAGGTCATGATCCCAGGGTCCTGGGATCGAGCCCCACTCCCTGGGAAGCCTGCTTCTCCCTCTCCCACTCCCCCTGCTTGTGTTCCCTCTCTCACTCTCTCTCTCTGTCAAATAAATAAATAAAATCTTAAAAAAAAAAGAAAAGAAAAGAAAAGAAAAATACCTTGAAAAGCGAGAGCGCTTTCAGATTTTGCAGAACTGTACTGAGGGGATATGCAACAAATGGCTGTTGAGAATCTTACCACTGGAGTTAAAATTTTGCTCCTGCATTTTATGGCAGGAAGTAAAAGCCTGGCAGAGAGACGGGAGAATACTGTCCGTCAAGTGTCTGTCAAATTATCCACTGAAAAGGTCATTCCAATGACAATTATTGTGCTAGCTGCTAGCATATTGGGAATTTTTGCCAGAGATTTTTTAAAACTCCACAGAACAGACCAAGAAACACTGAACAATCCCCACCCATGAAATCTAAAAGTCACTTTAGAATGCTAATAAGAAAACATAATATGAATTGCATATTTTAGAAATGTAAACTTGCTAAAGGGAAGAACTAATTGCAGGATGATTTCCTCTTACTCAGAGATAGCAATCTGAGACCCACAAAAAAGGAGGGTCACCATTCAAGAGGTTATCATACTAGTCTTTACATTTAATATGATGTATTACAAAACTAGATTTAAGAACTCAAAGAAAGGTTATCATGGTTCATACTAGATAGAGTAATGATTATTATAAATTAATAACTGCCAATGCTGAACTAAATCACAGTTTAGGGCTGATCTGTGCTATCCGTAACACTTTCTGGTTCCACAGACATGTTTTAAAGAACAATGACTCAGAAGCTCCTTTTGAGATGATTATTTCCTGTGTACTTTTGTTGACTTATGTATCTGTATCCTCTGAGGTTTCCTTTTGGTCAGTATGGCATCTGACAGGGCTGAGTGATGTAAAGGAATCCAGTAACATTTGATTTGCCAACAGAAGCCACTATCAAAGTCTGCAAAAATGCAACGAGTCTGCCACATCCATGAAGGTCTCTAGCACATGGACTGAGTTACACCCTTTCCAATACAATTCGGCTGTTTCCCCTCATTGTGCCTTTGTCTATTGCTTGTACACTTCCAAAACTCTTCCCAGACCTTTCCCCCAAATGAAGCCAGTTTGGTACATGAGGCTCCACCACTTGTTTCCACTTTCTTCAAGTGGCTTTTTACACCACATTGACATGAGAAAGACCCTCTACTACTTACATAAGACAGGGTAGCAGATGCTTAGTTTGGTGTCAGGAAGACCCCTTGTCCATTTGGTCAAACTCTAGCCATGTTCGTGGCAAGAACACAAACATTGTGAAATTTCCTCCTCTTTATTTTTCTGCATAATCTTAGTGAATTGTACTTGCTCCTTTGGGCTCAGTGACTCCACACGTTCTATTTCAATTAATCAATTGTGAAACCTTTCCTTCCAAGTCAAGAAATTCTCTCACCTGATATCAATAGTGTCCACTCAAGCACTTAAGCATTTGGTCTTGGTATTGAAATTCACATAGATTATTACTCCTCAGAAAGATGATCTTAGGAGTTAACTAATTTTGCTATTGGGGCTCTAAATGATTGTCAAAGAAAGGAGAGTTAAGAAAGATAGCAAGAGGGAGGGAAGAAAGGAGTACAGGGAGTACAGGAGATTGGAAGGAAAGAGAAAAAAAGGAAAGGGAGGTTTGAAAGAGAGAGCTAAAGCAGGAGAAAGGGAAAAGAGGGAGGGAGAGAGGGAGACTAAGCCAAAGAATCCCAACTCTGGTAGCGTACAATAGTACCACTGATTTGGGGGCAATGCCTATAACTCTTGTTCGATGTGCCAAATACGGTAGAGAAGATTTTGTTGGTGTTGAAGCTGCACAGGACTGTTTGTTTGAACACACTGAAATAAGACACCATGATGTCCTCCGATGTGGGGTGGAGCAAAGGTGGAAGTAATTCTTTCCCCTAATGATTAGTCCCTAATGATTAGCCTCCTTTATGTTGTCCCTGCCAGACTTAAGCTCAGTAGTTTCATGAGGCTCTGTTTATGGTACTATACCAATAAACCCATATCTAACTACATACGTGGGTAGAAAGGGGGATCACAGTCCAAATGACACATGCAATACAGAAATAACCCTTCTCTTTCTAACCACAACATCTGAGTCCTCATATAAGAGAAAGTCCCTCCTCTAAGTTCCAGGCCCATCCCATTTCCTGCTGCTGAATTAAATACTTCCCAGAAAAAGGACAACTCACATCCAATAACATCATCTTTTGGCTTGTACGTTACACATATTATTGCACAAATTAATAATATGTTAATGTTATTCATATTAAATACAGAAAGGGAACTTGTATTTCTCCAGAGGCCCTGGCTATGACTGATTTAAATTTAAAACTCCATGAAATCATCTTGCTACATCTTTTCTTGAGTGTTACCTGATTTTAATTCCATTCCATCCTCAACATGAAACATCAACAATTTCAGTGATAAAGTAGGAGCATTTTTACATCTGAACATATGAAAACTGTTTTAATTATTCTCAACTAACTAATGAACAAATTGAAAAATCTTGACTATTATTAATACAATTTAACAAAGATCTATTAATACTTGCCAAATAATACAAGTTGAGATCTTTTTAAAAAGAAATGTACCTTATTATTGTGTTAATTTGCCCACACACTGTAAAGATAATAAAATTTTCTCAGATCTTGAATTTTTTAAAAATAATTTTGATGTAGATGCTTTATAGATAATAAAAACATCTGAATATTTTCTCCAGGCATGCTGAATTAGCTCCACTAACTTACCAACTATATTTATTAGTTGAAGTTAATAGCAGATTCTGTCCTTCATTTTTACTTTCTTTGAAAAGAAATTTCTCCTCTCCCATATATCATTTCCCCCTCTATCCACAATACACACACACATTTTTGTATGTATTCTTTACCAAAACCTCAGCATGAAACTTCATGAGTTTCAATCCACAATACATATTCAGTTGGTCAGGACCACAGTACAGAGTTAGCAAATATATTTGCTCAAGATTTAAAGAATAGAAAAAAGAAATTATAAAAAAAAGATTTAAGAATAGCCATATTATTTTAGAATATAACTGAGTAGGAAAATTATTATATAATGTCTAAAAATCATCAACCCCAACCACCAGTTGGACGACCAAAACAACACTGTTCCAAAAACATTTCTCAGTATCAACATTTTTGGCTTCAAGTTACTGTACTATGAAAACTTGAGTACAACCTCCTGGAAAATACTCAAGCTGTCAATCAGGTGGAAAATGGAGGCAATTATCCAGATAATCTGAGCAAAAAAAAAAGACAAAAAACTCCCCAATTACGTGTATACCTTAGGTGAAGTATTTTTAGTTGTTCTAGATTCAGATAATTACATCCATTATCCTTTTAGACATATACAATTTGAAATTCTCTCAAGTACAAACAAACAAAAAGATAATCCCTATGGGGTATATTATGATTTATAAGACTGATTAATTTTCATTAGACACAATGACTAATTCCTTTTGAGATCTGTACTGATTTAAACCCTGAGTAAACACAGTCTTTTAATACTGAATTGTTATACATCATCTACAGACAATGATGTAGTTCTTTACCCATCTCAAAAGGTTTAATTAGAGAACTTCTTGTTTTGCCATACACCTAATTAAAATCTTTGAGTTTGACCTGAAAGACTGTGAGTGATAAAATGAGTTGGTATTGGTGGAAAATATAAGCCAGCACTTCATGATAGAGAAAAACAATTCGGGTGGCAACTCCCAAGATGGTGCCATGCCCCTGAACTGGTATGCTTACCATGGGGTGGATTTGGGGGTACTCTGCAGCTGCACTCCGAGCTGGCCATGGGTACATCCATTCCTGAGCCTCCCAGCTCAGTCTGTGAGTTGGAGAAAAGCGATTGAGCAGTTCCTCCAAGCAGCTGACAGGTATGGCATAAACAATCCTTTATCAGTAATACGTACTTAATTTTGCAAATGATTTATCTTCTACACATTAGAGTGGCTTCAAGCTTCTCTAATAACATCTCTCACATTCCTTGCCTACTACTAGTGTCCTAATATGCCCCTCAATTAATATCTTATTTGAAAAACAGTTCATAGCATCATAATTCAAACCAAGCAGAAATAAATAAATAATAAAATGTTCCTTTCTCCCTTGCACTATTAGGCTCAACTTCCAGAAGTTACTCTCTTATGACATTTCTATTCTTGACTCTTTTGGTGGCTAACTGCATATATACATTCCTGTGTGTGTGTGTGTGTGTGTGTGTATTCAGATGCAGCATCATTTGATTCCTTGCTCTGAAGGATGAGGCATTTTTCTCATTTGCGATTCCCTTCCTCTCTCCTCTAACCACTACTCTTCCCCTCTTACTGCCTTCCAATTTTTGCTTAAATGCTACTCTGTTCAATACTGACTCCTGTTCTCACCTGCAGACACTCCCATTCTCCAAAACTCATATCACTTTCTAACATACCACCGAAATAACTCATTTATTATGTTTATTGTCTATCTCCTTCCAGGAGTAAGTAAACTACATGAGAGCAGGAAGTTCTGTGGTTGTTCCCTGTTATATTCCCAGCAGCTTCAAAAATGCCTGGCATACAGATAGGTATTCAATAAGTATTTGTTGAATGAATCAAGTTTAGATTAACTGCCATTGTATTTTTTAAATACCTACACTTGCTTGACCCAGATGGTCCAGGCTGTACCTCTCACCACCCCACCATAGAAGACAAGGATATTAACATGAATACACATTCTATCTTCTGTGTCTTCCAAGGTGTTTTTTTGTTGTAATAGTTAGTTCAATCTCGGTGTTGTATTCTATTATATGCCTACACCATAACTTCTTTACCATTTTATTAATAGACACTTGAGTTGTTTTCCGTTAGGGACTAAGAGGAACAGGGATGCTATGTGGTCTCTTTTGGCAAACATCTACACTTTTTGCTGCTGAGAATTACCTACTTTTATTACTAAGACTGAAATGGCAAGTGATAGAAGATGTGGAAGTTCACCTCTAGTAGATACTACTGAACATTTTCCCCAAAATGTGAACTAATTTAACCTCCAGTTAGTAGTGATGAGGGTTCCAGTTACTCCACAGACTCACCAACACCTGGTGTTGTCTTTTTCATTTTAGTAATTTATGGATTAGTAGTAGTCTTGTGTTGAAAAAATAAATTTAAACCAACTTTTTATTTTGGACTCTAAATTTATAAAAATGTCACAAAGAGTGTCTAATTTTTCCTAGGCTAACATCTTACCTAACTATGGTGCATATGTCAAAATGAATGTTATTTATACAGGATTATTTACTAAGCTATAGGCTTCATTTGGGTTTCCCTAGTTTTCTCACTAATGTCCTTTTCTGTTTGAGAGTCAACCCAGAATACCACGTTGTATTTAGTCATCAAGTCTCTTCTGCTCTGGCAGTTTCTTAGTCTTTTTTTGTTGTTCATGACCTTGGCAATTGCAAAGAGGGCTGGTCAGATATTTTGTAGAGTGTCCTCAATTTGGGTTTGTTTAATGCTTTTCTCAAGATGAGCTTGGGGGAAGAACATCACTGAAGTGAAATGCTCTGCTCATCACATCATAGGGAATATATCAGCTGACTTCTCCCTGGTGATGGTAATCTTGATCAGTTGGTTCAGGTAGCACTGGCTAGATATCGCCACTGTACACATTACTTTTTTTTTTTTCCCCCATAACCTATACTTAGAAGTGAGTCACCAACCTCAGTTTATACTCAAGGAGGAAGGAGTATGTGTATATATTATTTGGAACTCTTCTGTAAGGAAGATTTGCTCCTCACCACCACCATTACCACCTTTATTTATTCAATCAATCATTTATTTTTATCAGTATGAACACATATATATTTACTTTCTATCTTGGGTTATAAACCAATACTACATTATTTTGTTGTCAATTTTGCAATGTGGTTTTAACATGTCTTCCATGAAGATGAAATTGAACTCTTTTTAATATATTTACTGCCCATACAAATATTTATTTTATATGAAATGCCTTGTTAAGAGTTCTATTTTTATCTTGAATTATCTGCTTTTCTCTTATTTCTAGGAGTTTTTCATATGCTTTGGTAATGGCCTTTTGTCAAATATATGTATTACAAATATCTTCTCAGAGTCTACATTTGTTTTCACTATTTTAATGGTATTTAGTGGACAGAATTCTTTAACATAATCCAATTTATCTACATTTTTCTATGGCTAGCTCTTTTTATGTCCTGTATTAAAAATAAGCCTAACCCTAAAGTAATGCATATATCCCCATGTTGTCTTCACAGTTTGTTTGTAGATCTAAATATAAAGAAATGGCAAAAACAGTCTGTCTTGTACTGATTTTCATATAAGGTGTGAGGTAGGGGTTAAGATTATTTTTTCTATATAAATATTGAATTGACTCAGCATCATCCCTTCCCCAGTGCACAGCAGCTGTCAAATCTGACATAAAACAAATGACTATTTTTGAGGGTCTGTTGCTAGAAATTTTCATTCTATGCCATTCATCTCTCCTTGTGCCCAAATCACACTGAATCAATTACTATAACTTTATAAATCTTGGTGTCTGGTAAGGTAGCTCCTTCCAAGTTTGTTGTTCTTCTCTAAGGTTGTCTTGTCAATTCTACTCTAGCATCATTTTTTGAGTTGTTCCTTCAATGCCTGGGGAGCAGTGGTTGCCCACTCGTATCTCTGTATGAAGTACTCAGTTGCTTAAGAGTAACAAGAAGCTTCAGTTGTTTTAAAGCATGTTCATTGACAGGTCTAATTTTAACAGGCATGAACAGGAAGGCAGGCAGTCAGGCTGTCCACCTCCACCCCAGCCCATCCCTCAATGCCAAAAGAAAAAGACTTAACTCTGGCAGCCTGAAATCTGAGTCACCTATTAATCTGATTCTATTTACTTTCCATCCCTCCTTCTTCCCATTTCCAGTGGTTTTATTAATCTATCCCCCTCCCTTTATTTTTACTCACAACTGTCATTTGTATGAAAGCTTGGGAAGGAGGAAACACAAAAGAAATTAATCTACTTTTTGGGAACTGAAAGCTGATGTGCTTTACTGCTTTACTCATGAAGATGGTGGAATTATAATCAGCAAGACAGGTATATTACATAAAGGCGGGTATTAGGTTTCAGTGCATGGTATATATAAATATCACCCATGCCATGTCTCAATTTAAAAAAAAAAAAGAATGAGAACTATTGTACTGAATTGTGAACACCTTGAGGAAAAAAAGCGTAATTTCTATTTGATTTCTATTTCCAATAGTAAGTTCTTTGTGAATCATATAATCAACTGTTAACTTTAAAGCATTTTTGATCTATACCAGCATCTTATTTGAAAAAAAAGAGTCAACTCAGAGACACATGGACTAGATATCTGTGCTGGCTGATCTCCATGTTGCTATCCAGAGCCACTTCCCAAGGCTTTTAAGCCCTGTTCTGGCCGCCCAGAGGCTGACTTTCATTCAGTAACTCAGTCCATCACACTGGCCAGTTTCCTCTTGCCGCCTATTGGATTTGGCCATTAGGAAGGACCAGCTGGAGATCAGAGGCTAGGAAGAAAGGGGTATTAGGATGTTTAACCCCTACTGTGTTCCCTCTATCTTTGAAAGTGGCAGCACTGGACAACCCTAGATCACAGGTTCTGATCCCCTAAAGACCTCTCTTCCACATCAGCAGCTCTCACCAGATTGCTAAGGATTTTCTCCCCTTGCCACTTTTGGGCTTGGGCTGGTAAGGGTTCTCCCAATCTTTTTAGGACTTGAGTGCCTCACTTTCATAAATAATTCCATTATTAAATTGTCTTCAAATACACCTTTGAGATGCCATCTGTTTCTTGTTGGCACCCTGACTGATACAGTGTTCTAGGTCAGCTGGATGAGTGAAACAACACTACAAATAAATTCTTCTTCCCTTGTGTAAAGGTATTGTCAAACATAAACAGCATACACTTACCAACTGTAAAAGAAAATTCTTATGAACAATATGCTGAATCAGGGTGAGGACATGAAAGTAAATACTTGAGTTAAGATAAAAAGAATCAAAGCAATTACCCTTCTACAAATCTCTAAAAACAAGCACAAAGGTATTATATGAAAACTCTGCAGCAATTATATTATTTTGATTAATGTCCCTGAGTATTATTTTAGCTTCAATAAATCATTTTACTGTTTATCTTCTAAGCCTAAAGAGAGGAAAAACAAATGTAATTTTATGGCTTAGGAGAAGGCATAAAGATGGCCAGAGTCTACATTTATGAAAAAGAGAGAACACGGTGTCATGGGTTGAATTGAAAGTGGGGAAAAGAGAGAACAAAAAACCAGACCAACATATTTAGATAAACACAAGGAGATTTTATAATTTTCTGCCAAATGATCAATAATAAAGTTAATGATAAAAATAATAGTGACTTACCACTTATTACATGGTGGGCACTATTCCAAGTGAGATATATATATATCTCACATACATATATATATTCATTTATATAAACGCTTTTGATGCTCGCAACAACTCTATTCTGTCATTACTGATATTACCCATTATCTATACACACACACCATATATACGTATATATATGTGTATATATGTATACAGAGGTGTATATATATGTATATATAATGGTTTATATACACACACATACACACACACACACAGAGGGAGAGAGAGAAAGAGAGATTTTATAGAAGAAACTGAGACATACTGAGGTTAAATAATTTTCCAAAGATCACCTAGTTTGTAAAGGGCAGAGTCATATCTGACCTATGCTTGTGCTCTTAATTTCTATACTATACTTTGGTAAATATATTTACATATTATATCATCTATATCCTTCCTCATCCCTTTTGGAATTAATGTGTTGCATACTTGTTCATTAATATACTGGAGAAAAAACAGTGAAATATATTCAGGTTACATTTTGCGTACTGAGAACCAATTTTTAAGAAGACATGAATTATAGACAAGAATTTTGCCTAACCTCACATAACTTTTCACCTTATAAAGACCGAACATTATCATATCAAATTTATGACAACTACCAAACAAATGCTAAACATTATTTTTAAAAATAGGGCAATAAGGCAGTCAAGGAAGTTCTTTTAAAGAAAACTAATTTTTGAGTAAGTTTTTGAAGAAGGTGATAATTGGTCTGAAAAGGAGAAAACACACAAAATTCATTCTCTAAACTTCTCTAAGGAAATCTGCCAAGACAGTCAAGATGCTCCTTCTCAATACAGTCTGCAATGTAGATGAATTCACATATAGGACAATCATATTTAGACAGTTTGGACACTCAAATGGAGAATGGTGGTTTGAGTAAGAATAGAGGGACTGAAAATAGAACTTTAACTTTCTGTATCACATAAATAAATCAGGCTGAGATATAGCCTATAGATTTGGAGAAGAAAAGGATCACCCTTAGGTGTCCAGTCAGTAATTTATATGGCACTCAGTGAAAAAGCAGCAAGGAGTGGGTCATTGACATCTACCTCCTGTCTAGGGCACAATTAATTCTTCTGAACAGTGCATTTACTGAACTCACCAGGGTAGAAGTCTGGTCTCCAACTTTACTATCTAGAATTAAAAGATTAGATTTGATTGCGGTGTCATTGGGAAGAAGGATGGATAGATGGATGGATGGATAAATATTCATCCATCAACCTACTAGGTCCTTGGAGACCTTCCTTGGGCAGCATAGGACACAGTTAGTGGTAATGGAAAGACCTGGCATCCTAGTTATTTCTGGTCACCTAATAGGAAATAAAACTAACAGTGCCCAAAATAGAAAATGAAAATTGCAGAATCATATATAGACCACAAACTTGAAGTTTTATTATTTCCAAAACCTCTCTGTCAAACAAAGACCCAAATAAAAGGCAATTAACCAAGCTTTGGGGAGACACTGCACATGACTAATGGCACACAGCGAAGCTTTTTGTGCACATCTAAATCTACTTATGTGGTAAGACCTTTTTCAACTATAAGATTCTGTAATTGTAAGCTCTGTGTTACTGTAACAAGAGTTGTAAATTATAAAAATGGAAACCTAACCAAGTTAAGAGATTCACCCAGTAATTTATTTTAAGTCAACTAGACTGCAAGCTACTTGGGAATGAGTTCATGGCTCATGCTATTTTATATTCCTCTGGTAGCCTAGCATAATACTTCTTCTCTATTGAGCCAGCAATAAATAATTATTGATTACCTGAAGTCAGTGACAGGCACACCACCATCTTCTGTAGCAATGACATCAGATAGACTGATTTCCATAACTACATTCTTAAGCCCAATCGTCGGAAAAGAGCAGATGTTAGCTGTGCAAAGGCTGAGTTCTCTGCCATGAGAGCAGTTAATTGTAACACCCAACTAAAGTCGTGAGGTCAAAGGACATTATTCCTGAACTGTGACTAAAATACAAAGTTTGCCTCATGCTTTCAGGTCTCTGGGGCAGAAAGTCTATTTGTTTTAAAAACATAAGGAGAGTTTAATTGATCATCACAATTCTGCAGAACCAGATGACACCAAGCCGTTCAGCTTGCTGCTATCCATGTCATTTTTCAGAAACAAATAGTGCAAAAAGATATGGAAATGCCATTCTTATCAATAGTTTCAAGAAACATGGACATTGAGGTAATGGCTTCTTTTAACTAATATTATCTTAAAACACCAACTACAAGAGCTATGATTTTAAATAGGTTGTGGGTAGGCAAGAAGCCTTTTAACTTATTTTCCTTGATCATGCCATATTCCACACACATGCATTAAGTAATCCTAGCCAAGCCTTCCAAATAAACAAAAAGAAAATAAGCAAGATGTACCACATAATTTCCTTTAATTTTACACAAAGGAAAAAAAAAGTCCCAAATTTCTTCCATCTGTAAAAGAATTTGAAGAGTTTAATAGAGTCTCATATTTACATAGAACAGTAATCAAGATTTTTTCTGGTATTTTTAGAGGGTTACCTGTATTTTCTGATAGCTATCAAGATTTTCCCATTAAGTCCATGAATAAACAGAATGGGCACCATTTTCTGTGTACCATAGGATAGATACATTGTTTCAATGATAAATTGACAGTCTGTGGTGGTGGTATCTGATAAACATTTTAAAAAGGGTAAACACAAGAGAGATAGCTTTCTTATGGCAATTGCTAAGCAATCCTTATCACCTTTCTTATGGCAATTGCTAAGCGGTCCCTATCACCTTGGGACGTGAGAATGACGAGATCAAGCTGTTTCAGTATTTCTTACTTTGATTTAGCCAAAGATCTTAGCAAAATTGCCAAATAGGTATAGCGCAAGGAACTAACCAAATATGTGTATACTGGGGCATAATTTATCATATAGCTTTATCAGATAAAGCAAATGAGAAAATCCTGAGCCAGTCATAAAAGCGTGTCCAACTCAGAGTGACTTGTCCTTAAGATGGATCTTCTGTAAATAATTAAATTAGTCCCCCAGATGGATAGAAGGGGGGGATCTTGTGTGTGGGCATGGGCATAAACACACACACACACACACATTCTAAAGGCTAAACCTTATATTTAAGTTGTTAGTATAAATGAGACTTTACCACATACTGAATTGTTAGCAAGATTCCTGAATTTCACACTGCAAAAGAAAATCAGCATGATTATTATAAATAATTTGCTTAGATGTGATTAGAAATTTATGAGAAATGTAATCTATGGTCACAAAGACTTATATATTTAAAAATCTGAGTCCTATTGTTAAGAATGGTTAATACAGATAATTAATTTGAAAGCATTTTGAAAAAGGCATGTGAAACCCTAGAAGGCTCTCAAAAGCAGAACCTCTATCCAGAGAATGGAGGACCATTCTGTCTGGTGCTATTTGGCTGTCCTAGAGAAGAGGGGTTATAAAAAAGGAAGATGGGGGTTGTAATGGTGGCTGGGAAAGGAGTAAGAAGAGACTATGGGTGTGGGTGTGGGGGTGTGTGTGTGTGTGTGTGTGTGTTGGAGGGTTGGGGGTGGTCTTCCCCTTCTTTTATTAAAAGAACAAACTGCAAATGATTTTATCAGTGGCCCAAGGAATTATAAAAAGTTGAATATGACAGTATGACTGAAAATATTTTCACCACTCAGGGAGTAGGCCTTTGCAAACATGGCCTCACTGGACTTACTATTAAAAGCAGTGTGCAAAAGAGGCCTGAAAACCCAGGGGTCTAATATCAAGCGAGCGGTAGGAAGGTGACCTTTCATTCCGTTTGTTTATGAGAGGATCTGCAGACTCTGTCTCAGTGTGGGTCCAGCATCGGCAAGAGGCCAAAGGGGAGACGGTGAACTCGGCGTTTTTTTGTTTTTTGCTTTTTCTGAGGTCATATAATCAACTTAGAAATTTATAGCTGGAAAAGAACAAGAGTGAAAGTTTGTTTTTTATATACTATCTTACATTTTTGGATGAATGGCTAAATGCAAATCCCCTTTAATATTTTTTTTCCATAGAGTACAACCACCTTAGCACCAATTTAAGTACTAAATTTAGCCATTGGATATAGCACACAAAATTGAAGGGACAAAGGAGAACTGAAGCAGGTAGTAATTAAGACAAAATACAAAGACAAACTCGACAGAAAAATGAAAATAGTAGTTCTGTTAGGCTGATGGTAATGTTTTTTCTTGTTTAACATTCTATAACTTAATAAATAATATCTCACTTAAAAGACATTTATAAGAATACAGAGTATTTGCAAGCAAATCTTACTGTTATTTTTATAAAATGTTATAAACTGGCTGCCTGTCTATGAAGTATGCCTGTATACACCATTCCTCTGCAGTTACTTATAAAAGGTAACGCCAAGTATGCTGGAAAGTTCTTATCTGAACTACTACTCACATCTGTACTTCACTAACACAAACAAAAATGACTCCTGTGTGGTAATTACCTTTTAACATTTGTTCAGGAGTTGCTTGTCTTTAGGTATTGATTTTATTTTTTCATTCAACCAAGTACCTCGGGCCCTTTCTGGAGTATCAAAACATTTTTAAAATATTCAATATATAATCTGATTCCCTCCACCCCCAGCAACTTTCACCTACTGTGAAAACAAACTAAAATAAAAACCAAAACATCAGGAAAAGAAGAATGATGCCAGAAATGGGTTAGAAACGCTGTGACCGCCTTCATCCTGATTTAGTCACTGTCGTTCCAGAAAGCATGCACACACTTTGTTGACTCTATGGCTGTGACTGATTGATGATGGCCTGGCAAGGTTACCATAGCTAATTACAACATCATTCATCTAAGCCTGCATGGGAAGAAAATACCAGCCTCGAAGGGAAGAAAAAAGTAAAGAAAGAAAAGCTATTCTATAGCTGTTAACTTTTGAATAATCAGCCCCAACAGGAAACAAATAAGATGAAACTCAATGACCAAATTATGACTTATGGATTCATCCAAGCAAATGACCTCAGTTGCCTGGTAATTTCAACTCTGGTTTCACAGCCCACAATGGAGAGCTTCCAGCAAAGAGGAACCCGCAACATGCTTGTGCGCTTTGTAGTCTGAATTCAAAGGCTCCGGCAGAAGCCCAGCCCAGCCCTGAGCTTTAGTTCTGCTATGTGTGTGGTGTGACTGTGTTTGTCTAGGGTCAGATGCCAATACTTAAACTCACATTATGGGCACAGCAGCTACTTACACACTGCAGCCTAATTAAAGGAATAAACTTCCCCCTTCTTTATTTTTTCCTGAAGATCAGTGCCATAAAGGGATTTGGTTTCCTTAAAAATTCAGACAAATGTTCCCATATGTTTCCCTTATGCAGTAAATTAGTCAAAATCAGATAGAAAACGGTCACAATTTCCAACACTAATCTATGGCTATGTAATTTTTTTTTTTTCCTGAGAACTACTGAAAATAAAGACAAGGGAACTCAGTGTTTTGAAAATAATTGTATTATAACAAACACACAATCATAATTTCCATTTCAGTTTTGAAGCACAAACACACAAGGAAACAATAAAGCATCTGAGGCACCTTTCAGCTTTCAAGTCTCAGAAACAAGAATCACTTTCAAATAGAAAGTGAGCTCATCTTCAAAGTTTAACACACAAGAGGAGAATAAAGCTAATGCTATTTCAACTCCAAACTTTAATCAGATTGCTTTATATCTGGGTAATATAGATCACAAGACTGGCAACAACCAAGTCCCAAATACGTTTTTTCCTGACACACTGTTTAAATTACATCCCTAAAATAATTATAACTAAAGAAAATATTTTCTCATGTAAGCTTGAACCCAAAATAGCAAGTTTCTGTCAAGAAGTACTGAAAAAAATTATCAAAAGATCCAAAATAAAACTACTAATTACCTGGGGCCATGGGACAGAAATTGGCAGGCACACGGAGTCAGATTCAAATTCAGCGTGGTACGAATGAAATTCTCCTAAAACAATCATAGCCCATTAGGGCAAGCAAGGGGTATTTTATAGATGAGAAAACTGTGGGGCAAGGAGACATGGTAATGACATATAACGAAATGACCCAGATGGTCTCAACTCAAATATTCACTTCTATGGAAATGACAAATGTGTCCTGATTTATTTTGTTTGGAAAGATGTGGTCCTGATACAGATTAAATGATTTACCTGGGCACACAGCTAAATCAAATACTGTAGGTCTGGGACCAGCTCCACACCACTGGTTCCCAAGGGACAAGGATGGGCCAAGCTTGGGCCAAGACCTCATGCCATCTTTTGCACAACAGTAGAAGGCCAGGTACCACAGATCTAAAGGCAGCACAGGAACCACTGACGAGAAGGCTAAAAGACCCTTACTCTTCTAAATGGCAAGCTAATTGTCCTAATTTGTCTGATGTACAGAAGGCGCTACGTGCAGATACTTGAAATGTCAAAAAGAGTACAACGGTATCTGCAATACAGAAAAAAAATCACCTCTGTATCCCATTAGCATATTGGTTTTGGTGCAGTTTTCCCCCAAACACATATATATGCATGCGTGCAGGTGTGTGCAGACCTACAAGGGATGAGGAGACAAAGTAAATTCTTCTTTTTTTTTTTTTTTTTAAATTTACAGAAAGATTTAAAGGAAATTTTCGCCATCTAATTTTCTGGTCTTTATTCCCTTATTAGCTTCTGACTTACAGCTATTCATAGTATCTATTTATTAATTTACACTCTATCTTGATTCCAAAATGATATGAGGTGGTATTTTATCACATATAGTATTAAAAGACATGGTAATTGAAATCTTCAATTAATCCCAAAAATGTCATGTAGTTGAAAGAGTGCTGTACTAGAAGCCAGAAGACACAGGGTCCAACTCTAGTTCTTTACCCAACCAGTTATTTGACATCAGAGCACACATTTGCTTATTTGTAAAATATTGTCAATTGTCTAGAGAACTGCTAATTATGAAATTCTATTCTATTTCCAGAACCAGCACTTTACAAAAGGTGTTGTCAGGGGCACTATGAATTCTTGAGGGGAAGTGGGTTTCTTCACTAAAGGACTTCTAAAAGGCATTAGGATTCTCTGTTGCCTACTCAACAGCCTTCTGTATTCCTTTCTTCCCTACTAGCATAACCCATCTTACCTGTACAAAGAGTGAACATGAATAAATTAGAAGAGCATCTAAAACTTAAATGCTCAATAAACGTCATTTGTTAATTAACTACAATCACATAGTTGTTGAAATCCCAAACCATGTTCAGAAGTACCACAGGGCTCCAAAGAAGACTTGGAAAAATCCTTGAACTGGGCGACTTTAAAGTTCAAGTGGACTCTGTGAATATGAGTCTTTGCTATTCTACCTGGCATTTGTTCTACAGCAAGTCTCTTCTTTTAAATAGATTTTTTAGGTTAGCAATCTCTAGGCTATACAGTAGGAAGCTGTGGCCAATTTCAGAAACAGAATCTTAAAGTGTTGGCCCAAACTAGCAAATCATTCTGCATCAGGACTTAGACATTTAGCATTACATTAGAAAATCCATTGGGGTGCGGGGTGGGGGCGCCTGGGTGGCTCAGTCAGTTAAGCATCTGACTTTGGCTCGGGTCATGTTCTCAGGATCCTGGGATCCAGCCCCTCATCAGGCTCCCTGCAGAGCGGGGAGTCTGCTTCTCCCTTTCCTTCTGCCCCTCCCCCAGCTCGTGCGCGCGCTCTCTCTCTCAAATAAACAAACACAATCTTTAAAAAAAAGAAAAAAGAAAAGAAAAAGAAAATCCGGGCGCCTGGGTGGCTCAGTTGATTAAGCGACTGCCTTCGGCTCAGGTCATGATCCTCGAGTCCCGGGATCGAGTCCCGCATCAGGCTCCCTGCTCAGCGGGGAGCCTGCTTCTCTCCCTCTGACCCTCCCCCCTCTCATGTGCTCTCTCATTCTCTCTCTCTCAAATAAATAAATAAAATCTTTAAAAAAAAAAAAAGAAAAAGAAAATCCATTGGGAAAATAAATGGCAAGAAATAATTTAGATGAATGAGGTTGGAATTTTGTAGATGCCCAATTGATTTGAAACTCCTCCTATAAATAAAAATATATACCCCATTAGCTTATAGGGTATATGACTGAAATCTTTTAGGTAAGTAGAAGATTTCTCCAATTCATCTTTGTAACTCATCATTGCTGAATGAAGTATTAAGAAATTTATTTATTGTATACCTATTGTACCATCTTGAAGATGTGCACAAGGCTTTACAAACACAGTCATATTTGGGCTTGAATTTAAAAGGTGCATACAAATTCACCAAGTAGAAAAGAGGCAAAGGAAGGACCAAGGTGAAGAGGATAGTTACCTCTACAAGCACTGAGGCCTGAAAGACAGCAAATCTGGGGAACGGCAAGTGGTTCATGGTGCCTGCAGGTTAATGGAACTGTGGAAGAGTGGCCAGTGATAAAGGTGGGCAGAGAGGAAGTAGGTAGGTTGTGAAGAACCTGTAAATATGAACTTCTGGCATAATGTGGGCATAAGCATTTCATCTTGGAAGAAAAAGAAAAGGAGGGGCCGATCTCTGTATGCATATAGGGAATGTTGTTGGCTTTTAACAGAGTATCGTTAATTACCATCTTGTGTTGGACAATGATATAAAAATTATACTGAGGGGCGCCTGGGTGGCTCAGTTGGTTAAACGACTGCCTTCGGCTCAGGTCATGATCCTGGAGTCCCTGGATCGAGTCCCGCATCGGGCTCCCTGCTCGGCAGGGAGCCTGCTTCTGCCTCTGACCCTCCCCCCTCTCATGTGCTCTCTCTCTCTCATTCTCTCTGTCTCAAAAAAAAAAAAAAAAATTATACTGAATATTGGGCATATTTTTATTTCAGATATCAATACAATACAAATTTTTGGCGATTAATATGACCTAATCATAAAAATGTGTTGATTCCTATTATTTGTTAAATGGTATCTTGATAAGAGATACAAGCATGTGAGTTGGTAATGATTAAATTCCCCATCTTCTTGAATGGGGCTTAAGAATTTGACAATCTGTGAGAATAAGCCCTGTGTCTGCTGCACCAGCTTATGCAAATGAGCCCCAGGAGAAGTAGGACCAGTTCCAATGGCCTCTGGGAGCTGAGTGGGGAGCTGAGCTGAAGAGCTGGGGCTCTGGTGCTTGGCATTTTATACGCACCCCACTCTGGTGAATCACTGGGACACAAATGCTACTCCCCCTCTAGCCACCCAGCCCCCTTCATCAAGCAGCATCTCAGGGTAGGCTTGACAGCACGACCAGGTCACATTCCCCCCAGCAGCCATGAGCATTGCCTCCTCGGCCAGGCATCTCCCTCCATCCTGAGGCGACACCTGCACCATCTGCGACCACACCCTGACCCGAGGGCAACAAAAGGAAAGGAAAACGGAGCAGGCAGACACCGAAGCAGGCTGGGTTGTGCCCTTCTCTAGTTTCTCTGCGAAACTTGATAAATGTTTTCCCGTCTTTGCTTTCAAAGTTCCAGGAACGAAAAGTGCTCAATCTGCTGGACCCATGAGGGAGGATAAGGGCTGATTTTTTTTCATCATTCATCCCTGCCCAGATTCCTCCTGCTCATTCCGAGGAACCATCTGCATCGGTCTGCTAATGAGTTTGGACATGGCTCTCCGCGCACTACGAAGCCACTGGAGGTTGTTACGCAGGGAGTTATATAATCAGATTTGTGATTTAGAAAGGCAGCTCCGGCAGAAGCTGGGATTGGAGACAGCAGGCCCTGGGAAGAAAGAGGTCAGCTTGAAGCCTCCGCGACTGAGTGATGAGCAAGCTCTGTCCTGCTGTAAGGGTGGGGTGCATGCAGGCGGAAGGAAGTGAGGCTGGCCGGCAGGAGAGGGGAAGAAGGGCAGGTGAGGCCGGGGCTTCAGAGCCCGTGGCTGGAAGGCAACACTGACCACCCAGTGAGGAAGGTTAGCTAATCTCATCGTCTCATCCACACTACTACGTGGAATGGATCTGAAGCCAGGGAGGTAAGCACTTTCAGGGTTTAGATACCTATTCACAAAGTACACCCCAGAAAAAGCGTATCAATGTGTTCTTTTACTACTAGCATATGAGAGGGAGCACAGGAAAGTGGTTCCTGACACTGGAGCCAGAAAGGGTTCAAATCCGGGCTTTGCCATCTACTCGCTATGTGATTTGGGATAAATTACTTCAATACTATGTGCCTGTGTCCTCACCTCTTAAATGAGGGGAGTAACAGAACCCAGCTAAGTATCGTGAGGCTTAGATGAGTTGTCATGGGAAGTCTGGGTGGCTCAGCCAGTTCAGTGTCTGCCTCCGGCTCAGGTCATGATCCCAGGGTCCTGGGACGGAGTCCCGCATGGGGCTCCCTGCTCCGCGGGGAGTCTGCTTCTCCCTCTGCCCCTCCCCCCACTCATGCACCCGTGCTCTTTCTCTGTCTGAAATAAAAAAAAATCTTTAAAAAAAATCCTTAAAAAAAATGAGCTGTCATAAGCAAAGGATTTAGAACACTTGGGGCACTGTTCTGAGCTCAGTGCCTGGCATATAGTCCCCACTTAATAAAGATTCTCCCTCTCTCTCACCAAAAATTAGTACTAAAGAAGTAGAAAATTCAAAGAAAAAGAACCTCAGCTTACTGTTCTTCCTGATTTCAACATTATATTGCTCAGACAGTTCAACAAAAGAAGCTGAGAAAGCTTAAGAAAAACTTTTTTTTTTTTTTTTCCCCTGAGAAAGCTCCTAAGAGAAGACAGAAACAAATTCCCCAGCACAGGGTACTCTAAGGTTCAGCCGTTTGAAGACCACACAGTGCTTGCTTATAAATAGAATATTAAAACAAGCAAGAGCAATTTTCTCCTTTCGTCTTCCCTTATTGCCTAATTTCCCTCCCATACCATTTGCATAATGGATAAAAAGGCAACCATTAAGCAAATGAATGATAGGGCGGTGAGGCTGCTGAAACCACAAACCTCTGCTGTGGATGGAGCGAAGCTGCCACAGAGCCCTGGGTTGTCCCCATTCCAGCACACCACGTCACTAGCTGGGTTTCCAAAGGATAGAGGAGCATCATGAAGATTAGAGGTCATAAATTTCCACTTGGTTTATTATAAAAGGGGCACCACAGATGCTTTCCAGAAAATTAGTACCAAATACGGATATTCAGTACTGTGGTATGTAAAACACACTTTCCAGTAAACATTTTGTTTCAGATGGGAAAAACCAGTACTCCGCAGGACTTCTATGATTTTAAGCATATACTTTGCTTTGCAAGGGGAAGATTCCCCTTGCAGAGTAGTAAAAGCCTCTGTTCTTCTACCTGGAGAATTAACCTATATAACAGGTGCTCAGAGCAGTCTCAAAACATATGCAAACATTCAACAGGAATGAAAATTTGTTTTTAAGTATCAAAATGTTAGTGGCTTTTTCAAAAGCTTCATGCTGTTAAACTGACCTAAATTTATCTCTAAGAGGCATCACCGAAAACTGACATTGCTCTTGGAGATGTAAATTCACTGAAACTTTAGAAGAATGTTTATTTTTCTCCCAATGCCTTCAAAACAAAAATGAAGAATTCTGAACAAAATTACTGGGTAGATGGTTCTTGCTGGAATAAATCAGTAGGATAGAATTAAGAGACTAACTTCAAGATGTTTTCCCCAAAGTCTGAGGTACATAGTTTGAGGAGAAAAAGGTGGCTGACACAGAAAGTGACCTCTATTCCTAGTCTGAATTCCTTGATAACCGTTAGCTTTTGCCAGATGACCCTTTTCAGAGACATTTTTCAAGTGACACTCATAGGCTACAGATGAACCCCATCACTTACAGACCAGCCTGTCCCATAGGATCCTGCAGGAGCAAGCAATTCAGATCCACCCACCATTCAAGAAAAAACCATATCCCCTTGTCTGAGCATCCACAGCTACAAAGAGCTATGTAAAAATAATTTAAAGAAAAGACAAACCAGATTTTTAAAGAAAGACACTAAGAGGATAAGTCATATAGTAGAAGCAACTCATAATCAGCAAGATGATGCATTTCAACCAAGTGAAGAACATACCAGTGAAAATACACATACCTAATTTCAGAGCAGAAGGGGTTACTTCAATTTCCCCACCAATTGGTTTAAATGCAGCCAACTGGGCAGCCACTTCCGTCTCAAAGGCATCTGGGCTCTGCCGACCTGCAGGGTTTCCACTGGGGCTCTCAATCTTGTGGAGTGGTTCTTGTTCATCAAACACAGCAATCAGCTACAAACAAATCCAACAACACTAATTACTTTGAATGGCATGCATATCACACAACACTGTATCTAGCTGATTGTGATCTTTCTTTGATTTTAAGGAAAATGGCCTCTGAAAACTTGTAACTTGGATGTTACTGTACCACAACTCTCAATGCAATATTATGTCTGTAAGGACTGTGGCAGGATTTCCTTAATGGTTTATCTATTCTTGAAATAAAGAACCTATTTTGTCTAACTCTCTTGAAGGAAGGAAATGGCTGCCCCTTCCCACGTCACCTTTTCCAATATGCCGAAAAGGACTTCAGTATTTTTTTAAGAGGTTTCCAGAAATAAAAGGTGAATATGCAAAAGCTGAACAACAGATCTACAGGGTAAAAGAGGCCATTCCAGTCTCAGAGAGCTAAGATATTATAAAATCCACAATTACAGCTGTCCTTTTACACACAACCACAACAAATATATGTGCATATTTCCATACAATGTGTTCACTTTGTAAGCACAGATATCCCCTTTTTATACATCCCTTTAATTTTGTTCTCTTCATTCATGATGCTATGTTGACTGGTTTAAGTCCAATGAACGTCAAGTCCAATGAAACTACACATGAGCACTTTTAACCAAATTATTCCCATCTTCATCTCAATTTTGTTTCGTATGAGAACTGTTTCTTGTCCTTAATATAAAAACATTTAATTGTCCATTTCCAAGTCATTTTTCATAAAGGGCAAGATATAATAAAATACTCATTGCACAAACATTGCTGTATGAACAGCGAGGACAGTCCTGATGAAACTGTGTTTTTGGCCGGCAGACAGCACCACCATAGAGCGACTTCGCATGCTGCTCATCAGGTGATGTGGAAAAGTCCAAGTGTGTGTGTGGTAGGCAGTGCGGGGATGCGACTGTCAACCCAACAAAGGAGAGTGTGCGTAAATCTGAAACCTGCTAGGAAATCTTTAGATATTTTTCATTCATTAAATAAAACAAACCTACTTATGATTCAAACATTTATTCAGGAAAGGCACTCAAAGGCCCATTCATAGGGGAATCTTGTTAGCAATAGTATTAATAACACAAATGCAGGAGTAATCAATCAAAACATCATAAATTCCAAGTTCAGTCTTTCAAAAGAAATGAATACAATTAGGGATATGCAAATTGACTATTCAAAAATAATTTTCATAATTGACTACTCATTTCCAGTACGGAGACTTCTTTAATTGGAAAATCCAACAATCCTCTTACCACAGGAAAGAAATGCTACTCCCAAGGCATTATTTTTAATTCTTGAAATTGAGCACATACATTTTCTATTTTTAATTGGCAGCACTGATGAATTGATTTGAGAGAAGACTTAAATAGATTAATAATGAAAGATTATTCTAGTATAAAAATAATCAGTAGATCTGTATCTTTCTAATCATCTGGTCAGAGTGAAGAGCTTAACACTTTAAATCTTGAAAGGAAAATAAAATCAATTTTTAAAATGTGCTGGAAGTGTTATTTTCATCACTATTTTTGTGACATAATTATAATTTCAGTTTTGCATATTGGTAAATTCTAACACATCTTAGTAACATTTATTTTAATTGCCAATCGGCGAGGCAAAGTGGCTTATTATACTGGTTCTACAAACACTTTTGTGTAAGTTAAGACTAGTACCTTACTTTTCCTCTTGCTACATCCTGCTAATATATGTACTGTATATTTGCCTTATTGCCTTAAATACTGGGGAAAAGAGAAAAAAAAACAGAATAGCAATCTAAGCATAATACAGAATGTTAAAACTGAAAACTCGTAAGTCATTACCTATGTTTGTTATATAAACCTTCCTCCTTAAGATACTTTACTGTTTTCCATACCTTCATATCCATACAGTTTATAGCATATGTTATAACAATGGTACACCTATTTATCAAATGAGAGAACACAACAGTTCAGAGATTTTGTTTCCCAAAGGGATATACTAAACAGTAATTGGTACGAGAATCTAGTCTTTTTAAATTTCCCACCCAGGGTTTCAGACCACAGTGTGACTGTTTTCCAAAATGAAAACTGTAAAAAGAGAGGCTATGTTGTCAAATATACATGGTTTTTCCATTAGGATGTTATGTCCTAATGAATACGGTAGACACAGAAAAGGCATTATATGACTCTTCACAAAGATGATGATAAGATGAACTGGAGCAGCCCCAAATCTCACGGTCTCCCACTCCCATAACTGACAGGAATTGTCACCCGAGAGTCTACTCTGGATGTGCAGATGAATGAATGAACGAACGAATGGGTCTCTATTCCTGGAAAGAAGAGGTTCAGTTCCTGAATCTGTGGTGCCCAAACGGAGTCGCTGGGTCCATCGGTGCTGGCTGCTGAGTGACTCACCATGGGCTTTTCATCTCAACGCCTACAACATGCACAGAACTTAGACTCGCTTCAACATCAACAATTTATTTAAACTGTATACATTGCAGGTGCTTATTAGCTAGATTACTTGACTCATGAGAACATCTACATTCCTGGGTAACAGAGTTCCCAGCATCAGAGATGCATTAATTAACATAAACCACTGTTCTAGTCCCTCAATAGAAGGCATGCTGATTTCCAAAGCGTCCAGTGCAGGCAAATGGCCTCTCCTCCCTGACCTTAAACCCATTACAAATTACCTTTCCCACAGAGATGAGATGGACATGAAAGAAGGAATTCTATTGAAAGTTTTCTGTTGTTAAGGTTTCACCTAGACTAAACTTCTAAGGCATACGGAAGATTTTTCACTGACATGGTAGGGCCCATACTAACCTAAATGCTACGCAAAATGCAAACAAGCAATATTTCATTTGGATGCCTTCCTCCTCTGCTGCTTTATCCATCTTCTGGTGACCTTTCTGTTCTCCTTCCATAGTGTCGGTATTCTCACATCACCCAGCACAACACCGACATTTCCCAAAGACCCCATAATTCAAAATCTTTTCACACAGCCATTATTCCCAATCAAAACTTCTGTCCGCACAGATCTCTGTCAGTATGTAGGCATCTTATCCCCAGAGAGACACAGGAAGGTTAGTCCACAAATACGCTATTCATTCTCCCACTCAAAACAAAAAGAGAAACAAACAACCTTCTCAGGACCCCTACAGATACTATACCCATTTCCCAACTTTCCTTGAAAGCAAAATCTGAAAGAGCTGTCCACAGAGTAATTTCTAGTCTCTCTCCTCCCATTCTTTGCTGAGACCACACCAGTCAGGCTCTCACCCCTCCACTCCATAGAAACTGTTCTTATCAAGGTCAAAAACAATCTTCAGGTAGCTAAATCCCAAGCCACTTTTCTGGCTTGATTTAAGGACACAGTCGATCACTACCCTCTTCCTTAAATTATTTTCTTCACTTGCCTTCCCGGACATCTTCAACTCTCCGGGCCCTCCCTTAAATTTCCTTCTACTTGTCCTCCTTGTCTCTAAAAATGTGAAATATGTCTAAATTTTTTTTGGACACCTCATTTGTCTCATGGCATACATGGAAGTATATGCTGATAACTTCCAAACTTAAATCTTCAACCCAGAGCTGCTTCTTGAACTCCAAGATCATATGGTCCACTGTCTAAAGTAACATGTCAAAAACTGAAAAACTGACCTTCCAAAGCTCTTTCCATAATCTTTTTACATCCCAATTAACGGCACCCCATTCTTCCAATTGCTCAGGCTAAAAACCTCGTATTAATCCTTGATGCCTTTTTCCTTCCCTTCCTCCCTCTCTCATCCACCCCCCACATAAGCAATTTGTCAACCAATCTCAAAATATAGTCAGAGTTTAACTGCTTCTCACCCCTCCACTCTCACCACTTTGGACCCCACTCCCAGTCTCTCCTGTGGATTATGGCAACAATTTCCTGTCTGGTCTCATTGTTTCTACCCATGCTCCCTTTCAATCCGTTCTCAACACAGCAGCCGGACTGACCCTACTAAAACACAAGGCAGGTCATGTCTCTCCTCTGATCAGTTGCCTTCCCATGTCACTTATAGTGAAGCTCAAGTCCTTGCAATGGACTATCTGGTCATGGGCTCCCTGTGAAATTTCTGACCTCGTGTTCTGCGTGCATTCTCCCCTGTTCTCCGGATTCTATCCAGCTATGATTTCTTCTTCTTTGTTCTTGACTCAGTGTCTTTGCATTTGCTGTCCCCTCTGTCCCTTCAGTCCCTGATGCAGTCTTCCCCGAGACACGTACATGACTTGTTTCTCTATCTTTCCCAACTTTACTCAAACACCACACATCTGTGTTGCAACATCACTACCAGTTCCTACCTTCTCTTCCTTTTTCTTTGTAGCATTTATCACCCTATCAATGTTTCATCTTTTCTTGTTTGTCTTAGCTATTGTTGGTCTTCTCACAGTACTAGAATATAAGCTCCAAGAAAACAGTGATTTTTGTCTTTTTTACTGTATTCTCATCACCTAGAACAGTGCATATACATAGTAGGCCCTGAACATATATTTGTTGGAATGAGTAAAATGAGGCAAGAACAGATACTAACACCTAAGATAGCAGATAAAAGATACCTGGATTTTTTCATGTGTTTTCAGAATAAACATTCAAATTATTATTATTTTTTTTAGAAATGAATGAGTATAAACAACCAATACATACCCATAAGATCCTCCAAGTGTCATTATCATTATTGCTGTTGTTTTGGTTTTGATATGGGGGAGAAATTCTTCATTTTTCTATTCAACACTGGGAGAAATTGCTTCTGCCACATCGAGCTCCAAAAATAGAGATTATGTGTGTTCTCTTTTCTTTTTCAGGCTCAGTTTTGAAAGGGAGAATCTGTTTCTTTGGTCTCTGAAGGAGCAGAAGTGTCACACTAGAGGTGTGTGGCAGATGGAGAGGGAGCAGGGTTAGAAGTCTGGCTCCAGGCACTCCCTTGCCCACTTTCCTCCAAGACGCCACTTGGATGTACCTGGTGTCAAGCTTCTAGATGTGTGCCCCAATGTAGCTTGAGAACAAATGTGAATAGATCTCCAGGGTAGTGGGGGCCTAGCCTGAGTTGGCATATCCCAAGCTCACAGTTGAAGGGCTCAGCTTTTACAAATTCATGTCTTATATTTTGCATTCTACCAGCTTTCTGTGCTTGTTTTAATACAAAAAGATTTTCTCTTTAATTGCCAGTAAAATCAAGGCACCAGGAAGAGGTACAACGTTTATCCATGTGTTTCGTACCTCTGTTTGAGAGGAACACACTTAACTTCTAAATAGAATTTAGGAAAACATGGAAAAAGAAGCACATTAATGTAGCATGTCCAAATTATATTCAATAACTAGATCTCAGTTGTCCATGTGGATGGTGTTCCCAATTCAAAGATTAGGCACTGGTTTTGGTAACTGCAAGCATCCTCTGCCCACCCCTGAAGGCATATGGAAAGAACATCTGAAATTAGGATTCTCTTAGAAAAAATATCACCCATAAACCTCACGTTAGAGAATATTTCCATCTTTTTCTCATACTTACCTTGTAAAGGTTAAAATAATGAAAAAGTCAACAACAACAAAAAACTCAAAGATGAAAAGAAATAGAAGAACTTTGGATAATTTACAACATCCATGAAACCTGAGTAATAGACTTGATCAAAAGAGCCATGTGTTCTCTGCAATTTCACACCATCAACATCTCTTCAAGGACTCAGACCTGTTTTTATACTCAAACAGCGAGACTATATGATCAATATCACTAGTAAAGGTGTGTTTGCACGTGTGCACACGCGTGTGCACACGTGCAAGTGTGTGTGTGCATGCGCTGGGGGGTGAGTCAAGTGGAGGTAGAATGTTAATTTCCTTGATAATATCCCTAACATGCCTAAATGCTTAGCACAGAGCCTGGTACACAATGGAAGGTTAAATGTTAATTCCTTTTCCTACCATAGCTAACATTCTCTGGCTTCCAGACTAAATCCCACTTGACTTGTTTATCCATATTCTGCTTTTACTTTGTTGCTTCTCTTTAATCTCTTCATCACAGGATTGACAGAGGAACAGAGAAAGCACCAAGATCAAACACATCAAATAGGTAATTTTTGTTTTTCTTTTTTCTTGCTCTTCATCACACAAGAACACACAACCCATTAGACGTGCAGTACTGCTCTTCCAGCTAGCAATACATGGGTTGTGCTGTCTATTTCCACCATAACTGGAAGCAATATACCAATGACTTCAGTTTCTACACTGACAAGTAAATATTTTAATAATAAATGCCACCAAGTGCATTTATTGCAGAGTCCTTCAATATTCATGATGTGGTTTGCTCTGTTATCAACCTATAGCATTCTGTCAGTTTTATAGCCTGAGTTTTTATAATCTGATGCTATTTTCTTTAGCCTACATAGAGAATAGAAAAGAATGATCCCAATGCTCATAGAATACAATTCATAAAAGTGCATTTTTTTGTATTAGTAATTACAGTAAGAAATATGTGGCTCTATTTTAATTACACGTCAAGTAAACTAATGTACTACTAAGAAAAGCTTATTTTCCATATTGAGTTCTTTGGGTTAAACTGTTGAATTTAACAACATATTGCTATTTTTACTGTTTCATCCATATTCCATATTACCAACAACTATCAAATAAAATTAAAAGACACAGGAAGAAAACCAGGATCCTACAAAATAAAATTGGAATCATTTGTCTCAAATCTTAATAAACACAATTAAATCTAAGTAAGACTGTGAAATTACAACAATTTCACAAGTAGAGGAAAACACATTATCACCTTTGGGAAGAGAGTGAAACACTGCAGAATTTCATTTAAATGTATGCATCTGCTTGTAACTAAATAACAATTGGCTATGTGAGTTAATTTTATGCCACTTTAAACAAAGGTTTGAAAACAGGTGATCTTCCTTCATAGGATTTTGACAGCTAGTTAAAAGCATTTAATCCAGATTTTCAAAATTAGCATGCTCATGTTAGCATCTTCATCTGATGCAAGGATCAGATCCAGCATCCTCAGAGCAAGTATGTAACAGCTCTGATTCTCACAAAGTTCAATCGACATTCAGTAAATGAGATAAACCAATTTTCATTTCCTCTCCAAACTGAAAATCCATAATAGGGACCTTTACAAACTTTACAGATTTAAGCTTCATTCTAAAGAAAATAACATAATTTATTCAACTGTACTAAGAACCCTATTTATTCTCAGTGCTTTTTAAAGAGACAGCTGCCTACATTGCCTGTGATGACAAAAAAATATGCCTATTAAAAAACCACCAATATTTTGGCCAGAAGTACCTTTACCTCCTTTAATTATGCAGTAACTCACTAAGAAGCCAGGTATGCATTAAACACATTTATACTGAATCATATGTTTCCTGGGACTGACTTACGTTCAAGAGAATCTTGGGTTTGTTTTTGTTGCATTCTTGACTTTCCTTCGTAGTCACAGCTCAGCATTTATGAAACAACCTTCACAACTGACACCTAATATACACAAGGAAAGCCTGAAGACACTTTCCTCTGTGCCCTTCACCATCCATAGCAGTGGTAGGGCAAAGAGCCCCAGGGAGGTCAGGTGGCAGCCACCAAGCCCTACTCCTAAAAAGGGCCCTCAGGGGCAGCAATGGGAAAAGCATACAGGTAAAGAAGCTGGAAGAAGTTTCAGGCATTCTGAGGTAACATGAATGTCAGAGATTATAAAAACTCAATATATCTGGTTTGTTAGTAATACTATTTTCACTGTCTCTAAATTACACAGATTAAAAATGGCGGACACACAAGAAAGTGAAAGATCCTCAAGGTTAAACCAGCTGATAAATTCTTAGAAATGATGCCAATCTGCTGAGTGGCTTTGCTTGCCATTTACCCATTGTATCACTGGACATTCCTCAGTTTTATCCATTTGCAAGGGCTTCAAAGGTCTTGGGAGAGTGTACCTTATCGGAAATGAAGGTAATGTTTTAAAATGCATGGACACACATACACACAAATGGCTTTTTCTTCAAATTATTCTTAACTAAATCACACACACCCAGACTGCATTTTTGGAAGAGTATTCTTTTTTAAGGGAGTATAACTGACACTACGAAACATAAAATAGCACAGGGAAAATTAGTTTGTAAATTACAAAGCATACATATGTTGACAATGTCATAAGATTCATATAAGTACTATTTCACTGGCTCAGTTTTATTCTCCTTACTCCCCTCCAGTTTCTATTCTCTATCCACAGCAAAGCTGTAATTGTCTCAGAAACATTCCTTTGGTAATTTCTTGGCCAAGGCCCAGCACTACCACAGCCATCCATGAAGGCAGTAACTTACTGGAATCTAAGGTTGCTTTCTCTCTGCAGGGATTACTCCATTACAACAAAATGCCTCAGTGCCTCTGGCCGGGGCCTCACATCTCCACGGCAAAGGCCTCAATTTGCTTCTGGCTTCCAGTCCAGCCCCCCGATGTGTACCCCCAACACCACTGCTGAAGTGGGTTTTCCATCATACAATCTGGCATGGTCTTGCTCCAACTTAAAATTCTTTATTATATATTATCCTGGCTTCCAAAATGTAGTTCAAGTCCCCCATATGAGGTCTTCCACCAGGCTCTCTGGTGTTCCCACAAAACTGTCCATGTCTCCATCATTACCTGTCACATAGCCCAAAGATCTTGATTTACTTGCCTCTATAACTGTAAGCTACTTAAAACAGCAACAACAAAAAAACAAAACTGGAAGCTATTTGAAACCATGAGTCACATAACTAAAAAATGCTTTTAACAAATAATTACGCAGCCCTCATTATGTACCAGGCACTGTTGTAAATGCTTACATATTCTATTTCATACTCATAAGAAACCTTATGAGAAAAGCGGTATTAGCCCCGCATTACAGAGGAGAGAATTCAAGTACAACCTGACTTTGTTATTTTTTTTAAATATTTATCTTAAGTAATCTCTACACCCAATGTGGGGCTCAAACTCATGACCCTGAGATCAAGAGTTGTATGCTGTACCGACTGAGCCAGCCAGATGCCCCTTCAAGTACAACCTGACTTTATATTGCAAGCTCCTAGTGGGTACTTGGCACAAGGAAAGGGTTAAGGTAAATGAGTGATTTAAGTCCTCTGCTCTACCCCAGAGGAAAAACAAAGCCTCTTTTATGTGGATGTCTACACTTTTAAGGTGGACACCATCTCCCCAAGTCCTGATTTTTCCATCTAATTAAGAATAAAGGTAACATCCCTTACCTGTATTCTCCTACAGAGGACAGAATAGCTCCTGCCCATCCTCGAGGCTCAATGTAAAATGTAATTTTACAATTTTTCCATCGAAAATCCACTTAGTTAATTATGATCTCAACCCCGTTTGCTGGTGGACTGCAGTTAAGTACTTGGTTTTCTTCCAGAGGAAACCTTCTGAAATTATAAAACTAATTTGTGCATTAACATACTTAGTTTCTTTTTTTTTTTTTTTAAGATTTTATTTATTTATTTGAGAGAGAATGAGAGAGAGCACATGAGACCGGGGAGGGTCAGAGGGCAAAGCAGACTCCCTGCCGAGCAGGGAGCCCGATGCGGGACTCGATCCTGGGACTCCAGGATTACGACCTGAGCCAAAGGCAGTCGCTTAACCAACTGAGCCACCCAGGCGCCCAACATACTTAGTTTCGAAACAAACACACCCATACAATGAGTTCCACTACATTTGACGCCTAGAAGAACCCCACTTATTTGTACTAATGACTACAATCCAGGGTGTGTTGCTTAATTTTGTGGATTAATGAGTAAGCAATCAAACGTGATTTTAAGGCATGAATATAACAAACATACTACTCATTTATTTTGACAAGTATTTGAATTTATGAGACTTGGCTACAAATAGAACAGTCTATTTGGTAAAAGAAAAAAAAAAAAGAAACCTTTCTGCTTTTAAGACAACTCAACAGCTCTCAGATAAAAAGCCTCCGCAGAGAATAATGACAAAGCCACCACCTTCTAAAGACAGATAAAGAATGGATAGGTTGATAGAAAAAACAATGAGGTCTTACGAGATCATTACGAGTTTCAAAAAGAGAATGTCTGTTGCATGCACTTGAGCAGTGTGCCCTACCTTTGGGGACTGCAAACCACACAGAGCCCCCTAACTAAAATAGGGCAGTGCTGGCCTGAGGCAGGTGTCCCCTTGCCTGTCACCCTGCTGGCCTAAAACATAAGTTTCGACAGCTTCATGTGTCCCTGAGGTTGCCTCCCGTTCCAGGCCTAAGATCCCACAAGGCCAGGTAAAGTGATGAGTGGACAACAAATACGAGGAAGTTTCAACTCCCTGAAAATTAGCTGGTGATTAACTGGTACTACATTTCATCGGACTGGTAAGGGAACGGACTCTTTAGCAAATTGGCCTGAGCACCGGCTGACTGACCTCATGACAGGTCCAATGATGTTCCACTTTCTCCAGCATTTCATGACAGCTGAGCAACTGGTGGAGACTATGCAAAGGTCAGTGTGCAGCCTGATTGAGGGCTGAGGAAGCACTTCTCTTAAATATTCCATTTAGATTCAGATCTTCCTTGTCATGGGTGACAAGGCTTTGAAGCCGATATTTTAAAAAAATTAACACTGCAATTGCAGGTGGGTTTAGCAGCTGAACTCCTTCCCTCTGTGTGGTAGAGCTAACCTTTTCCTTTAGCTTCTAATTGCTCTGTATCTCTTTAACTAGTGATAATGTGGCTAACCCTGCTGGGATGGGTGTTGACTTTGGGAGCATCTAAATGTCAAGATTTGTTATTATGATTATGGGTGTATTAAACTCACATAGAATGATGCCTCCCTAATTGGGGCCTGAAGACAAGAAGCCTGGGGTCCTTGGTCCTTGCTCCCTGCTCACAGTCACAGGAGGTGTGTTACCTCTTCCGGGAGTACTTGCATTTTGGGTCTTGCCTCTAACTGCAGAAAGATGGTCTTTGAGAGTCCGCCGCAAATGTCTATTTCACACAAAAGGCCTTCTTCCTAAACCATCTAAAATATATTCTGTAGGCATAAAAACTATGATTTATTTCTAAGTCAAGAAATGAAACACACTGAGCATACTTATGGCAAAAAAAAAAAAAATGGAACACAAGTTTTGAAATTAGGATTGGACCCAAAAATCCAGGTTGTTAAGACCATCAGCAATCTTGGGTTTCAAAAGTCAGTCTTCGCACTAATACTCTCAAATGCAATGGCCTCTTCTGCACTTTGCTACTTTAGGCTTTTATGTTTTTCAGGTAAAAAAGTGTGAATATGTAGGCAAGAATATGTAGGGATCGCAATCTCCCCCAGTTCCCTCTGATGTGGTGTGTGTGTGTGTGTGTGTGTGTGTGATGGGAAGAGAAAACTTCAAACTTCAAAAGGATGTCATTAGAGAGATTTCTGAAGACACGCAGGAGAAAAGAAGACATACAAGATCATCTAAAATTCCAGAAAACTCCTGTTACAGTGTTGGTGTTTTGGGTCCAATCTTCTCTTCTATGGATCTACATATATATCTCAACATTACTTGAACCATACATAACACTGGTGTTTCTGATATTTACACTTAGGATTTTCTTGTGTGCAATTTTCTCTGATTTTAATCTGCAAAAATGAAGAAAACTCATGACTGAATAATATTTCATAACATAATTAGTCATATCATAAATAATTTAGCCATTCTGCCATTTGGGACACATGAAAATGAAGGTTATCTGTGCAAAATAGTATCATTTTTTCAATCATTGCTAATTTTGCAGACAATATTATATTCTCTTTTTTAAAGGTCAATTATTTGATTAACAGTGATATTGAAAATAATTCCATAAGCCATTTTTATTTCTTCAGTGCATGGTCTGTTCATACCCTTTACCTTTCTGTTGCATTTTGCTTTTAGTGTTTCTTACCAGCATGTATAAACTCAAATTTTTAAGTATAGTTTTTCTACCTTTGCAAAATGTTTGACAGTTTACCTCTCATTTTTGTTTATGATGTAAAATTTTTCGTTGCATGGTATTCCATTCATTTAAAACCCTCTATTAAATCTTCAAAGGACCCTTATAAATAGGTACTCACCTGGAACCAGTAATATTTTATGATGGACAAGTAGTAAAACAATGCTGGTTTCATTTAATTTACTATTTTGATAGTCCCGTAAGAGAGAGCAGGTGGGAAATGTTTTGATTGATAGGCATTTGGTTTTTAAATCATACATTCATATTCTAAACAAATACAGATGAACACAGTTATTACAATAAAGCAATAAAAAATAAAATTTTAACATTTCACTGATTTCATAATCCAAGTGTCTAACTCATTATTTTCTGCAAATTTTTTATGCTGAAATTCCACAGTCAATTCATTATTAAAATGGAAAAAAACATGTTCCTACAATTTGTTTCAAAAACTTTCAAGTGCTTGAAGACTTTAAGATTCCCTCATTTTTTTTTTTGTCCCCCAGACAAGACCAACTTTTAGTGTTATTTTTTAATGTTTCTTCTATACCCCCTACTATCCTGTCATCAATCATGTCTGTTCTTTCCTGTAAACTCTCCTGCCTCCTCATATTGCCAAGGATTAAAAACTCTAGAAAGGGCCCAACTACTGGGAGTGATGGGTAAAAACTCTATGTGTGTCCTTAACTCTTACCTAAGTCTTTTCATTTACTTAACAGCATGGTTCTCAGCCAACCTACCGTCCCAATGACTACTGGGTTTCTAGCCACACTGCTCTATCTTACCAAAATGATTCTGCTTATATTCTATCCTCCAACCTACTATGCTAATTAATCGTACTTTCATGTAAATTTCAGAGTTATTGACATTGATTTCATACACAACATGTAAGTAACATATAGGGCACTTCTTAAAGAACTGGGAAACATGAGGGCGCCTGGGTGGCTCAGTTGTTTAAGCGACTGCCTTCAGCTCAGGTCATGATCCTGGAGTCCTGGGATCGAGTCCCGCATCGGGCTCCCTGCTCAGCAGGGGGTCTGCTTCTCCCTCTGACCCTCCCCCCTCTCATGCTCTCTCTATCTCATTCTCTCTCTCAAATAAATAAATAAAATCTTCAAAAAATAAATAAATAAATAAAAAAGAACTGGGAAACATGAATTCTTTCAGAAAGCTAATCTAGTAAATAAATATGTAATGGTCTGTTTATAAATACATAAAATCAACTCAAAGAAATACACCCAGGGCGATACTTAATTCACTATATAAGCAGTGATATGTCAATAAGACAGTAACGAAAGTCAGGAAAATGGAGTCAGAGGTGATCATGCTAGCAAGCCATTTCAAGTTTTATCCAGTTGAAGAGACCTACTGCATTAAGGAAAAAACCTGAAGCCCCATTAACAGTGAAATGGGTGACCCATCAGGGATTATAGTGTAGTATCATTAAACTCATTAATCTAGGCCCAGATACACAACTTCTGAGGCGCGGTGCAAAGTGAAACTATTGAGCCCCTGTTTAAAAATTAAGAACTGCAAGATGGTGATAGCAGAACACTGAACCAAACATGGGGCGCTTAGGAACATGGGACCCTGAGCAACTGTGCAGGTCACATGCCCATGAAGCTGACCCTGCTTGAATCATGTGACTTCCTGAACTTATCCTGGTTTCATGTCCCCCAAGTAACCTGATTGTGACTTGACTTCCCACATCAATCGCTCAATAGGGAAAAGATATGTTGGCTGGCAGATGTTCAATATCTAGTCCCCTTTGCAGATGTTCTACATCTGCTTATAGTCCTGGTGAACTTTATTAGCTAGAATCAGAATCCTTGAGGCAAATCAATCCATAGCAGTGAGAAGGCATAGTTTGTAGAACTACAGAGCTTGAAACCTGTATTGTGGTTAAAAACTAGTTTCACCTACATGGTGTCTAGTGAGAGCTCTTCTGTAAATTCCCTAATCTTTGAGGACCCTCCCATTTGAACTGGTACCTCATATTTATTCACTGAAATCACAGTACTGCTTAGAAGACAGCTTAAATCAAAGGAAAATGCTGGGTTTGTTTTTTTTTTTTCACTGAAATGCAAAAGAATACTATAATTATGTAATGCGACAAATATTACTACAACAGTAATCATATTACCACATCTAAATGTGTCAAAGTTAACACACTGTACACCTTAAATTTATACAGTGTTACACATCAAATTTATTCAATACACATAAATAATGCAAAATAATTACAGATTATTTTCCCTTGATTCCTGGTTGTCTCTGTTTCTATCCAAGGCCTCACAAGGCCTTCCGCAAGTGGCCTGAGACCAAATCCAGCCTCATGTCTCTGTATTCACTCATCTATGCTCTTCACTGCCTCCCCTCCGCCCCCCCACCCCGACTCCAACCAACACCACACTCAAGCTTCCTCATCTGCAGTTACTCTTTCCTTTCCTAGAATCCTTGGTAGTTGAACCTAGCTTCTGGAGCCAGAGTTCAAATCTGCCTCAAACCACTTTCTTAAACATAGGGAAGTTACTTAGCTTCTCTATGACTTAATCATTTTCTTCATCTATATAATAAATAGAAGAATAGCAGTTAACATTTACTGACCATTTACCATGTTCAAGCACATAGTATCTCATTTCTTTCTCATACCACTCCTAGAGGTAGTAACCATTAATATCTCCAAAATTGGAGGCACTGAGAGGTTAGATGACTTACATGGCCTGTAACTGGAATGATTTAATGATAAAACCAGAATTAGAAGCCGAACTTCAGTACCTTCTCATTATTCTGAGCCTTCCTCTTGAGTTGTATTATATTAGATATAACTTAAGAGTGCCTAACCACAAAAAAGATGCTCCTTTAATGCTAACCCATTGTTATTATTATAAATATCATCATTATTTTTATTATTGATTAAAAGTCCTATTTATCCTTTAAGACCAACTCAATTTGTATCTTGAATAATATCTGGTATCAAGAGATTGTGTTTGATGTAAGAATATACCCAGTATTCTTTATTTAGAAATGCACAAAGTCAATTTAAGGAGACCAAGTAACTCCTATCCCAGAACCTTATTGGACTGAATATTTGAATAATAAGACAGACTTGATCTGCAACACTTAGACTAACATCCAAAAAAATGTAGACATTTTCAACAGTATACACACACACACACACACACACACACACACTCATTAAATAAAAAGATACATAATGTCATTAGAAGGTATTTCACCACGTCAGGTGATAAGCATGAAAAGAAAAAAGAAAAACTGGCTGATGGGGAGGGGGGAAGACACTAATTAGAGCATAACATCCATCTGACATTTTGTACCTAGTTTCTACTCATGAGGTATTGATATTAGGATTAGGAGAAGTAATTCCCATTTCTATAGAAATATAACATAGGCCATTAATAAAACATAACTCCAAATATAAACGTTATCAAAAATTGCATTTCATAATAGCATCTTTGGGTTAAATGGGAGTGAAGGTGATTGCTTTTCACACAAGTTTCATGACTGGAAACACCGTGCAGCATTTTCTCAGAAACTACTCTAGAAAGCCTGTACAGTGAATCAACTTTAGCTTAGAAAGTCTCCATTCTTATAATTTATTTGCTTTTATAGAAAAAAAAAAAGACTTGGAAAGGTTCCTGTGAGATGTGGAAAAATACCAAGATCTGTCAAGGATAAACATGTTTTCTTCTAAAAGCCCTCGAAGTCCATGAAAATGGTTTCCAATAATGAATCACCAAAAGAAAAAGCCCTGTTTTTACTGGACTAAAATTAATAATTTCTATGAAACAAAAGGACAAATGGAAAATGGATGGAGGCACCCAATGGAGAATGCCTGACATGCATTTAGAAAACCCCATCAGGTAAACACTGGAGTACTGGAGAAGGGTCTGCTGAGGCAACATGACTTTTTTTTTTTTTAATTTTTTTTAATGCTCATGTTCATTCTCTGTATGCTGGGGAAAAATTGTTTTAAATGTGTTCATAACTGGGAGCTTTTTGGCAAAGGTGAACCCATTTATCTAGTCAAAACTGAATGGAAGTCTAAAGTAAGCACGCACGATGTAACATGCAAATTATTCTCAACTAATGTAGCTAAACGTGACAAATGTGAGTCAAATATCACACGTCTCTAACCATCTTGCTTCTAACTTAAAAGGGAAAAACATCATTTATTTGTAGCTGCCAAATACTATATTCTCACTAATTTAATAAGCAGGCACCGTTTTCTCTACCTCTGAAAATTTATGTTGGTCTTTGGACAGGTTTGCCTTTTTAAATCTAGTGGTCTGTGACCATAGAGGGTTTTAGCCAAAGGGAAAATAACTCCATAAATCCAAAGAGGCTGTCTTACTTTAAATTATAGTTTGAAGGCTTCAAGACTATATGAAAAGACTTTGGACAAGAAAAATCAACACACACCAACACATATGTATTGAAAGTTATCCTACTTACCAATAGAAAGCAATTGCCAAGCTTTAGAAAACATGCACACATACAGCAAGATACAGATTTGGCAATACCTGTGGAGACTTGTTACCTAATTATCAAGAAATGAAAAAAAAAAAAAAAAAGAAATTTGGTCATGCTACAAACTGTTTGCAGACCTATAAGACAGGTACTGAGTTCCCCTATGCATCATGGTTCCCACCATTCTGGACTGGCATATGCTCAACATTTTTATTTACTAATTTGCCTAGCTCCTAAAATGATTTGAGGCCTTTACCCTATGACCAACTAGAATACATAGGGTTCTTTCCACCCTTTATTCTTCTCTGATTAAAATGCAACTAATAAATGAGACTACACTTCAGTCTTCTTGCAAAGACTATATTCATGATCATTTGCAAAATAAGCGATGCTCTTCATACACAGAATTCCTTCCTTAAGTCAACTGGTTGGCATCATTGGCAAAATACATAAGCAGAACACCTCCTCTGTGATGATTAATTTTATGGGTCAGCTTGACAGGGCCATGGAGCGCCCAGATACTTGGTTAAATATTATTTCTCTTTGTGTCTATGAGGGTGTTTCTGGATGAGATTAACATTAAAATCAATAGACTGAGTAAAGCAGACTGTCCTCCCAAATGTGGGTAAGCTTCATTCAATCTGCTGAAGTCCTGAATAGAATAAAAAGACTGAGCAAGAACGAATTCCTAATTTCCTGTCTGTTTGGGCTGGGACATTGCTCTTCCCTGACTTTCACACTCAGACCAAAACATCTGCCCTCTTCAGGTCTCAGCTTTCAGACTAGAATTTATACCATTGATTCTCCTGGTTCTCAAGCCTTCAAACATGAATTGGAATCACACATTGGCTCTTCTACATCTACATTTGCTGCTCAGCCTCCATAATCATGTAAACTAATTCCTTATTAAAAATTTCACATATATGTATATATGTATATACGCACACAAACGTACACACAGCCTATTGGTTTTCCTCTGGAAAAACCTAACACAGCCTCTTCACTCAGAGGTCAAGCAACTGGCAAAATCAATGCTTTAGAACAAAGTCTCAGACCCATAAGCAAAAATATCTTCTCAGTGTTCCTTACAATTGTGTACATCTTTTAAGATGGTCAATTACGGAATTTTCAGGCTAGAGCTGACTAATAGAAAAAAAACTGGAAGAAATGGAAGACTTCCTGGATTTGAAACAGGGAAAGCAAGGCTAAAATGAAATACAGCAACACTCAAAAGCAGAGGTAGAAGTGCCGTGTTCATGGTCGCCTTCACTGTGCCTCAGTGAGTGAGGACAGGTAAAGGTTCAGTAGCCTGGGATAGGCATCTTGGTGAAGTGCTTCAACTCCTACATCCAAGGAATGCTTTGTGAGTACTTGTAACAGGCTAGGCCCTGTGTTAAGAACTCAGGATATAGCCCCCCATCTCAAGAACCTATCAATTCAGCAGTAGGAAGGGTAGATGAACATGAAAATCAGTACGAACACGGTGGCATGTGATGAAATGGCCGGATGAGCAGAATGCTATGTCAGGAAGAGAGGTGAAGATTCATCCTGGGCATGTTTGCAGGGAAGCTGTTCAAGAAGCTATGGAGGGGAGATGACATTTAAGCTGGGCCTTAATCAGCATGATTTCATAGGACTGTAGGATTGGGAAGCCCTTCAAAGCATAAGTAACAATACACACAGTGGGGCAGGATAGGAAATCACAAAATTCACTGTTTGCAAAATGTCAACTGACTAGTTTGAGGTGTTTGGAGTGCAGGCTAGACTGAACAGCTAGAGACAGAAAATGAAGGACCTTGAATGTTGTGTCCACAGGTAAGTTTCCTAAAATCTGTAACTAGGTTTTATGGCTTATAATGTGTGCTTATGCTTCTTAGACCTCCACTCCTAACAATATTATGAATAAGGCCACCTTAAATCATTTTCAGACTAAGATTAGATGTAAACAGATAAACTCTGCAGAAGGGGCACATTGCGTGCACACCTCCTTCACTGCCCCTAGCCTAGCACACTCCCACTGAAAGATTAAAATACACAGTCTGGATACTCGGAATTTGAGTTGCCTGACATGCAACTGAAGACTTCCTCCACACGGACCGTGGGCATGAGTTAGAGGAGGTCTGTGTGTGGGTGGGTGTGGAAGAAGAAGGAGTGAAGACAGGTAGGCAGTCTTAATTAATGATGGCAGCTACAATTACAACAACATCATTCCATCAGCAACTGAAAAAGGAGACCTTTTCAAAACAGAGCTTTTCTAACGTTTAGAAAGCTTACTATTGTTTTTAATTGAAAAATACCTGATTATGAAACATCAACATTAAACAGTTGGATTATAAAAATATAAAATAATAAAATCACTGATTACATAATGGCATGATTGCCAGGCACTCTGCCTTGCCCACCTGCCTGAAGAACAGCGGGCTAAATAGAAAAGTCCTCCCCCAAAGAGTGGGTTTCACAAAGGGATGGAGAAGGCAGTGGCAGCTTTCATGCCTGTAAGAAGCCAGCAAGGGGAAGCTGGCAGTTTGATGGATTGCTATTTACTGAAGGGCACATCTCCTCGCCCTCTCAGGTAGCCTGAAGAGAGCCAGGGGACAGGAGCCATCCATTGACAGGAGGCCCCCGAGAGGCACGTCTTACCCTCCACAGTGTAGCTCTCTCTGTACCCTCTGAGGTCTCCCCAGAGCTCCCAGCCACAGGAGCTGCCTCATTCCAGGGGACACTTTAAAAAGGCAAACTGCTTTCTCCTTTTCTCCCATCTACAAGGCTACCTTTTTAAAAAGATGGTGAGCTTCACTTTGTTGCCTGTTTTAGTGTATTTCGTTCTGAATTCATGTCAACTGTTTCTTGTATTCTTTCTGTTATGTTCAGATCATCTTCTATTTTTTTTAATCTCGGCTTATACAGCATTTGCCTTGTTCCTAGCTTAGGTCCTTTAGGTGATAAAATGTTGAACATCTAACCTTTTCTAGTTTTGCTAGGTTTTTTTGCTAGCATTCTTTTTAAAGTTCTCTTGACTATTTTACTTTTCAGCTTTATTTTCTGTTTTCCCTCTGAAATCTTAATTTCTGGCATCATACTTAATTTTGTCACCTCGGCAATCGCGATTTACCAACGGCAGATAGGAAGGACAGTGCGGTGATAGCAGGGGAGAGCACAGTGTTCTCTCAGACAAGATGGATTTTCTCCCTGTTTGCCAAAAAACAGTCTCTTGCTTTCCTTATTTGGTACCTCCAATGCTTCTATTCATGCGGAGTCTAGTAAAATAAATTCCAGGCTGGGTTACTTAGGGAACCTTACTGCTTGCCTTCTCATGCCACAGACCACTTTCCTCCATTAGGAGCAGTCTGCAGAATCCATAATGCTGGCACATAAAAATCACTGGGTAAGGGGTAATACTAGAGCAGAGGGTCTCCCCAGGGAAAGGACACTAAATCAGCTCCCTGGGTTTACTTTAGTACCACGAAGAGTTCCATAGGAAGAAGGTTCAATAAAGGGCTTATGGTGGGATCTTAAGACTCTCTTGTGTAGCAGTAGCCTGCTTCTAACCTATAAGTTTAGGTCACCTATAAGTTATAGGTCACAGGAAGATCCACTTGGCCTATGGGGTCTTTCAAGTCACCTTCCCTTTACAAGAGAAAATGTCTGGGTTTGAGAAAAGTGGAGAGAAGTTGTTGGGAACCATGATCATCTACAAAGAAAAGTGTTTATTTAAAAAAAAAGAGAGAGAGAAGTCAAGGATAATTTCAAAGAGGTGTATTTACACAATTTTTTTTAAAGATATAAACTTAGATTGCAAAGAAGTCAAAATCACTATATAAAAAGAAGTCTGTATATTTTCAGTGTATTTCCAAATATTTGTGCCATAGAAAATTGATGACACAGAAGATCACTCCCATTAGCACTCACTGGTGACTGGCACAGTGTTCATTTTACTGCTTGTCCCAGTTTTGTTTTTTTAATATTACCCCTTGGAAAAAAAAAATTAAAGCTTTGTTAAGATGTCTGAATCTGTAAAAAGAAAAGAGGATTTTTCTCCCAATCTGCTCCTCTCTTGGGAACAATTTCAATAAAATTCAGAATTCAGAAATGTTTTAAATGTTCTCAAAAAGGCTTGTGATCCCTCAGAGTCCCATCAATAAATCAGTTCACAGAATCTGGCAAGGTTTATTTATCTGACTGGAACTAAGGAATCTGTACTAAATCACTACATTTTTTGAAATATTGGTTCTCAAATGAAGTATCAAAACAGAGAGAGAAAGAAAAAAATATTTTGACCTGACATCTTAATGCAGCATTACTATAAAAACAGGGAAAGTAAAAGTTACATTTCCAGAGACAGTCAATTTTAACTGCAACCAACAACAAAAAAATCCTTTAGTCCTAGTTATTCATCCTAGCCATTGGTTTGTAACACATATCCTGCCTTGTTTATTAAATCCTACAAAAGACTGATTTACATATTGAAAAATCCAACTTAGTTCAGTTATATAAAGTAATAATTACTGAATAACTACAACTCTGATTTTTTCACATATTTGAATATTACCTGAAATTAAAATTTAAAAACCTTGACAGCAAAACATTCCCTGAATCAAAATTATATAAAACTTAAAGATACACACTAGAGAATGGCTAAATTCAAGGTATGTACTCCCGTGTAGACCAAATATTCCAGTGGTTACATTTGACATTTAGAACATGCACAAGGATACAATTTTTTAAGAATATATATATTTTTAAAATATATATAACTCAGAAAGTTACAATGAGAGCTCTAAAAAAACCCAATGAAATTCAGTTTATAAAGAAACACAAATTATTTCTTCAACACTTTGCACTCTCTGCTCATCATGTACACCATCTAAAAATGTCATTGAAGGGAGAATAAATCTTTCAGGAAAATTTCCTTTAAATGGAACCAAAGGTTAAAAGACCCACATTGGAAACCCTGCAGCACAAAGGACTCCAATATTACCTTGAGCAATTTACAATAAGCTTTAATTTACCCATTTAGAAAACCTGATTTCCACAGGAAAGGTACAGCAGTAATAAATCTTATCCTGCTAGGAAGTCTAAGAGGGAAAAACAAAACAAAATTTCACCAGCTCTTTGTGCATTAACTCTTTCGTGTCACTTAATAATCATGCTGTTCGATGTTTTCAGGGCATTAATTATCATCCTAACAGATTAGTGTTACAACTTACCAAGAGTGGTTTGATCTATGGCTAGCAATGGAACAAAGCTTAAGAAATATTTTGTGTTCTTTGAAATGTAGGATATTGAAGTACTTTTTCATTCATAAATCTTGATGAATGTTACTATTAATTCCTATTAAATAGAACACTGTCTATAGCTTTCAAGATTATTATCTAAAACAAAATGTCATGGCTAAATTCAGCATATGGAAATAAATACAAAGCAAACCCCAAGGTTTATTAGTGACTGCGACATTAGTTTCTAACTCTTCCACGTTAATTGAGTGCAGCATATGACATGGAACATCTGCTACTCAATCAACTAACTTTGCAATGATTAATTCATTTGTAGCACATCTTTCATAGCTCTTCCACTCTTCCTGGCACTACAGCTATTTTGCCTCTTCACTCCTAATAAATTATAAGCAACTTGAGGCCAAGGTCACTCTCTTATCAATACTAGTGACCCTGCAAAAGTGCACCCCACGCCTTGAATGTAGCAAGTACTCCTAGCCCGTATGCACTGTTGTTACTGGAACATCAACTGGCCATTCTCAGCTACTCAGATCTAATGTCCCATTTCCCAGCTGTGCTCAAAACCACTGTGATCACACACACAGGCTTGGACCTGTCCCACCCATTTATGTCCATCACCAATGAATTGTTCCCAAGGCTCCCAAGTAGTACCTTCTAGCAGCAGGACTCCTAGTAGCAGGAGTACCTTCTAATAGTAGTACCTTTCCTTAGATATCTTAGAATTGTCTCAACATAATTTTATTGTAAAGATGTTCATGCATATGAATGATGAAATCAATTCTAGATACAAAACTCATAGATACAACAACTGAGTATGTGGGGTGGGTGGGGACCTCTTAAGTTACCCTAACTGTACTCTGCATTCACTTTACTGTCACTCTGCAAGCTGGAGACCCCAGTAGGTCCCAGAGAACTGTCATCATTTTTGATGTTGGCCATTTAATTCCTGGACCGCCATCATGCCACTAGAATATTGTCGTATGTGCTAAGGAGGAAATAAGGGACTGCATTTTAGATGAACACAAAACACGTCTGACAGAGGAGAGAAGCTAGAGGTTTCTGTTCTACAACTGGGCTTGGTGATTAACCTGGACAAGTCACTGAAAACTTCTGAACTCTCCCCCCAAAGCATAAATCTTGCTACATTATTTTTGAGGATATTATGATACGAATTTAAAACACCCAGAGTGCCTAGTCAGCTCTCCACAGAGCCTGGAAAGCTCTCCTATGAATATTCTTCTAAAAGGGTCCATGTAAACTTATCTTTCCTATTTCAGAAAAAAAAAAAAAAAGGATAATACTTCAACTTGCAAATTTGTTTCTTAAGTAAAATAGCAGGTATGCTATTATCAGGAGATATCAGAAAACCACATGGATGATGGTGACCTGTGTACATTTAGAGACAGTCCGTGGCCTGAAAAAAAGCATGTCAATTGAGAAATAAAGGAAATAAAGAAATAAATAGGGAACATCTTTGATGATTATGAACTTCTGATAAGAGGTGGAGTTTCCCTGAAGAAATAAATAATTTATCAAAGACTTGTAATAAGATACAAGGCCATTTATAAAACTCACTTAAATTGTAGATAGAGAATCCTGGCATCATAATCCCTCTTTCCATTTCCTAAGGATACCGTAAGCACTGTGTTACACGATGTATATACAAGGGTCTTTAAGTGATACATTGTATAATGTATATACAAGGGCAATACTCTTCACCTCAGAACTCAGCAGCTGAGTGACATGAAGAAACTTTTCATTTTCATTTTTCATTTATGAAATGATGTACATTTTATACAGGTTAATTTTTTAATATCAGAATAGAACATGACATTTATTTTTACAGCATAATCTCTTGATTACTCTGTTATTTCATTGGTTTACTTAAGCATCGACACATTGAATAAAACACTTCTGTAACACATTGTCTTACATTTCACCACCTGCCTGCTAGGCATTTATCCTCCAGTTCAAGAATTCCTCTGAAGGACCATACTACCTCTCTCTGGAAACAATAGATAACCCCTTTTTCATCCTGTTTGGTTAATGGAGAAAAAAAATCTGCCATCACCTTACATGAGGTTTTTTGGGGTTTTTTTTGTTTTGTTTTGTTTTTTTAAAAAGACAACTTCTATTTTGTTTATAGGGCAGGGGTGGTTACACTAATTTGGTTGGGCCTTATTAATACATTAATTCATTGCAGCTCTTTGTGTACAAGGGACTGCACTAGGCAGCAGGTGTACGCATGAGTCAACAGACATCATCTCTGCTTTTCTGTTGCTTACAATCTGTCCCAGTAGTTCTAAACCTGGCTGTACATTACAGTGATCTAAAGAACGTCTGGAAAACACTGATGATCAGGCTGTAACCTCTGTTTTAATTTGTCTAGGATGACATCTGAAAAGTCGCATGTTTTTTTGTTTTTTTGGTGGGGGGATTTGTTTTTGTTTTTCAGTGGCATGTTTTTAAGTTTCCCTAGGTGACTTTAAGGCCCCGCCATGGTCGAGAAGCACCCATCTAGTGGACAAGAGAGGCATGCAATAAAAATACAATTATAAAGTTTTATAAGTGCCATAAAAGAAAAGTGTAAGAAGGCATGACAGTAACCAGACTGAGGAGATGGGGAAATTAGTCAAGAAAGACCTTTCTGTGTCAGCGGCATTTGTACTCAAAGCTAAAGGACGAGGAGGGTTGGAAAAGCAAGTGTGCAGGGGGGAGGACGGCAGGCACGGGGAATGTGTGCAAAGGCTGTAGGACAAGAAAGGCCGTGGCATGCAGAAGCAGTGAAAAAGCCAGCATGGTGGGGATGCAGTGAGGGAGGGAAGAAGGTGCAGCAGGTGGCTGAGGGCAGGCAGCAGTCAGACCTTACTGGCCCCCAGGAGCTGAGCTCAAGGATACTGGATTTGATCTTCAGTGCAGGGGACAGCACTGACACAATACTGTTTTGTCAAAGGGTGACAGTCACATGGGAGGGAGGGGGCAAAATGACTTTTTCCCATTTGTTCAATATTTCTAATTAAAAAGTTGATTTAAAAATTCTAGACAGCCAGCCCAACAGAAAATAGGTAAGACTCCAAAAGGTATAAGGCATCATTTCCCTCTTCCCCTGGCAGATGGCAATGCTAATAGCAATTATAAAACCTGAGGGCATGCCCAGGGCTCGCACACTGTGTCTCACTCATCTCTATTCCAAGAATTTCTCCACTCTGTCCAATTTTGACTGCAACACTGAATTTTCTAACCAAGTTATCTTTGCAATGGGGCACACTCCCCAAAGAGAAGCCTCTTAAAACTGAAGCTGTTCTATTTTGTAATTACAAAGGACAACTAGGATTTATTAAGTAATTATTTGGGGACTCAGTATTTAAAATTTATGAAATCGCCTATGCACACTGAGTACAATGGAAACAAAGAAAAAAAGAGAGAGAGAAGTGGAGGAGGACAAGGAACAGACCAGACTGAGGAGAGAGATCGTTGTAGCTGGTAACAGCTAGAGAGGAGACATCTGTACAAGCAGTGGAGAAGAAAACCCACTGGTCCCACAGAAGTTCTTCAGTTACACCGACACATACTAATCAGTAAGTCAACTTCAGGAAGTGAGAACGATGGCATATTTCAAGAATCAAGTTCTAGAAACATTCACACAACTTTTTGGTAATAACATCTTGGGCAATGCCACCGAAAAGCTTATCTAGTCTATTAAGCTAGTGGGTCATGGAGTACCCCAACACATAACCTTCAAGTCACACACCAGCATCCATAACCAAGAGCTAAATCATCACTGAGTTAACAAAGAAAACGTAAATGCACGTTTGCAATTTTCCAAGAAAAACTAGCCAAGGAGCTACAGTCAAGTACCAATCAAGGATCCCCAGGCCGGCTGAACAGGTGGGGAGAGGGCAACAGTGCTGAAATGTATCTGTTCATAACAGAAACGAGTGGGGACAGTCAGCACACAGAGGCCATCAAAAGAGGAATACACAGCACATTATAAAACTTTAAGTACATTCAGTAAGGAGTTAGGGGATCAAATCCTCTCTATGTTGGTCCTGGCATCATCCTACCTCAGTGGTTCCCTTTACACACTGAAAATTATTGGAGACCTCAAAGAGATTTAGTTTATGCGACCTTGTGCAAGTTACTTAAGCACTGTATGTGTTCACTTCCTTATATGTCAAATGGGGATGATATTACATGATCCCTTTGACTATTTTCACAATGAATGGTAGGTTATTACAGTAGCTATCACTGTGTAGGTACATAATACACCGAACTATTCTTTTTACTGACAATCTATCTTCCTCAGATACTACACTCCTGTGTGTTTTTCCATGTTCCTGTACTTTCCATCTTCTTTCCTTAATCTATCAAACTATGTGTTTGGCCATATAACAGTTTTCAAGATTCACCACTGCAATGTGTCTACTTCTCTGATAAGGTCTCATGTAGTTATTTAATCATGATTAACTAGACACATTTGGAGTCACCAAACTCATACCAAAACAAAGACTAAATTGTTTATTGTAATGGTTAAGAGTTTGGGCTCTGGGGGTGCCTGGGCGGCTCAGTCGGTTAAGCATCTGACTCTTGGTTTCAGCTTAGGTCATGATCTTAGGGTCATGAGATCAAACCCCACGTGGGGCTCCGTGCTCAGTGGGGAATCTGCTTCTCTCCCCCGCCCCCCCACCCCGGCCCATCCCTCTAGGGCTTTTTCTTTCTCTAAAATAAATAAATAAATCTTAAAAAAAGAGTTTGGGCTATGAAGTCAGAGAATACTCAGTTCAAATCCTGGTTCTATATCATACTAACTTTTAAAATTTGGCACATTTCTAAGATGGCTAAACTTCTGCTCCCTCAACTTTAAAACTGAGACAATATAATTTTTTAATGAAATCACTACTAGGATTAAATAAGAGGAGTAACGCTTGCCATCTTGTGAGTTCTCAGTAAATGTAGTATTTTAAAAAGAGGGAAAATAAATGATGGGACAAAGTCCCAAGTACATGAGAAGGGAGAAAGATGATGATCTAGTATTTTAACAGATAATCCACAGAGTTCTACCTTTGTCAATTTATGTATATACAAGTAATGCACTGTTTTGAAACCATGGAAGAAGAGAAAATGGAAGAATCCATCTCACTCAAATACCATTGCTACTAATAAGCAGAGAAGTCACCACCTGTTCCCACTGATGACTCCCTGACCATATGGCATGTGGCTCAGGGAGAGCGTTAGGTGACGAAGCTCAGAGCAGAAGCAGGGAACATGCGGCATAAAGTGGTGTTCTGGGACTTCCACCTCAACAGCCAGAAAGCCTGCAGTCCGTTCTCCTGGAGCAGCTTGGGAAGCAGACCAGTGAAACACAATACCTGCCATCATGTTCAAAGCTTATTTTTGAGCAAAATTCCTACTTTCTATTCGGAAGACTAAAGCTACTCTCAGGGCCTCCCTAGAATCTAGTACAAAGTGTAGCCTCAATATTAAATAATTTGAAATTTGTTTTTAATTGCCCTTTCCATGAATTTTTTAAGCCTAATAAGAGCCTGCAATCAGCTATTATTTTACAATCTGTAATCATAGAATTATTGAAACTACAGCAACGCTGTTATTTAAAGCAGTGATGGTTTAAAGTAGAAGCTCCATTCAAATTAAGCCCTCAAGGTATTACAGACACTGTATTTTAAATGATATGGCCTTTGCCTAGGGAAGCAACTTCTAAAGCATATGCATCAACTACACATGGTATACTGGACAAAAACAAAACAAAAATCTACTTTTTTTTTTTTTTTTTTAAGATTTATTCATTCGAGACACAGAGATACAGAGAGAGAGCATGAGCAGGGGGAGAGGCAGAGGGAGAGGGAGAAGCAGGCTCTCTGCTGAGCCAGGAGCCAGACATGGGGCTCCATCCCAGGACCCTGGAATCATGACCTGAGCTGAAGGCAGACACTTAACCATCTGAGCCACCCAGGCGCCCCCAAAAATCTACTTCTTAAAATTAAGATAAAACTGTTTCTTGTTTGTTTTTTACATTCTTAACACATTCTCAAAAAAACTAATCTCATGTGAATAGGGCAAAGAAAGATAAAAAGAAAATATAAGGAAAAAAAGAATGAAAAATAGTAAAAAAAGGAAAAGAAGTGGAACTGTGGGAAAAAAGTGACTGACTGAAGTCTGATTATTTATCGCATTATAATCAAGCATCATGTAACAAATGAAGCTTTTCTAGGCCAGGGCAAGAGGGCAAAAATAACAGGATCTGGTGGTCACCAAATTAGACTTCATTATCAATAAATCTGTGGTCAGAACAATTAAATCAGTTCTTTCTATTATTAAATCAATGAGTCATATATATTAGACCCAAACATCATGGGAAAACTTTGATGGATATACCCTTCAAGCTTTTTGCCCTTCCATTAAGTACCCCTGAATAAACAAACTAACTAAAAGTACCCACCCTATGTCCCACTTTGTTTCTAAACCTTATCCTTCAATCAGAGGAATGGGACGGGATGTGAAGTATCCAAACAAGAGTTACGGCTTCACACCTCAGTATATAAAGGGAAATAGAACATTTTAATGAAAAAAAAAGGCATGGTTAATAGTTTGCAATTTTATCTACATTTTAATAAGCAGGCTTTAAATATATATTAACTGAACCTCAAAAGCCTGACTATAAATTTGGATAATTGAGCATAAAGAGACACATCTGCTAATTCAGTGGACACTTCACTGAGTATAATTCAGTAATCAACTAATTGATCATGTTTTGCTTCAGTTGATGCATATAGGAAAACCAGACCAGTAATTTCTAGGCAGTTGCATCATTCAAAAAGCATAGTTTAGGTAAAACATCAATCCCGAGCAGCCCCCAAACTAGTGATGTTCACCAAGCAACTAAGATCCAATAAAACTAATCTATCTGTCCTCCCCATCAAGTGTCACTGTTTCTCTCATGCTGCATTAAACATATTTTTAAACACTCAGAGTTTATCTGTTCCCTTTAGCTAATCTTGCAGTAAAATGATATTAAGTAATTAACAGCATGACAATGATGGAAACAGATGTCACAAGTAAAAATTTGGAGGCAAAGTGATAGCGAAGGTAGAAAACTAGTCTTGAATCAGGAGCCCTGGCTTCTTTCCCATCAATGTCACTGATTATAGCTTTACCCTAGGCAAGTCATTTAACCTGGTTACACTTCAGCCTCCCTTTCTGCAACCATCTGCTTTGCTCATAGGAATGCCATGACAATTAACAAGAGTGGCTATAAAAGTGCTTTGAGCTCACAAGAGAAAGACTGCATAAATACAAGGTATTATTATTTTGATTACAAGGAAGTATCAAGCAGATTTTTGTGTAAGCTGTAATTATAAGGGAGAGTAATCCTCGACAGCAAAGGTAATTCTGCAAATTACAATCTATGTCAATTTTCAGACACTTATCATTCTAGGTAATGATATTAGAGACATAACAAAAGAGAGAAGCAACACCAAGTAAGATGCTGAGCAGAGAGACAAGAGATCTGACAAGCTAAACTGGAAACCTTACAATGCAGAGCCATTTATTAAATGGAGATTTGGACCAAAAGTCACTAAAAGATGAACTCTGATCGCTTATAAAAAGGGAAAAAAAAAAAAAAAAAAGCACAGTGGTTTTGTAGTTCCAGGCACAACATTAAAAGCAATTTGGGGCTTTACAGCCACAACCATTATTATTCACCCAGCACGTATTTTTAAATAAAGAACCTAATCTTCCAAATATCCATGTTTCCTTTAAGTGGAAGATAACTGTTAGTAAGTTCTACATAGCATTTTCTATAAAAGGAACAAAACATCTAATAAAGCCACACTTCATTAGTTAAGCCTCCTCTATTTCCAATTACCAATATTCCAACCTTCCCTATGTTTTATTTCTTAATTAAAGAACCTCTGATACATCAGGGTGTCATCAATTTAAATCAAACATAAATTAATTGTGGCACCAGATTCCTAAACCATGAACTCTTTTCATTAGCCAATACTCTATTCTTCCTTGAGAGTTTCTGGGTAGGTTTCATTTAAAACTTAGGAAGCGATCTGACTCCAGGCAGACATGAAGGACATGCACAGAGCCCTACAAATTCTTTTAATTTTAATGATGAAAACAGTTACTCATTTGAATTCTTTCAGGTACTGTCCCGATAGACATGTTAGAGCAATCAGTTCTTAACCCTAGAATTACCTCCATCAAGTTTGAGTCAAAGGTCACTTAGGGGCTCTCCCAGCCCGAAGAGCCCCAAACTTTGCCACAGAGGATTGAAGACTCTGGGTAATCTAATAATACACAACCTTCTACAGTTAGTGCTTTACAAGCCAAACAAACTAGGCACAGGAAAAGCTGCATCACCAGTACCAGCAGGGTAACAAATCACAGGCAGCTCTTCAGTGAGATCGCACTGACTCAATGTAAAAACAAGCAGCACAGGTTTAACCACAGGTCTTTAGGGAGAACCAGATGGGTTTTATTTATGTGTGTATTTAATCCATTCTCCCTTTGACTAAACAGACTTAGTTTAAGGTAATTTTTCACAGCAGTTTAAGATTTATAGAATTGGGCACTAGGTACAATTGATGAACCTACATTAACACATCATAAATACTCAAAAGCCACAGTTTACAGTAGGGTCAATTCTGTGTTGTATAGTCTATGGGTTTAGACAAATGTACAATGGCATGTACCCATTATCCCGGCATCATACAGAATATTTTTGCTGCCTTAAAAATCCTCTGGGCGCCTGAGTGGCTCAGTTGGTTAAGCGACTGCCTTCGGCTCAGGTCATGATCCTGGAGTCCCGGGATCGAGTCCCGCATCGGGCTCCCTGCTTGGCAGGGAGTCTGCTTCTCCCTCTGACCCTCCTGGCCTCCCCCCTCTCATGCTCTCTCTCTGTCTCTCTCAAATAAATAAATAAAATCTTTAAAAAAAAAAAAAATCCTCTGCGTTCCCCCTATTCATCCATCCACCTCCCAAACCCCCACAACCACTGATCTTTTTTACTGTCTCCATAGTTCTGCCTTTTCTAGAATGCTGTAGAGTTGGAATGATACAGTATGTAGCCTTTTCAGATTGGCTTCTTTCTATGATATACATTCAAGTTTCCTCCATGTCTTTTCATGGCTCTTTTAGTGCTGAATAACATTCCATCATCTAGATGCACCACAGTTTATCCATTTTCCTCCTGAAAGACACCATGGTTGCCCCCAGGTTTTGAAAATTATGAGTAATACCACTGTAAATATCCATGTGCAGGTTTTTGTGTGGATATAAGTTTTCAATTCCTTTGGATAAATACCAAGGAGTACAACTGCTGGATCGTATGTAAAGAGTATGTTTAGTTTTGTAAAAAACCACCAACGGTTTTCCAAAGTGGCTGTATCCTTCTGCATTCCCACCAGCAATGAATGAGAGTTCCTATTGCTCTACATCCTCGCCAGCATTTGGTGTTGTCAGGATTCTGGTCTTTGGGCATTCTAATAGATATGAAATAGTAGCTCATTGTTTTAACCTACATTTCCCTGATGACATATGATGTGGAGCATCTTTCATATGTTTATCTGCTATCTGTGTATCTTCTTTGTCAAGGTGTTTGTTAAGGCCTTTGGCCCACTTTTTACTTGAGCTGTTTGGTTTTTGTTTTTGTTTTTGTTTTAGTTAGAGTTTTCAGAGTTCTTTGTATATTTTGGTCAACAGTCTTTATCAGATGTGTCTTTTGCAAATATCTTCTCCTAGTCTGTGGCTTGTCTTCTCATTGTCCTGATTTTCATTTTATTCATCACAAATTATTATATCATACCACTGTCCAACTCCTATGCACACTTACCTCCAGTTTAAGAATTTTTATTAACTTAATCAGAAATGTTTTTTCTTGACAAAATTATTTCAGATTTATATTATCCTCCCACTTAAAAATATACTTTTTCTTTCATTTACAGTCAACAAATACACTTCAACAAACACTGAGTATCTACTGTACATAGAAAGGATAAAATACATTGAAGTAAGAAATTATCTCTCTACCCTTGGCTCATAAGCAAAATAAATTTTTAGGATGAAAACTGAACAGAGACTATTAAAGGCAGATGTTGATTTTTTTTTTTTTCTGAAGGGGAACTTAAGTTCTCTTACTAAAGAAACGAAAAAAGAAAACAATCAGAATATTAAGCTCATTAAAGAGATAAAACATAATCAAGTAGAGGGGATGATACTTCCTGTAATTAAAATCTAGATTATGACAAGTTCTCTGCCCAACTTGAGCTATGATTCTTAAAGGGCCATAAAAACTGCTTAAATGAACAATTTCTATATCATCTGCTGTATTGAAATAGTATACCACATTACACTGTAATACACTGAATGCATGAATGATTAAAAGATCTCTAAGATAATACCACATGTGTAGCATACACACCTCCTGACCTAAAACACAAGACTGGAATTTGGCAAATCTAGATATAGGGATGGTAAACATAGCTATTAAGGTGTCTCTCTCCTACATCAAATGTTGTAAGATTTTTGCAGCTGGGTAATTAAATATTGCTCATAATCAAACATTTTTAAGTGCTGATTCTGAATATCTGAGACAGATTTATAAACGCAGAGACACCAAGTAAATTGAGGTGCAAATTCACGCTCTCTTTTGAAAATTCACCAACCAGTCTGGTATTCCTCTTTTTCCCCACTCCCCTTCCTTAGTTTGTTTTTGTTTTAACAAGAGCTTCTAGTTCAAAGAATATTTACACGAATTAACCACAGTCTTTGGTCTGGTAAGTAATAGGTCTGGGAGCTGGATCAGATCTGTAGTATCTAAAAGGTCTTCCAAAGTATCAAAAGCTGGAAAACATGCCAACAGTTTTTCCTTAGAAGAAAATGAAATCTTCCTTTTATGTTAGTGTAGGATTCAAAGCAAATTATGTCCTCTATTGTAAGAAAAACAGTAGCTACTTCATATCCCAAAGTTTTTCATACTCAACCTATAGAAAAGCCTCACTGTGATATATTAGAAACTATGATTAAACAGGCCTTCTCCAAACCCCAAAATGAATACACTTTTTTTTTTCTTTTAAAGATTTTATTTATTTATTTGACAGAGAGAGACACAGTGAGAGAGGGAACACAGCAGGGGGAGTGGGAGAGGGAGAAGCAGGCTTCCCGCTGAGCAGGGAGCCCGATGCGGGGCTCGATCCCAGGACCCTGGGACCATGACCTGAGCCAAAGGCAGACGCTAACCGACTGAGCCACCCAGGCACCCCAAAATGAATACTCTTAAATTGATAAGAAAATTGACCTACTGAACAACTAACATTTAGTAAGTACTTTCCATATACCAGGCACTGTGCTAAGTGCTTTGCATGGATAATCTCATTAACACCAACAGTACAGGCTACAGTTATCCCTGTTTTACGAACAAGGCAACTGAACTTTAAAATGTCGTCATACAGCCACTGTGCTAGAGGCGGCATGTGAAGTAAGGCAGTTTGATGCCAGGGTGCTTACGCTACAAGATTCTTCATTTGACCTCATAAATGTCCCTGAAGATCCAGTTTTGCTTTGGCTCTGGTTTTTTTTTTTCAAGATTTTATTTATTCATTTGAGACAGAGAGATACACAGAGAGAGAGCCTGAGCAGGGGAAGAGGCAGACGGAGAGGGAGAAGCAGACTCCCCACTAGCAAGGAACCCGATGTGGGACTCAATTCCAGGACCTGGAGATCGTGACCTGAGCCGAAGGCAGACTCTTAAACATCTGAGGGCCCCGGGTGCCCCTGCTTTGGTTCTATGTTTAAGCTAAGCCATCCCCTCTATCAGCATTCAGCCAACAAATGAAACTCCTCCCAAAGATGGTGACATCAGCCTAGAGAACTCTGCTCTCTCATTTGGCCAAAGAAGACAAAAACTTAGAAGATGTCATCTGTGCCCTCAAAGACCTTTACCATTTAGTTGAGGACGTAAAATATATACAAGTGTTAAACTTGGTTTTCAGACAAGTTTTAAAGTAACACAGAGAGCAAAGGAAGTAAGAGAAGCTATTGACTGATCTAGGAGAGGAAAAAAGAGGGAACTGGAGGCAGCCAGTAACAAAAGAACCATCTGAACAATCAATCGAGGGCACCAGAGAGTCCTTGAACTCAGAAGCAAGTGAAAGGTAAAGCTTCAGAAAGAGAACACAGCAAATGGGTTGAGGGTTACAATGGCCTAAAGATAAGCCATCTGATATGACAACCCTATAGTGACTGATAATGCAGTTTCCCTAAAGGGATGAAGGAGTGTAGTAGGGCAGCCAGAGAAACTGAAGGTCGGATCTTGCATGAAGGATAGAGTGTGAGGTAATGAAGTAGAGTTGAGAAGCATAAAATAGTCCAGAATTTTAGACAGGAAATGAAAAGGAGAACATCAAATCTAAAAGAATGCAGATTTTTGTTTTTAAGAAGAAAGAAACATTGAACATGTGTGTAAGTAAAAGGAGAACAGACTATACAGGAGGAATCAGAAATGTAAAAAACTTTTTCAAACTCTTTAGAAAAATGTAATTGTTTACATTTTTTTAAGAAACTTTGGGAAAAATGTAATTGAACAAAAGTCCTAGAGATTCAAGAAGATGGGGGATTACGATTAAAAACATAAGTTAAAGGACTGGGCTTAGCGAAGAGGAAGACCATTTCTTAGTTAGAGACAGTAAATAGAAGCAAGTGAAAACAGCGAGATTTTCATGTCAAGGGAGAGAGGGATTAAGGGAGCTAAACTTGGGTAGCCTCAATATTCTCAGCAAATTAAAAGTTAATGTCATCCTGCTAACTGTAATGGGAGTAGGGATAGAGTTGGATTTGGGAAGAATTAAATTGTCTGGAGTAGTCAAAATAGTGAAGAGAAAAATAATTATGTCTTATGAGTTGAGACACAACATTTGTTTTCATTTTCTGTTTTGCCAGCATTCTAGGGAAAAGAACTTTCTCCCAAATGCCCATGTCCTGGGGAAGAACCAACTGTTATTTATAGAAGTTTCTCATTTAGCTGATCTTATAATCTATAAAACCAAAAGGATCTTTTTAATTTGGTTCACATTTATTTATCTTCAAAAATCGCCTCCTAGTCTCTCCCTTGCTGGAAAGTAAAATTCTGTAAAAAAATTTAAGCATGAAAGGAAATAACATTTCATTATAGTACTTAAAACAGTTTTGCATCAGTTATTTCTAGTACTTTATCATTGGCTTATAAATATTATTTAGCCAAGTGTAAGACAGTAATATTAAGATATTTTCTTAATGTAAAATAACAAATAAGCTGTCTTGATCCATTCTGCAAAGTCATTAAGATTGGCAAGTTTGAAGCTTAGAATACCAGGGATCTTTTGCAGTATTATTGTGTCCATTAGCAGATTACTTGACTAGTTCAACAAATACCTTTATGCTCCTAAATTCCAGAAATATTAGTGTAGCTACCTCTAAAACAAAGTGTATCTACCTATAATATACCAATACTTTATTAACAATAAATTCTTTTTCAGAAGCATATTGAAAAGAAGTCCTTGTAATCTCATGGAAAATATTTTTGGTTAGTTCAGGGCTGTGAAAAAGCATTCTGATTAAGAACACCAACTGCATGGAAAATCCACTGACCAGGAAGATGGGGGCTTAGTAAATTGGGGTCAGTTGCAGATATTAGAAAGATAATCAAATGTCTTCACTGGGAAGGGGGAAGCCAGGACAGAGACCACGCAGGTTGATTCTCAGTTCCTAGGTGGAACATTTCCATCAAAGCAGCCCTGCGTGGGTGGAAGACTAGGCCACTGACCAGTTCCAGTTTGCTACTTAGCTCTAATCTCAGCCTTTCCGATCTAACCATTGTTATCTAGAAGCAGCATTTAAAAATTAAAGGCAGGTTCTCAGAAAGAAAGAAAGCAGCAAAGGAGAACAGGAAATTGATCTGCCCAAAGCTCCCTGATAGGAAGATTAGGCAAAGTTTTTTTTTCTATTTGGTGGGGAACCGGGAACATCCACTTACAGCACTCAGATGATGAGATCGACCAAGGTATCTTTGATGAATCTCCTGTCCAGAAGCAATTGTTTCTTTATCGCCCTGCAAATGATTTAGAACCCTGCTTTTCATAAACCCAAAATCATACTGTGAAACTTCCAGAGTTTTAGATACGTGTTTGGGTTTTTACATATATGGGTTTTGTGGCAAATTGACTTTTTTTTTAAATGTCCTCAGCTCTCCTTGGAGCACTTCCATTACAATGTGACCCTGAAGCTCCTTTCATCAGAGGTGGGGACTGTTTCCCCACTCTCTGAATCCAGGGTGGCCTTGTGACTTACGTTGCCCAAGAGAATTTGGCAGAACTGATATTGTGCTGCTCAGAGTCTAGGCTGCTGAGGCCTTGCACCTTTCTGCTGGCTCCTTTGGAGCTCTGTCACAACTGACAACAAGGGTTAGGCTGCTGCAGGGTCAAAGATCCTGGGGAAAAAAAAAGCCCAGTTGTTCTCCGCAAGGTCTCTTAGACCAGCCAGTAGCCAGCTAATTCCCAAACATGTGAAAGAGCACAGCCTAGATCACATCGTCCCACCTGACACAAGCACCCAAAGACACGTGACTAATACCAGGCAAAACCGGAAATGCCCAGTTAACATGTTGACTCAAGGGCAATGCATAACTGCTTACTGTAAGTCGCTGAGTTTTGCAGTAATTTATTACACAGCATTACTATAACAACAGATAACTGATACATGCTTTTACTTGTAGATACACGCTTTTTAAAAATGGCATGTATGTACACATGCATACATGTGTATAATACACACACACACAGATACCTTTATTTCG
>NC_138371.1:27967488-27975914 GCF_054177405.1 Leptonychotes weddellii
TTAGTATTGCCCAAAACATGCTTTTATTCAGTCCTAAAAAGTGCTATGGATTCTCTGCTAAGGTAGTGGTGAAAACTCAAACCCCCTTAACTCTCATTTGTGGACTTTCTCTGGATCACTAAAAATAATTCTGAATGCATTATACTTATCTTTCAGTGAAAGAATCCCAAGCATACTACTAGAATTAATTAATCTCCCTTTCAGTGACACAAACCATATCAATGTTAGCAATATTGGCTTTCAGGTGAGAGGTATAGATCTTTTGTCATTTACGTTTGGATGTCACAGTTTAGAAGCTTTAACATCTAAAAAACTAATATTTAATATCAATATAATCATGTAATGGGAAAAGTTGCTAAAAATTATGTTATACAATTGACTATTAAGAACTTGTTAAGGTTTACCCTTGGCTTCTGAGATACTATGTTGGAAGTCTGGGGTTCAATGGTCCAAAAGAGAGATTATTAACTAAAGAAACTTAAAAATAGCTATGGAGACCTGGCTTGCTTCGGAGATAAACCACAAAATAGTTTCACTGAGAGAGCACACATGCTGTCAAGAGCTTTGGTAGGAACACTACTTGGTATTACACTGTGTGGGGACTTCTAGCTGTTTAGTCCCCAAGCAGTTTCATTAACACCATTGGACTTGGAACTTAATTAGTAATACTTAGGTTCTATCCTTAGTGGTGAAGGGTGTGGAGAACTATTTCATCCAGGAACTTCTTCAGGGAAAAAGAAGTTGCTTGATAAATATAGTAAGAGTTTGAATAAATGGGTAAGTAGCTGCTTTAATGTCAAAGACTCTAGGATAAATTGCTCCTGTTTTTCCACTCAAGTTCAGAAGACAACAGAGTGGACATTTCTCAATATCTGGCCAAACCACATCCATTCCTCATTTCTAATAGGCTCCGGATTTTCTACAGGGGACTTACCTCGTGTGCTATCTTGCTTGGATGAAAAAGCCAGATGCTTGGAACTCACTACCAAAGACAAAGTTTCTAGATATTGTCCCTGTCTCTGGCCTGGAACAGTGCAGGGATGGGAAGGAGACCTAAACTCAGCAAATACTATTCTCCTGGAACGTTAAGTCTCACTCAAGTGACACGAGCATGAGGGAAGATTGATGTTTCCTTGTTGCAGAGAATTGCATCCTGACCAGATTACTCCTAAAAAAGAAGCTTTAACTCCCATTTGCTCATCTTGCCTTGATTCCTGCCCATTCATAAGTTCTCAATTCTGAGCCTCCCTTTGATTTTAGGAGCCCTCATGTTTCTCAAGTATATTTCCTCTTATTTGGAGTAAGAGTTGGCTTTTGTTGCTTGGACTCAAGGAGTTCTGTTACAATGACTATGTCAAAACACAAGAATACTACCCATCAAATAGTGTGAGTTGGTGGGGGGGCCTGCTGTAATCCCAAATACAAAGTTAAAATGTGCACTAATAATCAAAATTTCTTTTTTTCTTCAACTCACTATTGTCAAAGGAAGAGATAAAATTCCCCCTTCAGTCTCAAGACTTCTAGCTGCCACAGTTTACATGTAGTGAATAACCACACTTTGCCATTCTCATCTCTTCCCAAGATTTTCTATCTGCTCAGGGAAAACTCACTACCATCCCTGTAACTGCATGAGTTATTGGCTTTCTTGTACCTTCATCTGTCTGTCTATCTATCTATTTTACAAATGATAGAATTTCTTCCTTCTTCCATTCCAATTTACACTGTTCTCTTCATTGAAAACCTGCTCAGTATTCAGTTTCTGGGTTGCCTTTTATTAACCTCAGTGACTGATCATTCCATTACTGTGAATCCAATTCAACACTTATATATGTTATTTGCATTGCATTTTCACTTATTTTAGTTTGTGAATAGTTCTAGATGCGTGTATGTTTTAGCTTTCCTATTAAGTTTCAAACTCCCTAAAAGCTGAGACAGATTTTTTTTTTTTTTCAAAGTCCTCATTGTTTCGGTTACAAAATTCCTATACACAGTGGGGAATGACTCTCTTGAATAACTGTTTTCACAAAGATTTTCAGAAGATATTTAAGAGGGAGCCAGATCTTGCAAAAGACTATTCTAGATAACTTTAACTACCTTAATAGTAACTACATGATACCTTGACAGATTTTTAATACATAAAATTGCTGCAAATGTATATGCTTTTAACTTTTCATATGTTAAAATTTTAGAAAGGAAAAAAAATGATCTGTAAAATTAATGCCCACTTATTTAAGAATGCCAGCTTGAAATTTTACAAGGACTCAGACCAAAACAAGCTAAAAGCAGCTACCAGCACTATGTATAAGTGTTCCATATAACTAATTGCATGGGAAGACTTTGCACTCTCAAAACTTCTAACAGCTTGAAAAAGGAACCATCTTCCTCCAACGAAAGCTGACGTGTTTTTGTTTCGGGCTGTCCCTGGGTAGTCTCTCTCCCCTCTGAAAATTCCCTGCAGACTTGTGTTCAGTGGGATTGCTATTTTGGTTGCATAGTCAAATCACACATTTTCCATCCTTTAATTGTTTCAACCCAAGACTCATAGGATCTGATTGCTCAAGGTTCTCCTTCCCTAACAATGGCTTTAGTCCTTTGTGTTCTGGCTTTCACAGAGTCCTGAATTTAATAAACCTTTTTTTCCCACAATATCATTCACCAAGTACTGCATCATCAAGGCAAACAATACATTGATAGCATATCTTTGGGCCCTAAAAATTCTGGGTTATAGTGGAATTCAATTCAGGTGATTAAAACTTGACTTGCAGTTTTAGATATTTCAGCCTCTGAAATTGTGGCTATCACATTCTGTTAATCAAAATTACCCGTGGGTATAAAAAGTATCATTAAGCACATATCCTCTACAGGTACTGTGTCTGAGAGGAGCAGGTGTTTTTTGTTAAGTATCAGTCCTATCACCTTGTTTAGTAAATCTCACAGATAAATCAGTGTTCAACTGAAATAGGAACAGAAACTAAGCAAATATTAAGATTCCTCTCTCCCGATATTTCTCACCCTTTTTTTCACCACCGTCTCCCTAAGGAGCCTTTTAAAACACTATTTTCCTAATTGCTACCCCACATGAAATTTTAATATGCTGTATATCTAGTCATGCGCCGTATGTATATCTATGCTTCATACATAAAAAGAGTAAGTATAAGGCCTATACTTTTTATTCAGTACAGAGTTAAGAATGACTAAATAAATTTTTTAAAAAGCTACTAACATTTAACTTAGTATAACTTTATTTGCTGAGCAATTTTAATGAAACTTTTTTACTCACATAAATTGTAATTATCAAACTTCATATGAATCTAATTTACATAAATACATAACAGCAATGTAATCAAATTTCTAAAAAAACCTCAAAATTGTTATATTTCCAGTAAAGGCAAAGCAATTAAAAGATTTAATTTTTCAAGTATGTTTTTAGTGAACTGAACTTCTTGCTTGATAAAAGTTTTGCTTAAGAAAACAGTATTTAACTTAACTGGCTACTAGATAATCATTCAGATATTGTCAACTTTTTTTAGCACTTGATGTCATTAATGATAGGTTGAATAACTTTTTTAAGATTTATTTTTTATTTATTTATGACACAGAGAGAGAGAGAGAGAGCACCTGTGAACGAGAGAGCACAAGCAGAGGGAGTGTCAGGCAGAGGGAGAGGGAGAAGCAGGCTGATGTGCGACTCGATCCCATGACCCTGGTATCATGACCTGAGCCAAAGGCAGATGCTCAACCAACTGAGCCACCCAGGTGCCCCAGATTTAATAACTTTTAAAAATTAAATAATAAAATATAAACTATATTTCAAATATTCAAAGCCCAAATCACACACAAAAATGCTGAGAAACACAATGACATCCACAAGGCAGCCAATGGACACAGGCCACTTCTTGGGTGATAGCTTTGAGATCTAGCAATAAATTGAAAGCCCCCTAGTCATAGCTATAATATTGCCATAGTTCTATAGCTCTGATCCTGTATGCAGTTTGTAAACCTTCCATTAACTCAGCTGAGGCTGCTGATATGATACCGAAGGAAACCCAACAAGAGAAATTAAACACTAAGGAAAAAGATTTGCTCAGAGAGGATGAACTTTGCTGGGACACAACCCACTATAATATTTAAGATAGTTTTGCCCGCCAAGAACCAACTTGCACTCCCTTCAGCATGATATCACTGCCCCGACTCTGAGAAGGTATGCATATTTAAAAGAATATATCATTTTATGTATCCGTATGCCCTTCAACTATAAGCCCAATGTGTTTCCGTCTTCCCCTTTACTACCAATTTCTTTGAAAGCTGTCAGTTTGAGCTGTCTTCAATCCTACACCCTTCATTCACTCCTCAACCAAACACAATGCGATTTCTAGTTCTACCACTTTACTGAAACTGCCTTGGCTCTTAACAAACACTTAGTAAATATTCTCTATGTAGAAAAAGTCTTCCTACATTTATTCATTCAAAAGTACCTCCCTGGCCCTCCTCTTAAGTATCCTATGGCCTTTGACAGTGTTGGCCATCCCTTATGCCATACCGGCTTCTGCAATACTTCTCTTTTCTGGTAACTGCATATTTCAGTCTTTTCTCAGTGCACTTTGGTACAGTTTTTTCCCTTAAATAAATATGCCCTTAACCCCAAGACTGCAAAATTCAGCAGCGTCTCTTTTTTGCTAATAAGTCCTCTCCCAAGGTAACTGCAACCCCTCCCACGATTTCAGTTGTTCATTGTATGCATGAAAATAACCACCGAATATCTACACCTCCTGACCACTGTTCACTGCTATTTAGATGTCCCACGGGGGCCTCAAATTCAGCAGAACCCAAAGTGAATTCACAATCTCACCCTACCCACACTTAGGTTGGTCTTCCCACTTGAAAGACATCACAATCCATAGCACCCTGTTTCACCAAGAAACCCAGGAAATATTTTTGGTCCTTTTTCCCTCTTTTCCCTTGCCACCTGCATCCCACCATATCCAACCCAACTGCATAACTACACATTGGTCAGTAACACCTTTTACATGTGTCATACCTTCTCTAGAAACTTCCACTATCACTGTCCTAGTTTGTGTCCTTACTGCTCATCCGGACTATCACAAGAGTCCCCTGTTTGATGAATCTTTCGGTTCTTTCTCTCATCCTCCTTCCAAAAGACCAATTTTTTAATTTCTAAAAATTCAAATTTATTCATGATGCAGACTTGCTCTTAAAAGAAGATGATTCCATCTTGTCCACAAAATCAAGGCCCTTCCTTCTCCATATGCTCCTGAATTGCTCTGCTAGTCTTATTGACCACTACAATAGACAACTATTTTGCTGAATAAACAATGCTTTCCCATGTCTCTGATTTTGCTCATGTTATTCCTTTCTCAAGTGCTTGCTCTCCTGACCTCCTACACCTCTTCCCATGTCTCTGATTTTGCTCATGTTATTCCTTTCTCAAGTGCTTGCTCTCCTCCTTCTCAGATTATCAAACTATCTCATTAGACTTTAAAAAATAAACAACAATCACCTCCTTCCAAAATCTGCCAAAATCTACCCATCATACTGTTTGTATTTGCCTAAGGTGACCTACTGGAAGGTCTGTTGTGTGGGACCTCCTTGAGGCTAGAAACTGACATATTATTCTGTAAACAGATTTTTCTAGATTGTTAGCTATTTTCATATGTTCGATAAAGTGCATGATCTTACACAGAAATGCTCTTCAACATTAAAAACAACTACCTATAACCTGTTTTTTAATGGGATAAATAATCCTCATTCCTTCATACATGGACAATGAATGAATCTGATTAAAAATGCTGAAGGTCTAATGAACCAGCACTGATTACATAGTCTCAGGTTTGTAAAGAGATATTCAAAAATGAAATAAAATTCATCAAACCTTAGGAAAGATTACCGTTTAGCCTCACTTATCTATTGCACATCTGCCTGACCACATTATCTTAGCGCTTAAGCATCGTTTTTGCATTTCAATGTGGCATTCTATCAGATTAATGCCCAAGATATTCCAGCTGCACTGCAAGTGAGTGAGTGGACATATAGGAATATTATGCATGGCTTGTATCATTGACATTGAGCAAAGGAAATGTGATTAGCACCAAATTGCATCTGACAGGGGAATCAGAAACCTGTCAAACACGATGACATGGATCCAATGTTTAGAAGGCAAAAGGGGGAATAAAGGAGCAGGGCAGTCTGGCATGGAGACAGCAATAAAACACAACAGCGATGATAAATTAATTCATTTACTTATGAAAAATTAGAGGCTTCCACACACAGCTCTCATTTATAATCTTGTCAATCTGGTTGAGTAAATAAAAAGGCTCTACAATATTAGTTGAAAACACAGGCAAGAGGGAAAATGCAAACATTGGATTCTTGGCCTCACTTTTAATCAAATACAATAATTCTTCAATATGAGCCGCAATGGTCTTTGAAAGAAATTTTTCATCAGAGGATAGATTATATCACCTCCTAGATAGGTCCCCTTTCCTGGGCTCAAATTTAGAGCCATAAAACTCCAGGGCGTAAGATCATCACCGTACCCTAGGCTTTGTGCTAGTCAGAAAGGGTATTTAGACAAAAGGATACACCAAAATGGACTCAGCGGTTTGCTCTTGAAGACTCTGAGAAAGCAAAGTACAAAAATCTTCTGATAGCAAGTGGTTATAGACAGGCATTATAGTTTCACTCTAGGAAAAGTGATTGCCGGAGGTAATATTAAGCTCACATTAAAAATTGCTTTAAAAATTTGTCAATCTAATAGAGAGCACAGTATCCTGATGGTTCACATTCTCAGGATGAAGGCTTGAATGAACCTTAAGCTTTTTTATTTTGCCATGCTCCAAAAGTGAAGGGGGCATTAGGTATATTAATTACCCAGGACCCTCTAATTGTTCTTCAAACATACTTCCAAAAAGGACTTTCTCAGTATTACACATGGAATAAGAAAAAGCTCTTCTATTGTCCCATTAACATGACTATGGGAGTAGATAAGAGCTAAGGAACAAAAATCCAATGTGCTTATCTAAATGGAAGACCTTTAGAAAATAAGCAACTGCCTGGAAGAGGCAGCTAAAGAGAAGAGATTTCTAGGCACAAAACCATCCCTCAAACTGCTCAAGTCTCCAAGAAAACCCTCATGTCATATGCAAAGTGTTTTTAGAAATTCAAATAAGCTATAATGCATGGATTGCCTTAAACAAGACTAAATTATAAAACTTTTTGAGGGCAGAGGATTATTTATTAGATGAAAGATGAGCTGTATTTAAAAGAGAGAAAGGTCATATCCATTATCAATAACAACTCAAAACTATAAATATTCCAGGTGCCCATTAACAGGAGACTATATAAATAACTTGTAGAATATTGATAAAATGGAATATTACTATTAGAAAGGAGCTAACTACTATATACCCATCAAAGAGCAAATCTCAAAAGCATTATGCTGAGTGAAAAAAAGCCTTACACAAAAGAATACAGACTGTATAATTCTAATTGCATGAAGTCCTAAACTGGGCAAACCATGGTAGAAAACCATCAAAACAGTGATGCTGTTACATGGGACTGGAAGGGGAGACTGACTGGGAAAAGTGACTTTCTGAAGTGACAGTAATGTTTCATATCCCCATAGGGCCTTGCATTACACAGGTGTGTTTACTGTCAAAACTCATCAAATGATAGACTTGGGATTTGTGCGCATCGCATCATATGTAATCTGTAAACAATACTGAACTCTAGTTAATGACACGAGTGCCAAAGTGTTTGGGATACAGTGCATTTATGTCTGCGATGACTTGGGAATGCATAAAAAATAAGATGGACTGAAGAATGGTTAGAGGAACAGATAGATGAATGGATATGGGACAAAGCAAATATAATAAAATGTTAATTGTAAAATCTAGGTGATGTTGACGATATGGGTCTTCAGGGTGTAACTCTTTCCACTTTTCTTTATATTTGAAGTTTTTCATAATAAAATGTTGGAAAAACGGTGTATGAGGGAATTGGAGAGGTCATGAATATAAGCTTTCAGTGAAGTCGGGGTACAGTCAGACCCAAGATGGTGGGTCCTAAGGATCAGAGAGCAAGGAAAAAAGTCACCAGCCGCACTGCACGACTGCAAAGGAGCGGATACTGAGCAGGATGCAGGCAAGTGGCCATTGTTCGGAGTGGGACAAATAACTAGGCCAGGTAAAACAGTAAAATCACAAAATCCTGCAGGAAAGGATAAATGACATGTCAGCTGTTTAAAAAGTCAATCAGGGGCTCCTGGGTGGCTCAGTTGGTTAAGCGGCTGCCTTCAGCTCAGGTCATGATCCTGCAGTCCTGGGATCGAGCCCCACGTCCGGCTCCCCACTCAGCTGAGAGCCTGCTTCTCCCTCTCCAGAGGGAGGCCGCTCTGCCTACTTGTGCTC
>NC_138371.1:27976014-27976365 GCF_054177405.1 Leptonychotes weddellii
CTGGGTGATAGACATTGGGGAGGGTATGTGCAATGGTGAGCACTGTGAATTGTGTAAGACTGTTGAATCACAGACCTGTACCTCTGAAACAAATAATACATTATATGTTAAAAAAAAAAAAAAAGAAGATAGCAGAAAGGGAAAAATGAGGGGGGGAAATCGGAGGGGGAGACCAACCATGAGACTGTGGACTCAGAAACAAACTGAGGGTTCTAGAGGGGAGGGGTTAACCTGGTGATGGGTATTAAAGAGGGCATGTACTGACTGGAGCACTGGGTGTTATACACAAACAATGAATCATGGAACACTACATCAAAAACTAATGATGTAATGTATGGGGATTAACATAAC
>NC_138371.1:27976865-28037328 GCF_054177405.1 Leptonychotes weddellii
GGGGGGGAAATCGGAGGGGGAGATGAACCATGAGAGACTATGGACTCTGAGAAACAAACTGAGGGTTCTAGAGGGGTGGGGGGTAGGGGGATGGGTTAGCCTGGTGATGGGTATTAAAGAGGGCACGTACTGCATGGAGCACTGGGTGTTATACACAAACAATGAATCATGGAACACTACACCAAAAACTAATGATGTAATGTATGGTGATTAGTATAACATAATAAAATTTAAAAATAAATAAAAAATAAAAACTACAGTAGTTTTCCATAGCTTTTGCAAATTTTACACTTCAGCAAAAAAAGCAAAGAAAAGAGTATTTTCTCTGTAAAGTTTCAAAGCCTCTCAAGCAAAGAAATTTTCCCCTTAGGAGAGTACACTATCAAGCATTATGATGTTTTAAAAACAAGCTGCCTGTTTGTAATGTTTAAAATCCAACAGCTTTCAGCTTACATTAAGAATGTTCTCAGAGATAAATTCAAAGGTGTATGTTTTCCATTTTCTTCTATCCATTTAAGGAACCATTTATCTCTTCTTGCTTTAACTTGATTCCACAAAAACTCTCTCCTGATGTCAGAATGTCCATCAAATCTTAATAAAATGTATTAGGCTACACACGTGACACCACAAGCTTTTCTTAATTTTGTAACCTTTATTTTAATTGCTTTAACCAGTAATGTAAGCTCTTGTAATCTAATCCGCCCCAAAAAAGCTTTCACTATTCCAAACCGCAAATTCAAATAGTTAATTGAATTAAAATAATGAAAATGAAACACTTTTAGTATTACTACTGCCAGAGTTCACTACTAAAGAAAAAAATAATACCTTGTATTGGCTGGTATCCACGAATCATGTCATCCATAATAGCCTTTCAGAACCTAAAACAATTAGCTTTTATTTGAACAACAAACGAAATGCCCTGAATTAAAAAAAAAAAAAACACTTTTAATTGTCCACACTGTCAGTTAATACCTTTCTGTTCCAAATTAGAAAAAAATGGTAAAATGTTCGTATGGTGTTCTATCCCTAGATTATGAAGAGGTGGAACTCTTTTTTTTTTTTTTGAAGAGGTGGAACTCTTAAATGGACATCTCAGTCCAGGTCCCCGCTCCCAACTTCAGACCTATGATAGGATTCATCCCACAGTCTTCCTCACTCAGCAAATCATCTCATCCTTCCAACTGCTCAGGACAAAAACCGTGGTGCCATCCTTAGCTTTTCTTTCTTTCACTCTCCACATTCAATAAGTCAATGAATCCCAAATACCCGGATTCAGAGTCCCCATTATATCTTCACTTGGAGACCTTACTTACTGTGACAGCTTGCTGACTGGCTCCTCCATCCCACCGTGCACGGCCTCTGTTCCCCAAGAGGTAGTGAGGTCATGCTACTCCTCAGCTAAAAATCCTTCACTGGCTTCTCAGACTGCAGGATAGAAGCCTAAGTTGTTAGAATACCCTACGAGGCCCTATTGGATCTACCATCCCTCAAGCCCTCATTACCTCTCAGGCTTCTAAGATCACCTTGTCAGTGAGAACTTCTCTGAGGAGCCTATTTTTAAATTGTCCTCCTCTGGTTCTCTCTACCTTCCCTCCCTACTCTATTATTTCACCAAAACACCCTATGACATGTTATGTATTTACTTACTTCCTTGTCTTCAGAGAGGGCTCCCCTAAGTAAAATGCTAAAATCAAGAGAACAGGGATTTTATCTATTTTGCTCATTACTCTGTGTATCTCCTATACCTAAGAAAAATGTCCGAAGCCTTGTTGGCACCCAGTAAGTATTTGTCAAATGAAGGAATAAATTTAAATTTACTTCAAATGCTGAAAGTTCAGAAAAGAAGACTGACTTGGTATCCTGAGTTCTACAGGATTTGAAAAGGATTATTTATGTAAATAGTCAAAATAACTGCAAATAATTAACAATATGTGATACGCTTGCTCCTTAGGAGAATTCCATGAACAAATGGATAGATTAGTTCTAATTACAGTTTGTTCACACAGACTCTTTTTTTATTATAAAAAATATCTACATCTTTAGGCATTGAAAATATTTTCTAATTTAGCTTTTCTTACAAATGAACTCTTTTAGATTATTTATCATTTAAAATGCAATTGCACTGATGGAAAAATAATGTAAATTTTAATAAATCCCTGGAACATTTTAAATTCAAAACGCTACCATATAAATTGAACTGTTCTTATAAGCACTTTGCCCATTCTTTGGGCTAACAAAGAAAATTTTTAAGTATTACATATCTTCAGAGAATCTCTTTATTTTATGAATACAACAGAAAAGGCTACACATGATTAGGAATTAATAAGGACTTAAACCTAAAAATGACCTATAAAGTTCAAAATAAACAAATATATGTTATATATATTTTAATGAAAGTGGCATGGTCAGTGACACAATGAAACAGAAACAGGGTTTTCTGCTTCACAAATGCATAAAATATTCTTATATCTGGCTGAAAGCATTTTGCACAAATAGTGAAAAGCGAGTAGCTATATACCAACTGACCCTAATTTTTTTGCCTCGGAAAATAAACTCTTTGCCTTCAACAGTTGTCTTAACAGTTCTTTTTGGAAGTTATTTGGGCCTGTGTGCACAGTTACCACACTGTACTTGAAAGCATCCTACTCTCCTTTCATGGAAGCCCTCCGTAAAATATGAGGGACTTGGAATCGACCATGCAAACCTATCAAGAACACTTACGGACCCAGCACTCAACCTTGCAGCAAATTCACAGCCACAAACCACAAATGAATTTTTAATTATCCCATATTTGATTTTTACAATGCTTTGAGACAAGCAATTACGGAAGGTACTTTATTTGTCTGATGTCATTAATATGTATCGGTGACAAGGAAACCACAGAAAAACCTAGTGAACGGGGTACCTTGAGTATAAATGAGTTAAAACTTGCCAAAAATCTCCGAAGATGGGAGTTCTGCGGAAGCCCCAAGTACTATTACCACAGTTTCAAACTACAAATGCATGTATCTCCGAAAAAGTTAAGCCCTCTAAAATATATTGTTTACTTGTAGGTTTTTCATGCTGAAAGTAGAGTTTTGATTTATTTAACTAAGCTTTAGTTGCATTTTTTCCACATATAACCCTGAAAAGGTTATATATATACTTAGTACATACTTTGCATATTTATAACTAAAATTATATGGCAAAATAATGACTATTAAGATATCCTTAATTCAAAATTTTCCTTAAATGATGCATAACAACTTTCAACATTACAATCATTCACCAAAGGAACAATGGAACTTACTCATAAACTTAAAATGAAATATAGCTATTTAGGGGGAAGGCTTCTCCAGAGAGGGGGCTTTTCTCAAATTAAAATTAAGTTTTATTAACTAGACAGTTTATTAAGTGAGGAATGGGCCCTTTGATGAAATGAAAAGAAGTAATATAATTTAACCTGGAGAAAAAAGTGGCTGAGAGAAGGGAACTGAAAGAATATATGTTCATACAGGGATATTTAAAAAGAATTAGCTAACCATGTTCTTGATTTCCATTAAGGAAATGTTTTCCAGATGTGACAAGAGCTTCCCCAGGCCATCTGCTGAGAGGTAGAATAAGAGCACAGATTAATAGCTGAACAATTTTCTCAGTATCTCCACCCATCTAATCTGTCCAGGGGTCCTAAACATGCAAGGGGAAGTGGGGAGGAAGAAAGGGTCTTGCTGCTGCCTCTCCCTCTTGTGTTTTCATGGCTTTGGTGTCAGTCCCTGGCTGAGTGCCTGGCACAGTTTCTGAGAATTCAAGCCCAGTTCAGTGCCTCCCAGTACAGACCTCCTGAGCTGTGGGCTGGGGCCAGGAGTAGTGGGCTGCCTCAGATCAGGAGCCTCTCCTAGGGGTACGCGTGGTCCCTCTGTGCCCCCGGGGAACCACACACCAGCCCCTCCACAGACATGCTGGAGGCTCCTGCCTTGCCCCACTGTCTGCCCCTCAAACCTCCCTTGGTTTCTGTCTCCCTCTCTGCACCTAAGCTCCGCACCACTGCTCCTAAGCTCAGCACCACCATGTTTTCTGCCTTTAAGGCTGAGGTGTGGTTTCCATAGGTTTTCTTCCAGCTCTGGAGAGATTCCTATGTGATATGCTCTTCCATTTTTGTAGGAGGCAGTCGCTCATCCAATATTCATCACTGAAGGTCACTCTCATTTCCACACCCCTAGTCAGAGGTCCCAGTCTCCATGAGCAGACTTACTTATTTCATTTCCTTCTGTCCCTGGTTCTTTTTCTCTTCCTCCCTGCCCCCCAGCCTCCAACAGTCATTGCACAAGAAGAGTTTAAATGATGGCATGAGGAATTTCAGTTAAACTTAGGGAAATAGCCTCTGATTTTTTGTCACCACCAACCTTGACTAAAAAAGGCCTACCATAGGCATGAGATAATGCTAAACTACAGATTTCCCAACTTTCGCAGTTTGCAGTGCCCTTAGTGACTCAGTAATTTTTTCATGCTATCTTTAGGCTAAATGGAAGGCCTAACAGTTCTGTTCACTAACTAGGTGAATTTAACTATTTATATCCTAAAGCAACTCAGTAGCCATTTGAGAAAATAATACACATAAATTGAAGAAAAAAATAACATTCTTATTTAATTCTTAAACAAACACAACTACCAGCTAGTGGGCTGTGTGTGCCTATTGGGCACTGCACAACTTCTTGAACCAGATGCCACACCTTCATTTCCTGTTCCACAATGATGTTCACACAGTACTTGCTTTTTAATCATAGCAACTGACAAAAATCCAGCTGCACAAAGAGATGACACCCTCAAAAAGAATAAAGTATGATCTAACTTTGAAACCAAAATGACACAGGCTAATAGTCCATGTGGTGTTTCACAGAAGTTTAAAATATTGTGCAGTGACCCTGTGAATTTTCTGGAGTGCCGCCTGGGTACCTCAGCCCACAGTTTGGGTACCATGAGAACTGCGGCTCTAAGCACGTTTGCTTTATCCCATAATCCTCTCATGGTCAAATAGGGTCAGTACTGTCATCAGAGGAGAAAAGGAAAGCAGTATTACAACAGTTCTTCAGTGCTGGGGCTGGAGTCAATTCTAGAAAGTCTGATTTTGGAGCCCAAGACTGTAGCTAACCTATAATACAGAGAACATATAAAAAATGAGGGATACAATAGGATATTTCTATAAAAAGTTATGGAATTTTGTGGGCGCCTGGGTGGCTCAGTTGGTTAAGCGACTGCCTTCGGCTCAGGTCATGATCCTGGAGTCCCAGGATCGAGTCCCACATCGGGCTCCCTGCTCAGCAGGGAGTCTGCTTCTCCCTCTGACCCTCCTCCCTCTCGTGCTCTCATTCTCTCTCTCGCAAAAAAAAAAAAAAAAAAAAAAAAATTATAAAAAAAAAAAGTTATGGAATTTTGTCCACTGAATATTTTTTGGAACCAATCTCTCAATCCTTCTATGATGGTTAAGCAGAGAATTTGAGGATTTATGAGATAAAGTATCTCCTGTGAACATAATATTAAATGCAATATTGCATCCTTAGTAAACATTATTTGGAGAAAATCAAACATTTGAAAAATTCATTTTTAAACATACGATGCTCATTTTACCTGTAGGCTAAATTACCATCAGTGGGCTGAATTCATTTCCATGATAAATGATAATAGCCCCTTTGAAAGTCATCACTTTAATGCTTCCAAACATCTATTTGTCATGGTTAGTATTCAGATTAGCCAGGTGAACATGGAAGTATTCTGATAAATGTAGGGCGAAAGGAACAAAAAAGAACTGAAATAAAATAGATCTATAATAACAGAGATAAACAAAGGAAAAATTCAAACATTCCTTGCTTATTCCTGTTGGTTTTTCAAATAGCTTTATATTTAGTTATTTCCAAATTAAACTTTTAACTTTTTTTTTTTTTCTTTTGCTCAATGATTCGGCAGACTTGCCTATATTCAATATCAAAACTCAAACACACTTTGGGCATGCTACAAGATCAATTCTTATCAGTTCTTCATATTTGTAGCTCCTTCAAACAAACCTACTGCTTGAAATGCATTTGAAATCTGCATGCTTTACACTTAAAATGTGATAAAACTATTACTAGAGTTTACGTTTATGCGAAGAGATATATCTTCTTTACACACATAAGATCACTATGAAAGCCAAAACACTAATATAAATGATCTACAATTAATACTACATGCTATCCAATGCAAAGTTAAGGTCAACTGCATTAAACATCTGGATCATTCCTTTAAGGCAATCTAGGTAAGATTCAAAGGAATAAAAATATGTGACTACAAGGTTACAATAATTTTACAACAAGGTATACAAATTGAGAATAAACATCACTTCCGGGCGCCTGGGTGGCTCAGTCGGTTGAGCGACTGCCTTCGGCTCAGGTCATGATCCTGGAGTCCCGGGATCGAGTCCCGCATCAGGCTCCCTGCTCGGCGGGCAGTCTGCTTCTCCCTCTGACCCTTTCATGCTCTATCTCATTCTCTCTCTCAAATAAATAAATAAAATCTTTAAAAAAAAAAAAAAACATCACTTCCAAATTGTCATGCATTTTTTATGTTGCAGATTAATCTACTGAACTTGCTTTGAAGTTATCAAATAACGTTTCTAAAACATTTAAGCCAAACAGAATGCCCCACATACCCCATCAAGAAACAAAGCTAAATGAATAACCCAAATGAATACTAGAGTCTAGAAGACTGGGAACATTTCTAAAATGGCCTTTTCTGATACCAAACTGTTTTTAAATTCCAGTATTCCAACCAACAAATTCATGCAAATATTTTATTGTATCCAATAATATATTAGTTTGTTTAAATATATGTTTTATTTCTCTAAAACCTTCAATTGTTGCTATGGGCAGATATCAATTGCAACTTTCTGCTGACATAGACAAAAAGCCACATATACTTTGTGGCACATGTATTAAAGGGTGAAATTCACTTAGTGCATCATTGAAAAGCACTGTTGCAGACAGAAATAAAGGTTTCTGAGCCCAGAAGTTAATTTCTGATAACATTATTCTACCTTTATGAAATGGAGATACCACTGGAAATTTAAGAGAAAACTTTCCTGAATTACTGAAGATATACTGATGAGCTCTTGTCTCCCAAAATGAAATAGAAACTAGGAAATACAAGCACTATCATAACTTCTGGCCATTGGTGCTCTCTAGACTTCCTTGTCATCAGGTCAACACTTCTGATGTTGCAGAGACCAAGGATGTTGATGATCATAGCAGCTCCAAGCACTGAGCTTACAGTGTACTTGGCATTGTGATGGGCATCTCAATACAGGAGGGCATTTAAGCTTCCTTCCTAACCTGGAATCATCTGAGCATTTACTCCATCTCCTGCCGCAGCACAACTGGAAACAATGATCTCCCACATACTGGCTTGTTTGTGCACTTACTTGTTTCTTCATTTATTCAGCCATTATTAAGCATGTCTACGTGCTTTGTGTTTCAAATCCTCACAGACACACAAAGAAAACAAAAATGCTACCAAAATGCTATAAAATAAAGTGATAACTGATGAGCAATGTATTATAAAAACTGTCATCTTTGATTAATCTTAAATTACTGTTTGGTACCCCTTTTATAGAACAATTGAATAAAGATCCTGTTCTTAAATTGATCTTTTTTTTTTTTTAAAGATTTTATTTATTTATTTGAGACAGAATGAGAGAGAGAGAGAGCACATGAGAGGGGGGAGGGTCAGAGGGAGAAGCAGGCTCCCTGCCGAGCAGGGAGCCCGACGCGGGACTCGATCCAGGGACTCCAGGATCATGACCTGAGCCGAACGCAGTCGCTTAACCGACTGAGCCACCCAGGCACCCCTAGTTCTTAAATTGATCTTATTCATAGGTGTCGGCAAGCCCTCAGAAGCCACACATCTTAGGGTCATTTCTGATTCATTTTTTTAAATAATTTTTTTTCATATCTTCATTCAGTCTTGCTAATATTTAACTGCTTTGTCTTCATCTTAACCCCTACTCCCCTTAGCTAGAAAGTACAGAATCAATTCATCTTTTACCATGGGTACTCCAAGTGTCTTCCTCTCAACTTTCTGCTTCCTCAGCTTCCCTTCCTTAGATAACTCTTTCCTTACCAAAGAAAGTTTTGTTCTTTGGAAAAAAAAAAAAAAAGATTAAGTTCACTGAGATCAATTTTTATAATGTCTTAGCCCACTGATTCTATATTATGCTCAAGGAAAGAATCAAAATTCTTAACCTCTTTTATAAAGTCTTCAAAATCCTAGGAAACCTTGCTTCTCTTTACAACCTCTTACATATTCCCCACTTGCTTTCTCTTCAACCAGGTCACTATTACACAGTTTCTTCATGCAGTCCTCTGTTTTCCAAGCTTTCTTCCCAAGAACATTTTGCTTCGAATGCCTTCTGAATGCGGGTAGACCAGTACTCTACGTTCAACACCTAATCAGCTTCATAATGTTCTATCCATCCATTTATACAGGGTATCCCTATATACCCTGCTGAGCAGAGAGCCCGATGCGGGGTGGATCCCAGGACCCTGAGCTCATGACCGGAGGCAAAGACAGACGTTTAACTGACTGAGCCACCCAGGCGCCCCATATGCTATTTCCTTTATTTGGAATGACTTCCTTTCTCTTATATGAGAAAATAGTTTTTAAAAAATCTAAATGTCCAGCAACAAAGGAAATAATTACAGCTGATTCATACACTGGAATATTGGGCAACACATTTTATTTTGATTCTAAAAGTAAAATCACCCATAGTCATACCACTTTTAAAAAGTACATAAACTAGGGGCGCCTGGGTGGCTCAGTCATTAAGGGTCTGCCTTCGGCTCAGGTCATATTCCCAGGGTCCTGGGATCGAGCCCCACATCAGGCTCCACGCTTGCTGGGAAGCCTGCTTCTCCCTCTCCCACTACCCCTGCTTGTGTTCCCTCTCTCGCTATCTCTCTCTCTCTGTCAAATAAATAAAATCTTAAAAAAAAAAAAGAGTACATAAACTAAGTCAAAGTCCCTATTCAAAACTCCCTGAACTCTACTCACCACCACCAACTTGCCAACTCTCAAGGTAACCACTATTAACAATCAATTCTGTAAGCCTGAACGGTAGTTCTCTCACTATATTCATTTTATAGGTGTGATGGTTCATCTTAAGTGTCACCCTGACTGAGCCACGTATATCTGCTCAGATATTATTCTGAGTGTTTCTGTTGTAAGGATTTGGGATGAGACCCTTACATAGTAGATGGAATAAAGCAGATTGTTCTTCCTAATTATGGTTGGGCCTCATCCAATTAGCTGAAGGACTAGATAGAACAGAAAAGTTGACCCACTACAAGTAAAAGAGAATTCTTCTTTCTTGGAACTGGGACATCAGCTTTTTTCTTGCCTCTGCATTCAAACTGAAACATTAGCTCCTGGTCCTCAGGCCTGTGGACTCAAACCGGAAGTAAACCATCAGCTCTCCTGGATCCCCAGCTTGCCGACTATTCACCCTGTAGATCTTAGGATTTGCTAGACTCCATGGTTGTATGAGCTAATTCCTTATAATAAATCTCTTTATACACATACACACACTCATACTCACATATACCTGGAGAACTCTAATACACCAGGTGAGGACACTGAAGCATACACAAGTGACATGCCTTTAGTCTCAGAGTTAAGAAGTGGAAAACTTCTCATCAAATCCAAGTATTCTGGCCCCGTATCTGTCCCTATCGACACTGCACTCTATATTTATGATAGACATATTCCAAGAGTAGTGCACATAGATTTACCTTGTTTTTTTTTTTCCCCCTTGGGTGGGGGATGAATAGCATGTATGTGGCATATACTTCCAAGCATTCTAATATGAGTGATATAAATGGGCACTTAGGGTTTTTTTTTTTTAACCATTATTAACAATGCTGCAGTAGGTATTCTTGGATACATATCTATAATTTTTTCTTTTATTTCCATAGAATGGATTACTAGCCATGTTATTTCTAGGTGAAAAAGTATGTGCTTTTTTAGTTTTAATAGATGTAGACAAATTACTTTCCCAAATACTTGGACCAATTTACACTCCTGACAAGAGTATATGAAAATGTCCTTCCTTGTTTTAGGGTGTAATTGTGTGTATGGGGTCTAATGGCTTAGTGTCTGAACTCTGCTGCAGGCCCTTGACATATGGAAACTCCTGGTAATGAATTACCGTTTGACTGTAATCAGTTACAAGAAACAGAAACCAGCTTTGCTGAAGAACACAGTTGACAGTATAAATCCACTCATCTGTTTTGTCACCCAGTTTCATGCCCTTATCTAGGCCATAAGGTCTCATGAGAGTTTTTTGTCTGTTTGCTTAATACATTTTACCCAAGTCAAATATACTACCTTTATGGAAACTCCCTGGTGAGGCAATCTCACAGACCTACAGAAAAAGGAAACTACTATTCTGGCTAGACAATCTTTTCTGGATGTTTGATAGCATCAATTATTCTTTTAGGTACTGCTAATTCACCTGGTTCGCAGAGAACTCAAGAATTATAGAAGCATGGCATCAAGATCAACAGAATCCAGGCTCTAGTTTTTCCCCTCTTGACTCTCTGGTACTTAAGTCAATCTCTTGTATCCTTTTGTATCTCCCAGACTTTTATTTTTTATAAAGAATTATGCAAATGTTAAAGTATTTTTGTATGAAAAAGAATGGTAGCAATCCTCCCCCCATTGTGCAACTCCAAATATCATATTTAAAAAAAAATGATATTCCCACTTGGTAAAACAACTTAAAGATATTGCTAACATCTTTTACTATCCTGGAAGTCTGATGAACAAGAAAAATGGTCAAGGAAGAGATTTGGTATTGCAGTTCAATTTCTTCCACTGGTGTTTTTTATGAACTTGGGCGACTCATTTATATAGGATTCAACTTCACCTTCAAAAGGTGATAATTATACATAAGTATATTTAAATTTCCTTTTAGCTCAAAATTTTTATGATACATTGGTTAAGAAGTCGTAACATGCGTTCATATTTCTGAATGTCCTTACTATTTCCTTTGTTATCATTATTCTGGTGCATTAAAAGCTCAGAGAAGGAAGAAATTGTATCTGTTTAACTCATTTGGTATAGGATAGCACCAAGGGGCTTAGAAAATGCTTTAAATTATTATGATAGACAGGCTAGTAACAATATAATTTGCAGTGAATCCAATGGGTATCAAAAACAGGGAAGAGAACTTTTGAAAAACTTTAAAGAAATAAGTCTGGAAAATAATCTAAGTCAAGATAGTCTTATAATATCAATAAAAAGACACAATTTTATGATAATGCACTGACTGAACTCTGAATCCCGTGAAAATAAGGCTTTGCCTGAGCCCAAAATTTCTCCTCTATTATTAAGAGCTACAGAAAAAAATTCTGAAAAGCATAAATTCTTCTACATTATCAGCAGGGTTCTCCAGAGAAATTAGCTGCATTGGGAATTTTCCTCCAGAGGGATTTTACTGAATAATATAACTTACCATCAAATAAAAAAATAGAAGGTATACTACAATTTAAGCTTTTAATGCCAAGACCAAGAAGCATGGCCATGTGGATTCAGAGCATCTATCATAGATCTAGTCACAGTCTTCCAAAGATATTCTCCTAGTTGCTAAAAACAAAACTTAATTGTTTTTCACTTTTCAAAAGGAATTATCATCTTTGCTTCAATTTTTTTTCAATATACCTAGTTCTCTAGAGAGATGCTGAAATTTTCAAAGAACATTCATTATCTGTAAAGAGCATGCATTCTCCAGGAGATCATCCTGAGCACCTGAATTCAAATGCTTTAGGAAATCATGCAGATTAAATAATAAATGTAAAGTAGAGAACATAAAAGCTTGGGAAAAACACCACTTGGTGGCCACACTACAAAGAAAGCCTCCTCCATAGCTGGAAGTCAGGGTGAATAGGACAACAGATTTTGAACTCACTCCTTTTAAAATATTAGTTAGGCAGCTAATATATCTTTCAGGCTATGGTTATTAAATAGAACAATAGTTGCTAAATTACCAACATAAGAGAAGGCACTCCAATTACAGCCTGGATGCCACAATGAGCAAAAGAAATAATTAAGAAGAAAAGTCTGAATACCATGTGTTCTGTAGTTAATAATAAGGTCTACCACCCATATATATAACTGGCACAGGAAGAGAATTCTCTCCCTGACATTCATTTGTTTAGATGCACGCACGCACGTGTGTGTGCACATACACATATGAGCCAATGAAAGGAGAGGACAAAAAAAGGAAAAAGAGCCTGGGCATTCCAACTGTAATTTTCCCTTTTTTTATGAGATGGCAGAGTTATTGTGGGGCATCAAAGCATGAAAAGTCTGAGTGTAAATGAGTTGCATTCTGACAAGGATAACTATACCAGAATCATACACAGAGAAGACAGGAGCAGGGTTCATCCAAATGGTTAACCAAATGGTTACTGTGACCAAATGGTTACTGTGACTTCCAAATAATACATTGCCTCCTTGCAGATTAGCCAAAGAAAAAACACTTAACCCATTACACAGTCCAGGTGAGTAATAAAAGGTGGCACTGTATGAATCACAAATTGTAATCGACTTCTTTAAAAATACCAATATTTAGCACAATCACCTTAGTCAAAATTACAGAAATGGCCGCAACTGCCCCCTATAAGTCTTGTTCTCTTTGCCTTCCATCTTATTCTGAAAGGGCCCTCAATTTTCATTTTCTTATATTAACCCCTAAAGTTCCTTAGTCTTTCACAAGTTATCCTTGTCTATTACCACTCCTCCTGACATTTTCATTTCCAGGAATGTTTCAAGGTGTTAAAAACTGCTGGATGGCTGCCACTGGTCCTCAGGAGACTTCCTCCCCCCTCCATTAACCCAAATTGTAAGCTGAATTCATTCATCTTGAACACCCTAAGTGGGGAGCAGCCGCCCAATAAAATCTAATTTTAACACTCCCACTCCACTTTTATGCATGATGCCTGCTGGCATTTTCCCACTGTACGCAGCACATGCTCAGTCCCTCACCTACAGTAGGCCTTTGAGGCTGAAGGTGCTCCCTTCTGAAGCATTCCAGAAGACAAACAACTCCCTCTTTTTTTTTTTTTTTAGTATTAATGCATCCTGTACAAAGTTTTAAAAACAGTTAATTGAGTAATCCAGAGTATGTTTAGATTTGGACATTCAAATATCTTGTTTTTAAAAAGTAAAGCTATTTTTCTTTCAACAGAAATCTTAGACTGAACCATAATCAATTAAACAGATCTGAAGGGAAGTGAGAGCTATAGCAGCGGAAACCAGCAAGAAAGGTCAGAAGCCCTACTCTGCCTCCCCTCTCCCTCCCTTCTTCTCCTACCAAGCCCTCCACTCCAGGCCAGCCCTGCAGGCCACCAAGTACATCCACTAGCCAGCATTGTTTGATGACTACAGCCCAAAACATTACTACCTTTTCAGTTGCTTCTTTTGAATATTTATTTACCTTCTCTTTCACTTAAACTCAAGGGAGGAAGGAGGAACATTTAAGTACTGCTATATATCAGGGATTTCTATATGTTATCTCTGCTATTTCTCATAACCACCTACCAATTTAGAGTTTGAGTGTTTTTTCCCAGGAACAGAGAGAAGCCAGGATTCAATCCCAATCTTATTTTTCCCCAAAGCCTAGACTCTTTTCACCTCGCTGCACTGCCTCTCCATCTTTAAATAAGAATCAATAGGCTGCCTAGTTCAGTACAACAGTGATTCAGTAATATACTTACAATTTACACATATTTTTAAAATCTTAAAAGAAGATTAGTAGCATTATCAAAGTATGGAACACGAATCAATTCTGAGTAAGACAAAGTTGAAGAAAATGCAGTGAAACATATAAAAGATTGTCAAATGGATCAATGTACTTTTATAAAATAAAAAACAGATACAACTAAAAATAGGTAACAAAAGACAAAAATAAATACTATTCCAATTAATGACCAATCTTAATTAAAAAAAAAAAGAAACTTTTCTGGGACATTTCAGAATTTCTGAAAAATGAGCAGAATTTAAAGAAATTGCTATAACTACAATTTATAGATAATTATAACCTAACAATAGAAAATTCACCTCTCACTAAGATATGTATTAAAATTAATGTAAATAAAACAGAAGTTAAGGGTTACCCACAGGATGGAAATTATACATTTCCAAAGGTCCTTGATAGTTCCTTGGAAGAGACTGTAAATGGAAATAAATAATCTCTAGCTTAGTAGTGAATACTGAGGGTGTGTTACTTATAAGTCAAAAAAAAAAAAAAAGCCAAATTAAGGTCTATGGTCAGGTCCCCATCATAACAATTAATAATAGTAAGGGTCAATATTGCAATTAGCATGCTTAATAATTATTAGAAAGCATTTTAAGGGCCCTGGGTGGCTCAGTCAGTTTAGCGTTGGACTCTTGATTTTGGCTCAGGTTATGATCTTAGGGTTGTGGGATCCAGGCCTGTGTAGGGCTCACACTCAGCGTGGAGTCTGCTTGTCCCTCTCCCTTTGCTCTGCTCCCCATCCCCCACCCCCTACCCACCCAAGATCGTTCACTCTCTTTCTCAAATAATTTTAAAAAAATCAAATTTAAAAAATAATTCTTATAAGGTATTTTAATATCAGTTGGTTGAGTAATGGTAAAGCTAAATTACTTTAATTAGTAAAACCATCCTGGACTATGAAGAATGCAGAAGCAGTTTAACAAAAGAAAGCAATGAAGACTTCTTTTAGAAGTTTAACAAAGGGTAATATTCAATTGAAAAAGAACTATAAAGTAGTTGTCTGCAAAAAAAAAAAATCAGAGCCTCTTTTATTGTAAGGGTGCAATGTCTTCTGATGGCAAGATTTCAAAACTCCTATGGGTGGTATAGATCAATGATGTTCTTTTAAGTAGCAGTCAATAGCAAATGGGATACTTTAGCACAGAGAAATTACAAATAGTAGACCGATAATTATACATTGACAGCATAATGAATAATCTTAGCCTCAAGTAGAGGTTGGTCACCTAATTTTAAAGAAGGTTCTATAGAGACTGGAAATACAGCTTTATTTGCCACAGGTTTTTAAAGTTTTAGCTTCTACAAAGCTCAATAATGGTTAGAGGCAAAATAAGATTTACATATAAAAGGCCACTGCAGAGATTGCCTTTTTTTTTTTTAATGAAAACGTAAAGGAAGAGAAGAAGATAGTCTGAATTATATTAGTTCTTCATTTTATTTCTCATAAATAACAAGAAAACGATGAAATTTTTCAGGAAATTAAAGAACAGAAAACTTGTGAACCAATTAGAAAGCTGGCTGCCAAAGTTACAGTATTCTTGATTTGTGAGATTCACAGAGTCAAGAAATTATCCACACAAACAACAGTACTGGGTTTCAAAGAGATGGATATATTTTAGCACATTATAATGGTTTTAGCCAATTCGTGGTTATGTAAAACAAAATTAATTACCCACGTGGGGGGAATAGAAATTCATATACCTACCACAATGAGTCTAGAAGTCTGTTGCTCTAATACCAAAAGTTGGTTATTGGTCTTTTTATGTAAATAGGAAAGCAGTATTTATACTTATATCACACTTGGGTAATAAAAAAGGTGTATTTTTGGGGTGCCTAGTTGGTTCAGTCATTAAGTGTCTGCCTTCAGCTCAGGTCAGGATCCCAGGATCCAGGGATCGAGCTCCTCATCGGGCTCCCTGTTCTGCGGGAAGCCTGCTTCTCCCTCTCCCACTGCCCCTGCTTGTGTTCCCTCTTTCACTGTGTCTCTCTCTGTCAAATAAATAAATAGAATATTTTTTTAAAAAAAAGGTATATTTTATTCAAGTTGAATTTGATTGATTTCAAACTCAAACTGCTCTCTCGTCTCTCATCACCCAAGTGTTTTTTCAGCTCTATAAAATAAGGTAAGAGAACCACAATTTTTCTCATTTTTAAATAAAGGTATTCATTTAAAATTAGAAGTTCCATGGAGACCTAAAGGAAAATGGCTTTTCTTTTTTATATGACTGCTACAGATTGAATATTTGTGTCCCTCTAAAACTGATGTTAAATCCTAATTCCCAACTTAATGGTATTTGTAGTGGGGACTTCAAGAGGTATTTATATCATGACCTGGAGTCCTTTTGAATGGGGCTAGCACCCTGTAAAGAGGTCCCAGAGAGCTCCCTTGGGCCTTCTTTCATATGAAGTTATAGTGAGAAGACAGACATCTATGAGCCAGGAAGCAGGCTCTCACCAGACCCCAGATCTGCTGGCAACTTGACCTTGGCCAGATCTGCTGGCAACTTGACACTGGACTTCCCAGTTTCCAGAACAGTGACAAATAAATTTCCTTTGTTTGTAAGCCCAGTCTATGGTGTTTTTGTGATAGCAGCCTGAACAGACTAAGATAACAATAGACATGCACATATTATACTCTCATTAAATGACACAACTATTAAACCATGGTTCCTCCTGCTCTATTCCCCATGAGTTCATGATCTCAAACTCTTGCCCCAGCCAGAGGATGCCTGGGATGTTCTTTGTATCATGACTTACCATTTATAGGAGCTTTAAATAGTGGCCAGGATTTCAGTGGCCAGTGGCCCACCAAGTGGTGGCCTAAAAAAGTGCCCATCAAATTCAGGAGCTGCTGATGGGGAAGTAACTTCATTTTGGCCAAATATAGAAGTAAGACAACTTAAACTTATTAAAGGTCCTAAAAAAGCAGGACATTTCATTTAAGAAAATATATAGGAGATAACTGTAGAACAAATAGCAAACCATTATTTATACAGCTCAGAAACATCTAGCTACTCAGGGGTGTCTGGCCAGCTTGGTCCGTAGACATGTGACTCTTGTAAGTTCAAGCCCCACGTTAGGCTTGGTGTCTACCTAAAAAACAAACAAACGCCTAGCTACTCAGAAAGTATCTCTGGATCCTTATAAATCTCAAAGGTATTTAAATATTAACATATTTAATATATTTAAACCCCAAGCCTAGCATTTAAACTCTAAGATCAGGGGTCATAACTACTAATCAATTAATTTATAGAACCACTTGAAACCTGCCTTAAATTTTCAATAGCTGTTTAAATAAAATAGCCATTCTGCCTAAAAAACAAATTGAATGGTTTTAAAAGGAAATATTATCTGAAACAAGACTCCTGAATTATAGTTGAAAGGTAAGAAATGGTCAATGTCCTTTTTGTTGTAGTTTGCTTGCTTAGTGGTTTTTATTATGGTAAAATACCCATAACATAAAATTTACCATTTTAGCCATTTTTAATTTACAGTTTTGTGATTAAGGACATATACAATGTTGTGCAACCTCATTACTATTTTCAGAATTTTTCATCATTCCATACCATCAGTGGTGTTTAGTTTTTCCGTTAGCCCTTTTATTATCTATAGAAAGCTTTTAATTATTGACTCAATCAAGGTCTAGCAGATATATTAAGATTTTTATTACTTTAAAGAGATATTAGAAATAGCCTTTTGTTCTCTACTGGTGGTTGCTGTTCAACTGACTGCAGGAACATTCCAATTAAGTAGCAGAAACTAATGATCAATGTTCTTGTGATAAATTTCTGGCTTGCTTCTTTGAACTAAGCTCAGTATTAAGTTGAGGTAACTTAGTCATCAACTATCAGAGCTCTAACAAGGAATCCTTGTTGTGATGGAACTGTTCTCTACCTTGACTATAGCAATGTCACATTCTGGTTGTAATATTGTACTATAGTTTTGCAATATATCATCATTGGAGGAAACTGAGTAAAGGGTACATGGGGTCTTTATGTATTTTTTTAAAGATTTTATTTGTTTGAGAGCAAGCAAGAGAGAGAGAGAGCATGAGCAGGGGGAGGAACAGAGGGAGAGGGAGAAGCAGATTCCACTCTAAGCAGGGAGCCCTACATGGGGCCCAATCTGAGCCGAAGGCAGATGCTTAACCAATTGAGCCACCCAGGCACCCCTTAATGTATTATTTCTTATAACCAAATGTGAATCTCTAAATATTTCAGAAAAAATTTTTAACTTGAAAAATCTAATCAGAGTTTTATGGTATAATGTATTAACCTTTCTCTCTTTTAGTTATCTATTTCTTTGATGATACTTAGAGGTCTAACAGTTTTATATTTATCATAGCTTTCAGATTGAAATACATTATATCTATGTAACTATTTACCAACTCTTTGTCCTCCAAAATTTGGTTTTACAAAGTCTAAACTAGAAACTTCTAATACAGACACGATTAAATAGAATAAATGAATTCAGTAAGTTCCAGGATACAAAATTAATATACACAAATCTGTTGCATTTCTATACACTAATAATGAACTATCAGAAAGTGAAATTAAAAAATCCATTTACAGTTGCATCAAAAAGACAAAAAGACAAAAAATATCTGTGAACAAATTTAACCAAGGATATCAAAGAGCTGTTCTCTGAAAACTATAAGACACTGATAAACATTGAAGAGAGCACCAATAAATGGAAAAATCCACCATGCTCATGGATTGAAAGAATGCTGTTAAAACATCTATACTACCCAAAGCAATCTACAGATTCAATGCAATCTCTATCAAAATACCAATGGCATTTTTCACAGAACTAGAAGAATCCTAAAATTTGTGTGGTACCACAGAAGACCCCAAACAGTCAAAGCAACCTTGAGAAAGAACAAAGCTGGAGGTATCATACCCTCTGATTTCAAACTATACTACAAAGCTACAGTAACCAAAACAGTATGGTACTGGCACAAAAACAGACACAAAGATCAATGGAACAGAATAAGAGTCCAAAAATAAACCCCCGCTTACATCATCAATTAATATTTGACAAAGGATGCAAGAATATATAATGGGGAAAAGACAGTATCATCACTAAATGTTGTAGGGAAAACTGGACAGGTACATGCAAAAGAATGAAACTGGACCACCTACAAAAATAAACTCAAAATGTAGATCGAAGATTTAAAAGTAAGACAGGAAACCATAAAACTCCTAGAAGAAAACAGAGGCAGTAAGCCCTTGGACATCAGTCTTAGTAATGCCTTTTTGGATCTGTCTTCTCAGGCAAGAGCAACAAAAGCAAAATAAAAAGGACTACATCAAACTAAAAAGCTTTTGCAAAGCAAAGGAAACCATTAACAACATGAAAGGGCAACCTACTGAATAAGAGAAGATATTCACAAATAATATAACCAATAAGGGGTTAATATCCAAAATATGTAGAGAGCACACTCAACTTACCAAAAATCAAACAATCTAGTTAAAAAATGGGTAAAGGACTTGAACAGACCTTTCTCCAAAGAAGACCTACAGTGGGCCAACAGACACATGAAAAGTTGCTCAACAGCACTAATCACCATGGAAAAGCAAGTCAAAATCACAATGAGATCTTACCTCACACTTGTCGGAATGACTGTTATCAAAAAGACAAGAAATAACAAGTGTTGGTGAGGTTGTAGAGAAAGGGAACCCTCCTGTACTGTTGGTGGGGATGCAAAATGGTGCAGCCACTATGGAAAACAGTATGGAGTTTTTTCAAAAAATTAAAAATAGAGCTACCAAATGATGCACAGATTCCACTTCTTGGTCTTTATCCAAAGAAAATGAAAACACGAATTCAAAAAGATATATACAACTCTGTGTTCACTGCAGCATTATTTACAACAGACAAGCTATGAAATCAACCCAAGTGTCCACCAATAGATGAAATAAAGAAGATGTGGTATAGATTTACAATGGAACATTACTCAGCCATAAAAAAAGAATGAAATAGTGCCATTTGTGAGAACATGAATGGACCTAAGGGGCATTATGCTAAGTGAACTAAGTCAAAGAAACACAAATTCTGTATGATTTCACTTATATGTGGAATCAAAAAAACAAAACAAAATAAAAAACAAAACAGAAACAGACTTATACATACAAAAAACCAATCTGGTGGCTGCCAGAGGGAAGGCGGTTGGGAGGATGGGAAAATAAGGGAAAGGGATTAAAAGTTACGAACTTAGAGATGTAAAATAATTAAAGACACAGAAAGCAATGTATAGCATAAGAAATAGAGTTAATAACATTGCATCAACCTTGGGTGCTGACAGATGGTAGCTAAATTTATTGTGGTGACCACTTCATAATGTATATAAATGCTGAATCACTATCTTGTATACCTGAAGCTAATAGGATATTGTATGTCAACTACACTTCAATAAAAATAAAAATGAAAACAGGACACAAGTATAGTAGTCCCTCCTAAATGCACAAATTCTCCTGATATGCCTAAGCCCCTTTATGGCAAAAACAAAGCTTGTAGAACTAAAGTATTAATGAACTTATAAAAACCTTATAGATCTACTTGTTAAAAATATTTATGAACATATGACAATAAAGAAAAAACACTAAAAACAACGTACATGACCCTGCAACACTGAACACATGTTAAGACTGAGTAAGGTACATTAACTTCCTTTTGTAATTCTTCACTTGTTAAAATCTTTTCAATCTCTCCCTTCCCTACAGATGCAATTTACTACTAATACACTCATTTTGATGTATTGGAGGACTGTATGCATACCAGGCAAGCAATTTTTACTTTCAGACAAAAGTTCAAAGCCTTCCTTATTTTATAACCTCCAAACAATCAGGCTCAACCTCCATCTCAGAGACTCTGGGTAACAAGGATGTTAAACAATGGTTAAAGCTTTAGGGAACCTTCATTTAATGCACTAGACCTGGCTGAATAGGTATTTGACAACTCCCTTCTTAATTAATAGGAGCAGAATTTTATATGTGCCCAGTTAACTGCCTCACAAATTGTACTGTCATTAGTCTCTCTTATGGAGAGTACAGGTAATAATAACAAAAACAATACTGGTGATGATTTTAATTGCTAACATTTGTGAAGCTCTTACATGGTGACAGGAACTGTGGAAGGTGATTTACAGATATGGTTTCAGACGGTCCTTGTAAATCTCTATGGTATGGGGGTTCTAAAGTTATGTTCATTTCCTCTAACTGGTAACTAAAATTTAAATGGACTGAATAAAAGTGTGCATGCTATCACCATTGAGATGCAGGCAGCCTAACTCCAGACCCCTTGAGCTTAACCTCATCAACAGACAGTATACCCCCTTTACTTAGTTAATATCCAGAAACAGAGGGGCGCCTGGGTGGCTCAGTTGGTTAAGCGACTGCCTTCGGCTCAGGTCATGATCCTGGAGTCCCGGGATCGAGTCCCGCATCGGACTCCCTGCTGTCAGCAGGGAGTCTGCTTCTCCCTCTGACCCTCCCCCTTCATGCTCTCTCTCTCTATCTCATTCTCTCTCTCAAATAAATAAATAAAATCTTTAAAAAAAAAAAAATATCCAGAAACAGAGATGGGGTCCCCTGTGGAGGCCAAGGCCAACTTTCACTTACCCTCCCTTACTTTCACTATTTCATTAGTGCAAAAATTCAAAACTTTGCAGACATCTAATTCATTCTCCTTTTTAATACCTAACCTCAAGTTTTCTCATTTACTCATTTAATTATCCCCAAATAGAGTCACAAATAGTAATAGCAGCCAGCATTGCAGAATCCCATTTCACAGAACAAACATACAGAACAGTGTCAAAGGTCACGCCGTGGAAAAGTTTGGTTCAAGCACAGTCTCGGTAGAGAGCCTGTATGTTCCAAAACAAAAACGGTCACCTTGAAGAAAAGTCACAAGAAAATAAATTATTTATGCTCAGATTTCATTTAAGAGAACTCTTTACTATATAGCTAAATCAATAGTACTGTTCTTTGTGTCCTGTCTACCTTTTCAGATACTGTTTACCAAAAAAAAAAAAAAAAAGATGGTGTATCTTTCAGGTGGAACCCCTATATATAGTTTAATCATCATTCCCTTTAACATAAGTTTTCCAAATCCTGTCCTACTGACTTGCTCTCATGCATGTATTCTTTCAGTTCCTACAGTCAAAAAGCTGTCAGAAGTGAATTTAAACAGAGATAAAGGATTATATCTACATAGAATCTGACTCAAGAGAATAAAAATATCCTGGAGATAAAGCATAACGAAGCAATGTTAATAGCCGTTCTTTTCTTTTGGAGTTCACTCAGTTTGAATTAGTTTACTTGAGTCAAACAGTAAATTTTTAGTACAGAATTTAGTGTAAGAATTACATATTTTCTTTTATTGCAAAAAGACCACATTATAGTATGAATTTAGCATAAATAAATGTAAAGTTAAATAACCTCATTCATATATAACATTTAAATATATGATAGCATGTAAAAGACTAACTTTGGCTGGACTATAACATCAATATTTTTGTGATGTCTCTAACTTACACTGAGTTTTAAAGGGCTAGGTGATGCAAAACTATGAAAACATATATGGTTATATAAATACGATAAGCAACACTTTTTAAAAGTTTCATAAAAAGCTTTTAGTTTAAAATTGCAAAAGACATTCCAAACTAGCCTTATAAAAATGATTCTAAAAACATACAATTTTGAAAAGGAAAATAAACTACATTTATAACATATCCTAGCACTTCCTAATTGTCTAGATTTGTATTTCTCTATTTTTAAATGCATGCCTTGATTTTTCCCAAAAGAAATGCACATTTGCACACCCTTCCTTTCACACTGCTCTATGCACACTTGAATTATTTATTTTTAAAAAATCTTTCTCCTTAACCCTCTACTTTTCAAAATATATATTACTTTAGTCCAAATATTTTCAGTTTCTACATTAAATACATAAAGCTCATTTTCCCTTTTTAAATAAATTCAGTATTTCTCCAAATAAATTTTTTTTACAATGTCTCCTCTCTCTATATATTTATAGAGAGAGGATATCCATATCCTTTATAAGCCAAAGGCATTCTGTCTTTTATTGTTGTTTGAAAGGTACTATTTCCAACATCTTACTTATATAGCCTATAAGTATATTTAATATTTTAAAAATCTGAAAAAATAAATCCAAGGAATTTGTTTTCATGGAATCCACCTTAAATGTCCATCTCTGAAACACCAGTAACTCAGCCCAGGGGCAGCCTCCAAGCTGTGTTTTACAATGTTTATTTATTTCATATTTTCATTGGATGCTAACCATTTGTGTCCAGCAGTTACAATTCACTATAAACTATAGTTTATATTTACTGTAACAAGCTCCATGTCAGAGCATCACAGAACTGTCATATCCTAAGGTGTATTTAGTCCATCTCTTTTTAAGGAGAAAATCGAGGCAGGGATGTTCCACTTGTCCATTGACAGAAAGTGCAGGGAAAAACAAAAATAAAAATGCCTGTGGCTGTAACATGGTTTTTACCATACTTTTCTATTACTCCTAAAAAACCAGTTTCAACTATTCCAACCCTGGTTTGCACTCCTTTCTCTGTTTTTCCTCACCTCAAACTATTTGTTTAAAGAAAATGTCTGTATAACATACAACCTTGCAAAAATGCTATTCCATTACTACAATTTCAACAGATCCAAGTAGAATACACACATTCTTTGCAAAGGACACCATTAATCTTGAGTACCAGCATGTATAATTCATCAAAAAAAAAAAAAAAAAAACAAAACCTTAATGCCCTTTAAATCACCCAAAACTTTATAAATGTTACAAATAACATTAAACCCATTTCAGATTTCACTGCAACCACATAGCTGAAATGGCAATTAGCCTTTTTTTAAACTAAAATAAAAAGTTTAAGATAATGTCTTAGTGTCTTTGAAAGGGACATAGTCATTTTCTATTTAAAAGTTTTACTCTATGTCAGAATCTCCTTCCTTCTCAAGGCTGAATAATATTCTATTGTATGTGTACATCACATCCTGCTTCTCTATTTATCCAACAGACACTGAAGCTACTTCCACGTTTTACCTACTGTGGATAATGCTAATATAAACACGGTGTACAGACAATTTTTTGAGTTAATCCTGCTCTCAATTCTTTTGAGTCTATGTCCAAAAGTGGAATTGCTGGATCATACAGTGATTTTATTTTATTTTTTGAGGAGCTGCCATACTGTGTTCCACCATTTTAAATTCCCAACAACAGTGCACAAGGGCTCCAATTCTCCACATCTTTACCAGCACTTTTTCCTTTCTATTTTTTCTTGATAGTAGGCATCCTGACGGATTTCAAGTGGTATCCCATTGTCACAAAAAGACTCACACTGTTATGGTTCCACTTTTAGAAGTTACCTAGAGTTGTCGGATTTATAGAGACAGAAAGCAGAATGGTAATTGACAGGCATTAAGGAAAAGGGGAGAACAAGGATTTATCACTGCATGGGTATATAGTTTCAGATTTGCAAGACAAGAAGATTATTATTTTTTTTTTTGCAACATGAAAAGAGTTTGGATTGTGGTGATGGTTGCCTAACGATATGAATGTACTTACTACAATATTAACCGTCCACCTAAAATGCTTAGATAGTAAATTTCAGGTTTTGTCTATTTTACCACAATTAAAAAATGTTTTATTAAAAAGTGCAGATTTTAAAAATGTAAAAAAATAGTTTTATTTATGTGATATTAATGCAGCCAACTAATTACTACATCTTAATTTCTTATTCAGCTTGCAACAATTGGCACAAATTATATACTTTGAATAAGTAATGTGATTTAACACAAGTTGTTCTGCTTTACTTTCCACAAGAGCCCTTTCTTATTTGAGAGGTACAATATCAAGAACTGCACGCTGCCCAGTAGGGTAGCCACTACTCTCAGGTGGCTACGGAGCACCTGTCATGTGGTTCCCTGAATGGGGCGCCTGGGTGGCTCAGTCGTTAAGTGTCTGCCTTCGGCTCAGGTCATGATCCCAGGGTCCTGGGATCGAGCCCCACATCGGGCTCCCTGCTCAGTGGGGAGCCTGCTTCTCCCTCTCCCACTCCCCCTGCTTGTGTTCCCTCTCTCGCTGTGTCTCTCTCTGTCAAATAAATAAATTAAAAAAAAAAAAAAAAAAAAGGGTCACATGTGGTTCCCTGAATGGAGCAGGGCTGTACAGTGCATGTCAAATACACATGGATGTTGAAGAATTAGAGCATAAACTACCTTAATCAATTACACTAGTTACTTGAAATAATAATATTTGGGGATGCCTGGGTGGCTCAGTCAGTTAAGTGTCTGCCTTCGGCTCAGGTCATGATCCCAGGGTCCTGGGATCGAGCCCCACACCGGGATCCCTGCTCCACGAGGAGCCTGCTTCTCCCCTCTGCCTGTCACTCCCCCTGCTTGTGCTCTCTGACTGACAAACAAATATTTTTAAAAAAAGGATATGATTATAGAAATTTTTTTAAAAAGAAAATAATATTTGCACATATTGAGTTAAACAAAAGTTATTAAAATTAATTTGCCCTGTTTCTTTTTACATTTTAGTGTGGCTACTAGAAAATGTAAAACTACACCTGTGGTTCACATGTTATTTCTTTTGGACACCACAGCTTGGGAATCTTCAGGCACATTCATTTGCTCACGTACTAATCCGCTATATAACTATCATTTATTTAGTTACTTAGGATCATCTAATAAAAACCCCTCTTTTACCCTCTATTCCCCTCCAGGTCCATCTCTATTTCTCCGCTCACCGGCAGAGCATCAGCTCTGGAAAACCCTGGCTCTACTACCTGCCTGCGCTTTCGTCCCTACCATTTCACAGAGACAGCAATCCTAGATGTGACCTGGGACCTTCAACTTGCCATTTTCAGCCCCCCTCCTCTTACACAGTTGATCCTTTCCTCCTCCTTTCTTCACCTGGTTGCCAGGACACCGTGTTCTCTTTTGATTTTCCTCGTGTGCCAATTCCTCCATGTTCCCATCCTTTCTCTGATATTTAGATTCTGGAAGGTGCCAGATCAGACCTACGCTCACTCCCTAAGTGCGCTCAGCCAGTCCCACGATTGAAACACCCAAATTTATTCTTCTCTATGGACCTTTTCTCTAAGTTTCAGTCTTTGTGTCACTATCTGTCAAATGATCTTTTTACCTAGATGTATAATAGTTATTTCCAACTAAACACGTACAGTAAGGACTTACTGATTCTCCCTTCCCCCAGCCCAGATCCCCTCAACCGGTCTCTCTTATCTCAATAAATGGAGACCCCCTTTCTTGTAGTTGCAGAGAAAACACTTAGAATTGCCTTTGTTTCTCCTCTTTGTCATTCCCCATCTAATCCATCATTAAATCCTATTGATGCAGTCTTCAAGATATACCAAGAATCTGACTACATCTCTTCATTCACCTCTCTGAGGTCATCACGGTCCAAGCCACCGACGCCTCCCATCATGCTTCTTGCCCTCTAACTCGTCCCCTCATCAGGTTCTCAGAAGAGCAGGCAGAGTAATCCCACAACTGCCATGATACATTAGATGATTTCACTTCCCTGCTCGAAACCTCTCATCTAATCTAAGGAGTCCCCACTTCACTCTAAGTAAAAGCCAGAGTGTTACTGAGGCCCACAATGATGTAAACCACCTTCCGCCTCCCGCCATGTGCACCTGACCTCACCTGCCACCGCTCTCCCTCCTCACCGTCAGCTCCGGCCACAGAGGTTCTCTTGCTACCGCTGGAAGAGTGCACATGTGCCCCATCCCAGGGCCTCGGCCCTCCTTGCTCACTCCACCCTGACTGCGCCTGCTCAGTGAGAGCTTCCTCTTCACGCCGTATCAGACCCCATATAAGATAGTGTTTTCCACCTCACCCTGCCCCCCTTTGGCTCGCTCTCTCTCTACTTAGCACCATCTGCTATATAATTATGTCTTAACTTTTTCTCTCTCTCACTAGAATGTAAGCTTCAAGAGGCACTCCATACATGTGTGTTAAATAAAAAATAAATGCTTAGCACTCCGCTAATTGTCATGTACACAAATATGGGCAATTGTTAATTACTGCCTTCAAGGATCCCTCAATTCCAAAGCAAGCAGGTGGCATGGACATATAAGCAAGCACAGGGTCAGGAGTGCTATAATAGAAGCCATGTACGAGGCTCTAGGAGTGCTCAGAGCAAGGCCCTCTGAAGGGCTGGAGGGCGGGCACATTCAGGAAAACTGTCCAAAGGGGGGGATCTGGAGTAGCAACAGGCAAATGGTAGCTCTCTGGGTATGGATAATCAGAGGGCCCAGAAGGATGAATGAGAACAATTTTAGAAATTAATAATCACGTTTGGCTCTGGTACCAAGAGTTATGTATAATGGGGAGATGGGAGAAGAGAGGAGGACAGACAAATGATCCATGCAGGCAAGACAGATAGAAATAAATGCAGTAAACACACAAACTCACACGTGTGTGCAGTATACCTGTATGAGTGCAGGTATGTATGAATTGCATATGCACGCATGTTTCATGTATGTGTGCATATGTGCATATATATGCACACACACCAGGATGATGACAGAAGTCTCAGGAACATGTTCAGGATCTTCTTCTCATACCTTTACTTTTCTACTGCTATTACCTTATGATCTTAATAGGAAATTGAGGAGTCCACAAGACTATATAGATATGAAATGAGAAAATCTCTGAACTCCAAATACTTTCTTTTCTCAGACAACCAAAAAACCCCAGCAAATCTCCTGACCTCCACTTTCTACTTCTTCACAAAAAGAGTTCACAGAAATATGTAGATGCCAGGATTAATACCCAATATCAAAGCAAGATCTTTTTCTAGGAATGTCATCCCAGCAGAAGGTTCATCAATTTACACAAAAATGATCCTTGGCAGAGACTCCCTTCTGTTCATCACATACCGCCAAGAGCCAGCTCCCAAATGGTGGTCAGCTGATTCTTCCTTCACCCGCAGAAGATCAATAAGTGATCTTTAGCAAAAAATTTAATCAAAGTGAAAACAAACACGATAGCTAAATTTTAAGCTCAACTACGTGGTATGAATGCAAAGAGGTTTTGTTGCACAAAACTCTGGCAGGTCTTTTTAAAAAATGGAATGAATTATAATAATAAAGTAACCTGAGGATATAGTTCGCAGAAGAATGTGGCTGGTTTTCAATGAGACTGCAGTGAGCTTTTTACTGCAGTGTGGCAAGCATCTCTTAATAAAGCAAGATTAGAATCTGTCCAGTGAAAATATTTGCGTTATTTTGAACACTGATTAAAACATTTTGTGCGGACCCAGTACGGGAGTGCCATATAGTATGCGAGACCCATGGTGGCACTTGGCAGAAAATAAATCATCGAGCTCTAAAATCTGCTGTGGTCGCTGTCTTCATTACAGAGACCTGCACACAGCATACGAAAACATCCATAATGTTTACAGCACCTGGATGCCTGCACTATTAAACATCAATACAATCTGTGTTCATATCATCTCCATGCTAATCAGATCGATTACTACTGATAGAGTGTCTTGTCACAGTGTCGTAATGCTAATCAAACAAATGGAGCTATGGGGAGATGATTCAGATATAGGTATTTAAAAGCACATTGTAAAAAAAAAAAAAAAAAAAAAGCAAGCAAGCAAGCAAGAAAAGTCATCAACAGAAAGCACACAAGGTGCAGCCGTGTCGTGGGCAGGCTGATTCCCTGATTCCTTGTCAGGTCCTGAGTGGTGCTGCTGCGATTTTGTTAGCAGCCACTAAAAGGGGAAATATAATACAGTTTGATGTCATAAAATGGACTTGAAAGAGAAATGAGATTACCGCCGCTGCTTAACATGGCAGAGGTAATCAGCTGCACAGGTAATTAGATACAGGTTCCCAGCGTATCCTAGTGGAGGAAGGCAAGAGATGGTATCTTGTGCCCGCTGAAAAGGATCAATGTCTCAGTTGTTTCAGATCCAAAACAACATCCGCTTGCAACATTCTAATCCTCCCGACAGCCAAGATGTGGTGGTGGCCGCAGTGGGATGAGCGTGTTATCACTCAGTAAAACTGAAGGGAGGAAAAGCCAGGTGAGCAGGGACACCTAACCCTGCAGCTAGCACGCCGTCCTCGGCCAGGTGTGGATCTATTTCGGGTGTTACTTTGTGACACGACTGATTGAGAATGTTTTCTGGCTTCTCTTCAGCTAATTTCATTTATTAAAAAAAAAAAATGGTCAAAGACAGTAACAATGGGGGGAAATCAGTGATGGTACCTTGAACATGGAAAACCCATTAACATGTGTTTCTCTAAGTAATTATGCAATGAAGGGAAGATCGGTCTAAAGGACACACATTTTGGCCAAGCTTGCATTTCATCAACTGAGATATCCTTACCGCTGGAATGTGGAGGCAAATGAAACTTGACTGGTAACTGAGAATTAATTTCTCCTACTATCAGCAAAGCAGAAGAGTTCCCAATACCACTATGCAGTTCCATGCTCTGCTCTCTTCTGCTAAAAAGATGTTAATGAAAAAATCAAATAAAATAAAGCTTCATTATTTATGCAATAAATATTGGTGAAATGCCTACTTTGCACACAATGCTGAACCAAAGCATCCCTTTCCACACGCACTCAGGCCACTGAGCCACTAATGTGGTACCTAGACTGCTGGCTGGGAGCCACGTGGATCAGAAGTGTGGTGAGTGCCACCCAACCAGTCCGGGGGCAAGGCAAAGCCAACAGTAAATCCTGCATTAGCTGCAACAAAACAGCCCCAGAGAATACAATTCCAAAAGTAAAATTAAACTTCTGGAAAAAAAACAAACAAAACACTGCACGCCTTTTTCTATAGGAAGAAAAAAAGACATCACATAATTCAGATGGTTTTAGAATCAGCAGTTCTGGGTAACAGATTTGAATGCTTCCCATTTAGGAGCATGCCTATTAGAAAAACAGATGAGTGGAGAGAGAGTCGTTCAGTATTACCCTGAAAGAGCCCTAACATCTTCAGTGTTCTCTTTACCCCCCTGCCTAGTTTGTGAGCTCAGTGGCAGACGGGATGGCAAAAAGGAATAACTACTTTGACACTGTGAATGGCTACCACAGGTGGGCCCCGCCAAATCCGCTGGCTGCTGGAAACTGACAGCACAGATGAACTTCAGTCCACAGGATTCACTTTTTGGTTCAAATGTTCCTAATCCTACTTTGCATCATGTCTTTTCTAAAAATGACAGGACAGTTACTGCCCCCTTGCTGGCCTTGACCAGACCCACGAACCAAGCCAGCTTCACGGGTATGTGACCTATGTGGTCAGAGCCACATGCCTCGCTCGGTTTAATGCTCTGTTGCTGTCGTCTCAAATTTCTCATTTTCTTAATAGGTTTTGAACAATGGGCTGGCATTTGCATTTTGCATTGGGCCCTCCAAATTATGTAGTTGCTACTGCCCATTAAGAAAGTTAGCAGATATCAGCATCCCTTTCATTTATGGTAGAAAGACTGAGAACTGCCTGATTTGTCACACTGCATTCACTATAAAGCCCTTCTGTGTCTTTGATTCTTAGTTATATAAGAAGAGGGGCACCTGGGTGGCTCAGTTGATTGAACATCTGCCTCCGGCTCAGGTCGTGATCCCAGGGTTCTGGGATCAAGTCCCACATCGGGCTCCCTGCTTCTCCCTCTGCCTGCCACCCCCCTGTTTGTGCTCTCTCTCTCTCCCCCTCCCCCTCCGATAAATACATAAAATCCTTTAAAAAAATTATGTAAGAAGAATCAAAATGATAAAGAAGGAACAGAGAAGACCTTTAGAAGGCGTCAAGCATTTATGAGTGTAAGGGATGTGAAGAAATTGATGTGGGGTGTTCAGCTCTGGCCTAGAATGGTCCTGAAGAACTGAAGGGTATGGAACACAAATCTCGAGTAGCTGGGAGGCAAAATGAAGTGAAGCAGGGCTGCTTTGGGCTTTCCCTAAAATTCTGGAACATCATCTCATCCATGAAGCAGCGACCGCGGACAGTCCGGTGATATCACCTTTACTTCTCTCATCCTTTCATCTGCACCTATAGTTCTCTTCTGCTTTTGCTTATCTGGGAGATAACCAGCTATTATTAAGAGTATCATCTTTAATTCTTGATCTTATAGATACTACCAGCCATAATGTTTCACAAGACATCTAGCTATTCTTTCCTATGCCAACTAAATTATTTGCTTCTTACTCTTTTACTGCATTCTCAAAAGTTTTTACTGTCGTGAACAAAGGACTTTTCTCAGACTTCATCACCTTGGCCCCTCCACACCTTCTAACATATTCATGTCCCCTTGGTACCAACTTCACAGCCTTATCTTTTCTTGTGGCTGGGAGACACAATATTCTCAGTACACGGTCTGTCCCCTATCTTCTCTTCCTAAAGACCCCTTGGTCCACTGCACTTCAAACTATGCATTGCCACTCAATCCTGTCTCCTCGGAAAGCTTCAAGACAGGCAGCCTCAACGTTACTGTCAGTGAAGCTCATTACACATCCACCAGGGTTCAGAGGATATTTCCAGAAAGATGTCCAGAAACGCATGGGTTTTTCAACCCTTCTAAACTCTCCTCCTTGCAAAATCATTGTTCATTCCTATCTAACATTCTGCTTCTGCCCTTTTGATTCCAGCCTCCTCAGTATTCTCCTGCTTCTTGACTCTCTCTAGTGACCACACCATGGACCTTCCAGCCCCTTCTTATACCGTCCCTCCCAGCTGGAATGTTGGCGCCTTCCACTATTCCTTGAGATCAGCTCGGATTTCACCACCTCTCTGAAGACATGTCTGGATATTCAAACCCACAGTGAGCTCTTTGTTGTCAACTCAGGACATCCAAATCCTGTGCCAACTTTTGGGAATGAAACATAGACCATCTTGTCTTGTGACTCTTATACAGTTGCCTTAAATTGCTATTCAGCTTTTCATGTGTGTTCTTGTTATGTCTGCAGTTACGCTGTCTTCTGCTTGAAGGCAGGGATGTGATTTTAAATTTGCTGAAATCTCCCAAAGGGAATGAAATGGAGCCAAGTAAAGAACAGTGCTCAATCAATATTGTGAAATCAAAGAAACCAGCATTCTCATCTATGGTTTTGCCTTCTTTTCATTTAAAGAGTTTATCAACATTTTCAAATAAATTCATTTTATTTTTAAAGTGGTATCATTTCTTGAGTGTTTGGCTTTTAGAACTTGCTGTAACTAGCCAACATGCAGAAGGGACATTCCAAATGTGGCCAGGCTTTGTCTGGACAAAATGCTATTAGGATTTACCCCTGTACATCACAAAGAAACAAATAATGGCTTCAGCTTCAGTAATATGCCACTAACGCTTTTTAAACAAAGATATATGCAGGCAGCGAGTGACTCAGCTTCCAAAATAGGCTTAAATAAAAATAATCACATTGTTTTAGAACAGAAGGTTGTGTTTAATTGGTAATTTGTGGGTTCTAAGATGGAAACACACTACTATGGATTCTAATGCTTGGTTAATAAATGAATTACAGTAATATAATCCAATTACTATTCATCTCAATTGAACAGATAACTTTCCCTAAACCAAAAACAAAGGAACCAAAGGAGATCCAGTTTACCTATTTTTGAATGGATGGAAATGAAAACTGATTTTTTAAGAATAATGCCAAAATGCCTCAATGGGCTTGCTGCATAAAATGCTCTGTGTGATGATACATACCCTGCAGGCCATTGAAAATGCTTCAACTGCCTGCCAGACACGAGTGGTGACTGTTAGGCAGTCCCAGTCATTAGGCTAGAGCCCCGTCGGAAAAAAAAAAAATTGCCTTTGTATGACACCCTGATGTAAAACAGACCAACTGTCTGACAATCTCTCCAAGGACCAGAATCCCCAAGCATCCTCATCTCTACATTACTCTCAGGCCACAGAAAGCATTTTTATTCTTCAGCCGTTCCAACCAGCCCCAAATGAACCCAATAATTTTCACAGGGCTTGCCTGGCAATTAAGAGATATTATTGATTATATTTGTTTATATGACTTCACATGTTGCCCAGACACCCATCTCAAATATTTTTAATTTCTGTGTCCTGCATCCCCAAAGCAAATCCAAGCAGGCCCTGCTTAATAATATCAAGTATTTTCCTTTGTTAAAAACTAGTATTCAGGGGCGCCTGGGTGGCTCAGTTGGTTAAGCGACTGCCTTCGGCTCAGGTCATGATCCTGGAGTCCCTGGATCGAGTCCCGCATCGGGCTCCCTGCTCGGCAGGGAGTCTGCTTCTCCCTCTGACCCTCCTCCCTCTCATGCTCTCTGTCTCTCATTCTCTCTGTCTCAAGTAAATAAATAAAATCTTTAAAAAAAAAAAAAAAAAAAAACTAGTATTCAGCCTGAGTGCCATTAATCAGAGCTGTCAAGTGTGATAGAAATACACAGGCTGAAGAATAATTCATCAAACATCAAGACCCAAAGTACTGTCAGGCAAAACCCAGGAATCCACCAAGTGAGATCTCAGAACCTTTCCCATTTTTACTGGGGATACTGGAACTAGAGCAATGGTGACAGCTCTCTTGATGTCTCATAATGAGGGCAAATGTTTAGGTTACTGGCATGATTTATGATGGGAGCTCAGAAAAACAGGTTGAGAATACACCTAATTTTTGACTTTGGTTTACAGAAAAGCATATGGGAAAACTCATCTTCCCATATCCCTGTGTGAAGATGTAACCAGTGCACCCAGGCAAGGCCCACTGAGCCTTAACTTTGACAGTCGGTTCAGGTTGGCAAATGCTTTGTAAGATTTTGTAAACAAAACTGAAGGCTTTCAAATAATTTGATGAGTTTATTAAGCCTTAAAATTGTGGACAGAAGGAAAACTATAGGCAACTGAGCTTGCAAATTCAACTCTTCTTTGCTTATTTCCAAGTGCACATGAACATCATGTAGAAAATGAAACATGGGAGAAGAGAATGTTCTGGTGATGACCATCATGCTGAGAAGCTGTTTCTTTTTTTTTTTTTAGTACTTTTTTTACATTTTATTTTATTATGTTCTGTTAATCACTATACGTTACATCGTTAGTTTTTGATGTAGTGTTCCATGATTCATTGTTTGCGTATAACACCCAGTGCTCCATTCAATACGTGCCCTCTTTAATACCCATCACCAGGCTAACCCATCCCTCCACTCCCTCCTCTCTAGAACCCTCAGTTTGTTTCTCAGAGTCCATAGTCTCTCATGGTTCGTCTCCCCCTCTGATTCCCCCCCATCATTTCTCCGTTCCTACTATCTTTTTTTTTTTTTAACATATAATGTATTATTTATTTCAGAGGTACAGGTCTGTGATTCAACAGTCCTATACAATTCACAGTGCTCACCATAGCACATACCCTCCCCAGTGTCTATCACCCAGCCACCCCATCCCTCCCATCCCCCACCACTCCAGCAACGCTGTTTGTTTCCTGAGATTAAGAATTCCTCATATCAGTGAGGTCATATGATACATGTCTTTCTCTGATTGACTTATTTCGCTTAGCATAATACCCTCTAGTTTCATCCACCTCACTGCAAATGGCAAGATCTCAGGGGTTTTTTTGATGGCTGTATAACATTCCATTGTATATAAATACCACATCTTCTTTATCTATTCATCTGTTGATGGACATCTTGGCTCTTTCCATAGTTTGGCTATTGTGGACATTGCTGCTATAAACATTGGGGTGCACGTACCCCTTCAGATCACTACATTTGTATCTTTGGGGTAAATAAATACCCAGTAGTGCAATTGCTGGGTTGTAGGGTAGGTCTATTTTCAACTTTTTGAGGGACCTCCATACTGTTTTCCAGAGTGGGTGCACCAGCTTGCATTCCCACCAACAGTGTAGGAGGGTTCCCCTTTCTCCGCATCCCCGCCAACATCTGTCGTTTCCTGACTTATTCATTTTAGCCATTCTGACTGGTGTGAGGTGGTATCTCATTGAGGTTTTGATTTGGATTTCCCTGATGCCGAGTGATGTTGAGCATTTTTTCGTGTGTCTATTGGCCATTTGGATGTCTTCTTTGGAAAAATGTCTGTTCATGTTGAGAAGCTGTTTCTACAGGTAGCAGTCAGCCCAAAGGAGTGTCTCCTGCCCTCAGCATTCAGTCCACAAACATTTCTTGAGCAACTACAAAGCATGTCAGATTCTATTCTGGATATAAAACTAGAGTCCCTGTTTCTTCAAGTTTTTCACAATTAATTTTGGAAATCAGATACATATGCAATCAACTATACGCCTGAAATGCATTATACTATGTTCTCCACAATTAATAATCAGGTTCAGTAAACTGTCCCCAATATCTCACAGTTGTTTTTTTTTTTTTTTTTTTTAAGATTTATTTATTTTTTGAGAGAGACAGAGCAAGCGAACCAGGGCAGGGTCAGAGGAAGAGGGAGAAAAAATCTTAAGCAGACTCTGCACTGAGCTGAGCACAGAGCCCCAGGCAGGGCTCGATCCCATGACCCTGAGATCATGACCTAAGCCAAAACCAAAAGTTGGACACCTAACCAACTGTGCCACCCAAGTGCCCCTAAACAGTTAATCTCTAAGTGGAATAAGGACAGGTCTTTTTTTTTTTTTTAAGACTGTATTTATTTATTCATTTATTTATTTGAGAGAGAAAGAAAGCACGAGGAGGGAGGGAATGGACAGAGGGAGGGGGAGAGGAAGAGGGAGAAGCAGACTCCCCGCTGAGCAGGCAGCACCAGAGCACCTCACGGGGCCCTGAGATCATGACCTGAGCTGAAGGCAGATGCTTAACACACTGAGCCATCCAGGTGTCCCACAAACACAGGTCTTGAATGAATCTCCAGTTTACTAAACTCAGAGACTATCTGCTTATCTCTAAAATATGAGTAACACAATTTATCTCACAGGACTTTCATAAAGATGAAACAAAACACATACCATGGCTAGAATAAATGGTGTCCAATAAGTATCAGTTCTCTGAAGAAGAATTTACATATACACTTAACAACACAATTGTTTTATGTTGATAATATTTTGCTATTACCAGAAGGAAATTTTCCATTCTATTTACAGTTTCATTATTTCTTTGGGGGGGAAAGAAACACAGAAGATATTTTTAAAAAACTACAAAAACAACATGTTGATTACAAAACCACAATTCTATTTATAACATACTCAAATTATAGAACTTTCCCTTCATTTATCCGTAGTAAGGTAGTCCCGTTTCATTTATTTCAACAGTTGCATTTCAGATTTACAGACATAATCTATCTACATAATCATGAAAATATGAAAAATCATATTTTTCACCTCATCAGCCCTCGTCTCTTAGCAACAATCTCACTTGCAGTCGTCCTTTAGGGTTTAATGGGCTCTTGGATATCTTCTCTCTGCTACTACCAAAGACTGAACAACCTCACTTTTAGCCCTAGAAAAGATGGAAGACTTTATTACCTTGTATTTATTCCAACAAGTGTGGTTCATGCATTTGAATACAGAAAACACATCCCTAATCAAAAATGAAACAATGAAAAACTACTTAGGTCTCAACAGTATCTTGGAAAATTAAACATCAACACAGTTACCACTGGAGAAGGAGATGGTGGTGATGGTCACCATTTCTATCATTTCTTGGGTCTATGCTGTATGTGAGATGTATGGATTTCTCAAATCCTTCCTTGGTAAGGTCTTTAACTTTAGTGAAGGTGAAGAGATGATAAACACTTGGTCTTAAAGTCTCATTTTACAGTTGAGGATATGGAGGTTCAAAGAGACTAAGTAATAGTTTGAGGCTACACAGTACTAGGAAGTGATAAATCCAGAATTTAAACCCAGTTTCCAAGTGGTGCCAAAGCACAGACTCCCCACTATTTCACAATGTCAACATAACAAATAGTTAATGATGACAACAAAGGGGATTCAACAACCACTTGGATACTTATTTTTACTCTCATTTCTAGAGATACTGAGAACACATATAAATTCTTATTTACATGGTATCCCAAACAGACTGGAAAACATTAAGGAAGACCTAGACGTGGACTACTAGGTGACTCTACAAGAGCAAAGGAAGCTGTTTCTGTTCATAGAAAAGTCTAGTCTGCTGTTCCCGGTAAAGGCATACAAAGAACGGGGTTAGTTAGCATAATGTCCAAAACTCCACCAGGACTCCCAAACTCATCCTGAATGGTATTTAATGGTACTAAAGGTTCACCGGCTGAGGTTCTGTTGTCACAGTTTTGAATCTTCAGAGATTCACAATCACCTGACTTCCCTCAAAAGTCTTCTAAGCCAGTGACTGGGCAGAAGGTCACAATTTTGCATTTCTAGTAAGTTCACAGGTGATGTCATGCTGTCCACAAACCATATTTTTAGTAGCAACGTTCTAAACCAAGGTCAAAACACAGAAAAGGTCCTGGAGCAGGACTCCTAATTTGGAGCCCAAAGAATCAACTTGTAGCTTTCAGTGTTGATGTTTTGTCAAGTTGTCGAACTACCAATACATTAAGCAATCCTTTGTGAGGAATGAAGGAAGAGAGGTAAATAAAAGAGATAATCTACAGATAAAGCCTCTATAATCAGGCACTTGCCAGAAAATAAATCAACCCAGTGGTAAAGTGGTCTATTGACATTTAGCCAATATTAGGCTAAATTTTAGAAGGATTATAAAAGGATTATCTGATTGTTGTCCTCATGGAAGATGCAATCTAGAAAAATATTTAGGGCAATTTAGCACTAAATTTAATGATAATAACTGTGTACAATGGGACTAAAGTATTGGTGGGTAACAGAGTTTTCACTGGATCCCTACTTCTAGGAAAGAGAGGATGGTACCAATTTTTAAAGATGGAGAATTTACAAAATTGCTTTTCCTGAATATGCAAAGTTTTGAAATTAAAATCAACACAGATTGCATTCCAAAGGCAGTATATGTTACTTTGCAGCTTCATGCTTTAGTGCAGCTACAACTTTGCTCTATTCCTTCTCAAGTGAAAAAGGAAGCATGCATGTACACCTAAGTACATCTAAGAAGGTATTTTTGCTGCCTGATCCCAGAATGTGTCTCAGAGATGCTTTGGTCAAGGTTGTCAGTTATCTACCAGACCCTCTGAAGAATGATGACCATAGCATAACACCATTTCTTGGTACCTGGGTCTAGCTTTGCCTCTCCCAGAACACCCAAGATTTGGGGCCAGTACAAAAGCACCCCTTCATCACTCAGGAAGACGAAGACTGATGCCTAGACCATAACTGATGACTGCTCACTCATTTACAGCAGGACTCTTGACTCCTGATTGCAAACTCTTTCTCTGAACAATCCACTCCCTCCTTTACCACCACCCAAGACAAGGCTCCTGTATAAAAATATGTATAGAGCCTCAGATCTTCTTTCTTTAGCCTAGCCTGGAATCCACCAGGAATTTGCCTTTGAAAGAAGCCCATTCACAATTAACATCTGCATTTCACCATTGGAGACCATCCACCAAGCTCCAGAGTACTTTCAGATTGAGATATATAACTTAAAACTACTAATCTCCCCAACCACTGAAAATGACAATGTTGAGTCATTCATGACTAAAAGCAAGGAAAAAACATAAAACTTCCTAGTTGTTTTCAAATTTTTAAGATTTCAAATATTAGGTTAATGTATTGTCATTGTATAATTAAAGTTATACATAAGAAAAGAAAAGGACCAGCATCCTGCTGAAGAATAGCCACCAATTAAGGTTTACCCACTTGTAGATCCACTCTGTATCTAGCCAAAATAATAACAATAATAACAATAATTTAACTGTACTTTCAAAAATGGCATTTTACATCTTAGGAAAAGAAAAAATTAAGTAGCTAAAGATCATATCTAATACAGTCATGCTTTCCTAAAGCACAGACCTCAAGAAAATAGTTGCCTCCATGTTTACAATGAGGTAAACATGAATTGTTTTCACTGCTGTGAAATTATGTTGTCAAGATGGAAGAAGTTTAATAGAAATTTCCTAATCTTACACAACAGGTAATTCCAATGATCTTGCTTCCAAGGCTTCTCTGGCTTTTTTTTTTTTTTCTTAATGAAATATGATAAAATATTAATTCAAGATGCCAAGGGACATACATAAACAGAAACACTGCAGCACGTTTGTTCTAATATAATTGCAGGATGTTGGCTCTACTCCTAAATAATTACTGCATTAGTTAGTGAGGGCTCCCTATAGGATTATGCAATTTTTTTAAGTAGTTAGACCAGATATCCTGTCCATGGGAAAGTCATTTGTGTGCAGCCCCACATCAGCTATACCGTTCTGGGAGATCACGAGGCTTTTTTACACTCTGCTGTGTTCCACACCACCATGTATGTGGAACTTGCAGGCAACCAGCCAAAGACAGAGTTGGAGAACAGCTGACTCCAACATGTGAATGGACGTTAAGGCACAAGCAATTCTTCCAAGCTTTCTCAAAGAGCATCAACAGCAAACCTTTTCTCTTCTTGGGCTTTGACAACCCCCTTTGAAAACAGCGAGAAGAATCCTTCACAGAAGGGGGTGGTCATTTCATAGAGCCATCTTTACATATCAGAAGTGGGCAGTCTAGAAAAGAAAAATCATGGATCTCATCTATTCCTTTTGAAAAGCACAATCCAGGCACATCAAAGAAATAAATTCTTTAGAACAGTCACATTATGTCTGATCAATATAAAAGGATGCTTAGCCATTTCACACTTAATAAAACAAAGTGGGAAGAATCTTGCCTTTCTTTCCCACTGAAATTCTAATTATCAGTTAGAGTCCACTTAAATCTGAGTGGTGTCTGGCACCTGGCTTTTGTTGTCCAGACAATCCAGCACTGGCAAGAACAGTAAGCCCAGTGATACCCAGGATCTGCAAACCTAATTTCAAAATCAAGCTATGAACTTTAAGTACAAAAACTGATTAGGCAAGCCAATCACCTCCAACCAAATATTCAATTCCCCAGCCTTTTAATGCGGATAAGAGATAATCTTTAATAGCTTTACAAAGGACATGCAATGGGAGCCATCAAGAGTTATTTTAGAATGTTGCACTATCTTCACAACCCTTAAGACATTTGATCCTCAAGATAATGCTCTGGCCTAGATTCCTATCAATTCTCCATTTTTACATTGGTTTCCTCCACGAGTGTCCCACAGTCACAGAATCTGAGTGGCCTTCGAGCTGACCATGGCATTGTAAGATAGAGAGACTGGTGATATGGTCTCTGTCACAAAACATGAGTTAGGATGAGCAAACACTATCCCCTGATTCCCTGTGCTCACATACAGGAGCTCCATGACCTGGCTTAGTTAATACCTTCAAGTCTCATTTGATGATTTCAGAATCAGAAATCCAAATTAGCGTAAGCATGCCTCAAAAAGCTTTCACAACCCAAGCACTGAAACAACTACTCTTTGTTGGTTGCCCTGTCACTGTCTCTGTTTGGACTGCTGTCTGAGATGCAGAAATGGGGAACTTCCAGAACCATGCCAGGGTCCAGTAAGAAAAGGGGGTTCATTTCCTTCACATTTACAATTTTTAAAAACTGAAGGGTCATCATTATAGAATGCCGCCAGAAATCATTTCTTCATGTACCTTTCCTTCAAAACAGCTATAATTGAACCATTCTGAAGCCATGACAATTACAGGAGTAAAACATTTATAGCACACATCTTTCCACATCCCAAATAGCTAAGGGCATCTAAAGCAACCAACAATTACAGCTTTCTGCTTTAAGTACTGAACCTTCTGTAAAGAAAAAAAAAAAAATCATTGTCAATCTTGTAAACCTAAATAACTACCGTATGCTTCATTTCTTTCCTCCTGCACAGCATTCCTATAATTTACAATTTTCTAAAAAAAGACATCACTAATAATCACACACATTCTGTCAAAGCTAACAATAAAAAGTTCTGCTCTTAATCCTTATATACAAAACAGCAGGACTCACTTCACATTCACCCTTGATATGGCTCTAAAGAAATAAAAAATAAAAACTAAATTTATATGTGTGTATGCAAGAAACACACATATATATATATCATATACATATCAAAAGTGAAAAGATACTTGGGTAATTTATCACCCTTAGCTGGAAAATTGGAGGGTGTTTTTTTAAGATTTTATTTATTTAATTGACGAGAGAGAAAGAGAGCACAAGCAAGGGGAGCAGTAGAGGGAGAGGGGGAAGCAGACTCCCTGCTGAGCAGGGAGCCCAATGCGGGACTTAATCCCAGGACCCCGGGATCATACCTGAGCCGAAGGCAGATGCTTAACCGACTGAGCCACCCAGGCACCAGGAAAATTGTTTTTATTTTAAGGAGCATATATATGTTACTAATAGTTTATTCTTTGCATTCTAGCTCTAGTCATACATAATTGACAGAAGTTATATATATTTAAGGTATACAATGTGATGATTTGATATATCTATACACTGAGAAATGATTACCACACCCAAGCTACTTAGCACATCCACAATCTCACCACACAGTTAGCTTTCTGAGGGCTAGTGGTGGTGAGAATATGTAAGTTCTACTCTCAGCAAATTTTCAGTATACCATATAGTATTATTTACTATTATCACCATCACATAGATTCCCAAAGCTTATTCATCTTGTAACGGAAACTTTGTATACTTTACCAACTTCTACCCATTTCCCTCACTCTTTAGCCCCTAGCAACCGCCATTCTACTCCTTGCTTCTATGAGTTCAATTCTTTTAGATTCTACATATGAGGTCACTCAGTATTTGTGTGTGTGGCCTATTTAGCATAATAGTCTCCAGGTTCATCCATGTTGTTGCTAATGGCAGGATTTCCATCTTTTTAAATGGAATAACAATATTCCATTGTGTATAACACTCACACATACATATCTATACATTTATCTATACATATATAGAGAGAGAGAGACACACATATACATGCATACACACATTTTCTTTACCCATTCATCTGTCAATGGACACTTAGGTTGGTGCCCTATCTTGGTTACTGTGAATAATGCAGCAAAGAACATGGGAGTACAGATATCTCTTTGAGATACTGATTTCGTTTCCTTTGGCTATTTACCCAGAAGGAGGATCACTGGATCGCATGACAGTTCTATTTCTAATTCTTTGAGGAACCTCTATACTGTTTTCCACAGTGGCTGGACCAATTTACATTCTCACCATCAGTGCACAAGGGTTCTCTTTTTTCCACATCCTTGCCGGCACTTAGTGCCTCTTGTCTTTTTGATGACAGATAACCATTCTATTTTTTTTTTTTAATATTTTATTTGACATAAACACAGCAAGAGAGGGAACACAAGTGGGGGAGAGGGAGAAGCAGGCTTCCCACTGAGCAGGGAGCCCCATGCGGGGCTCGATCCCAGGACCCCGGGATCATGACCCAGGCTGAAGGCAGACGCCCAATGACCGAGCCACCCGGGCGCCCCGAGAGATAACCATTCTAACAGATGTGCCGTGATATCTCATTGTGCTTTTTATTTTTTTAAAGATTTTATTTATTTATTTGAGAGAGAGAGAATGAGAGAGAGAGCATGAGATGGGGGAGGGTCAGAGGGAGAAGCAGACTCCCCGCCGAGCAGGGAACCCGACGCGGGACTCGATCCCGGGACTCCAGGATCATGACCTGAGCCGAAGGCAGTCGCTTAATCAACTGAACCACCCAGGTGCCCTCATTGTGCTTTTAATTTGCATTTCCCTGATGATTAGGGATGTATTTTTTTTTAAAGATTTTATTTTTTTTAAGGAAGCTCTACACCCAACATGAGGCTCAAAGCCACAACCACGAGATCAAGAGTCTCATGCTCCACTGACTGAGCCAGCCAGGAGTCCCCAAGCATCTTTTCATATCCTGTTGGGCATTATGTGTATGTTCCTTGGAAAAACATCTATTCAGGTCCTCTGACAATTTTTAATCAGGTTTTTTTTTGTTTTTTTTTTTTTTGCTATTGAGTTGTCCCTTATATATTCTGGATATCAAGCCCTTATGAAATAGATGGTTTGCAAAGTTTTTCTCCAATTCCATAGGTTGCCTGTTATTTTGTTGACTAATAGTTTATTCTTATAAAAACCTGCTATACTCTTATTTCAAGTAAAAACATGGATAACTATAAGTGTCAGGAAAGAAATAAAGCTATATTTAGAAAAATGGAGAGAGACTCAATTTTAGATTACTACAGAGGTACAGTCCAAAACCACTGTTCTGTTTTTCATATTTAACCATTTTTTTCTACATTATTGGACAGTAACATGTCAATTAGCTAAGTCTAATAAGAATTTAAAGAATTTATATAATTATACACCTAGTTTTACTGCTTTACCTAAGATCACTGTCACCTCCTATAAAATACTTTTCATTAAAAAAGGCAATTTCTTCAGTCCTTTGATGGGACATAATTAGCTTTTCTGACATATCAAAGTCACCTTGCAACACTAACTCTGTGCTAGAACACTAAAGCCAGGTGTGCCGCTACATGACTTTTTTCTTTACAGTGCCAACAGAACTGTTGATGGGTGCCTCTGTAGTTTAATATCTGACAGTAGGTGTAAGTAAATAACATTTTTATTTAAAAAACTATAATACATAGTGATAATGAAGAGCAGAGGCAGCTTTTTCATTTACAACCTGTCTATAAATTTTGGCAGGAAATTGAAACTAATTTAATATGTTCAGTCTGAGGAAGTTACTCAGTTCTAAGAACAGAGAGTCATAGTTAAATTGATGTAGCCAGAATTATACTCTCTGAAATGAACAAAACAGCAATGTAGGGCACCTAAATGAGGTTTCCAAACTGACACACAGTAGTTGGCTAGACTTGAGTAGAAACACAGAGTTTTCGGGTCTGCAAACTGACTGCAATTATTATCATTACTAAATATATCTTAATCTGCTGCCCAGCACTACCTGAAAAAAATTACTGGTGTTTTTCAGAAAGTCATGGTGTACTGAGCCCTCATAAAATAGTAGCATCTTTGGTGATATCCTTTGGTAGACTGACAGAATTCTAAAGTTCCCTTTAAATAAACTCACTATACAAATTTCTATAGTGGAGGACTTTCATTTACATAACCTCTAACTTCAAATTAAGGGCTTTTCAGTCAAGACTTCAGACAATGTAAGGCAGAGGCCCCTACTGGTAAAATTTACTACCTTAACACAATTTAAAAATCTAATAAGAATCGGACATGGTGGAAAACCATTCCAAGGAAGCAAATTCTGAGTGTCTGGACATCCCCAGGCCTGGAACCAGGGATCCATGTAATGTGCTGGAACAACCCCCAGAATAGAGGCAGAGCTGCAGCTTGTTGAAAGAACTCAGAACAAAAAAATCAAGCTGCAGACTCTCTCTTGCATTTTATGTTAGGTATACACGGCTGCCAAGGCTAAGAGTAGCATGAGCTATCTGCCATTTCCATATTTTTGTGTAGAAAACCAAAATCCTTCAACCCAATCCAACAAGTGTTTTGTCTATACAAACATACCTCCAATATATGATGAACATCACTAGAAAAATTTGATTGCCTCTATAACGTATGCCTTATAGCCAACTTTAAGAGATATTTGAATTTAAACTAGAAGTACCAATACATAACTATGACCAAGCACTGATTCAGTTGAAGCTATCATATTTGCCAAGAGGGCTCTGTAATCAACCTCTGGATTATTACTTTGTGAGACAAAATATTTAAGCCAAACTTGGTGCTTCCGATGCGATTACTGATGATAGTATTGTCCTTTTGTTCACCATTCAACTAATAATCCATTGATCGATGAGGCAAGATAGATATGGCTGTTTCAGTGGCCCAGGCCAACATCTCTCAACACCTCAGCTGGCTCCACACCTGAGTACAATTTCTTATTCATCACAGGTCCTCAAAAAGCTCTGGGAAAGAGTGGAGGAGCGGCTCCAGAAACTGAGGAAAGGCCCTGAAAGGCCTTTGAAGAAATCCTCCTCTTGGTCAACTAGTCCCCATGGGCACCCTAAAGGATTCTCCCCATACAGTTGTTTCTCATCCATTCTTCAGCGGGATCATTTGTGGCCTATCAACAAACTAATGTCATGCTGTAGGATGGCCTTCTTCTTAATCCCACCTTTAAAATTCTTAAAGTCCATTCCCTTTTTACATACAAAAAGATGTGATAAACTTTCTAAGAACTCAAAATAGGTCGAACTGCTCTGAGAATAAAAATGTTATCTGCATGTAAATCACCTGATAAAACTGTTACAACACAAATAGTCTCTCTCACAACTATTCCTCTTTCAAGACATGCCAACCAAAATCTCTTACCATGTAGCTCAAAGTGGCCCCATGAACCTACAGCATGGGCGTCTGTGAGAATGTGTTAGAAATAAAGAAGCTCAGCCCTACTCCAGACCTACCTACTAAGAATCTGCATTCTTAAAAGACCTTCAGGTGATCTGAATGCACATTTAAGTCTGAGAGTACTCCACCTGAAGATTTTCATGAGATGCCCTGCAAAGGAATTTGAAAAGATGAAACTAGAAGGAAACGTGCCCTCTTCATACTTAATGTGGATAAACATAAAGCCAAAACTGCTAATTATTAGGACTTTGATGAAGAATATATAAAATTATGAAATACATTTTAAAATATATAGACTGGGAATGGGAAGTGACTTCTTATAGGTGCAAGGATTCTTTTGAGGTGATGAAATGGTCTAAAATTAGATTTTGGTGATGTTGCACAACTCTGTACATATACTGAAAACCACTGAATTACACACTTTATTTTTTTAAGACTTTATTTATTTATTTATTTGAGAGAGACAGAGAGTGTGAGCAGGGAGGGGCAGAGGGGGAGGAAGAAAAAAATCTGAATCAGACTCCACATTGAGCATGAAGCCCAGTGGGGACTCAATCCCATGACTGTAAAATCATGATCTAAGCCGAAACTAACAGTCGGTTGCTTAACTGACTGAGCCACCCAGGCGCCCCTGAATTACAGACTTTAAATGGGTGAACTTTATGGGATTTACGTAAGTTTTATCTCAGTAAAAATGTTAAAAACATTTAGATTAATTAAACTTAAAATCATAAAAAAGATCAAGTATCATTAACCATAAGGGCAAAGTAAATTAAAAACACAAGACATTACTTCATGACAACCAGAATAGCTAAGGAGGAAAATGAATAAATGGTAGTATGTTCATACAATGGATTATTCTGCAATAGAAAGGAACAAACCACTGATGCATACAACTATATGGATGAATTTCACAAACATTGTGCGGAAGGATAGAAGCCACACTCCAAAGAATACAAACCATTATCTCATTGATAGGACCTTCTAGAATTAAGCTTTGGTGGTAGCAATCAGAGCAGGGGTTGCCTCTGGGAGTGAGGAGCATTGACTGGAAAGAGGCCCATGGCAACTTACTGGAGTGACAGAAAAGTTCCACATGTTTTATTTGAATGGCAGCTACACATGTGATTACATTTAGAACTCACTGAACTGTTTATTTAAAATGTGTCTTGGGGTGTCTGGGTGGCTCAGTCAGTTAAGCGTCTGACTTTGGCTCAGGTTATGATCTCGGGGTCCTGGGATGGAGCCCGGTGTCAGGCTCCCCAGTTTTCCTTCTCCCTCTGCCCGGGCACACTCTCGCTCACTCTCTCAAATAAATAAATAAAATCTTAAAAAAAAATAAAATGTGTGTTTTATTACATGATAACTACACTCCAATTTAATAACAACAAAAAATCCGATCCCACTCCACACACCCATGTATCCTGGATACCCCCTTGAAAACTGGGAAATACAAGTGTTACAACTAGGTCCCCCATCTCTGCCATCGTCAGGATTGTAGTATTCTCTTGAAGTGAACTTTCCAGTAAGAGTTCTTTATTCCTTTTAAGCACCAACTTATTTATTCTAAGTTTATGATTCTTTTTCTAAAATTCTTCACAAGTGCTCCCTTCCTGAAGCACAATGTACATATTTCATCTTTTTCTGTACAACTCATTTTCATCGTCATGAGCATCAATTAGTCTGTAATAGGGGGCGGCTACCTGGAGAGGTATTTGCGGTAGAAGGGGCTATTTATTGTCTCCACGAGCAGAGCTCCTACCCTCCGAGCTTCATTCCGTTTTCGTCCTGTCTACTTTACTGGTTTGCAGTGAGCAGGCCTCTTCCCTCACTGCCGGCTGCCTGCTACCGTTTCTTTCGCCTCTGTGCTTCTAAAACCATAGTGTGGCCTCGGGTGTGCCTTTTGCACAGAGACTGTCCGTGATCGGCCTCGCCAACGTTTCCCACCACTCTCTCACGTCACCCTCTTTTCGTCGTTTAGTGCCTCACTTTTACACTGCTTTGTGTTTGTTTTGTGTTTCTAACTTTCTTACTGTCTCCTTTTACAAGCAGACCTCTTCGGTAGTATTTGCCATCAAACGCTCAGCAGCTTAAGGAGCGTCCGGCATAAAATAGGCCCTTAAGAAAGGATGGGCCATGAGGTGGCTGGTGGACAAATGAATAATGGATGGCTGGGGAAAGCCCTGATGCTGGAATCAGACAACTGAGCAGAATTCTCCCAACTTCACTAAGCAGAATGATCTCAGAGCAAGAGTTCGGCTCCCCCCTCGAGATATGGTCTCATTTGTTAAAATGGGACTACGCCGTATGTTAGCACTGCTGTGACGACTGAACGGCCTTTGGGCCTCCTTAAGGGAAAAGCTGATAATGAAGCCCAAACTGTGTGTAAAGAACAAGTAAGTCTTGAATAAGATTCTACCTGAAGAGGATATATATAAGCTTTGTGCAAGCCTCCCTATGCATATTTTAGCTGCTCAGGTCTTTCAGATGTAAGATGATCTACAAATTAACTTGTATTATTTATTATTTGATAATTATCATTGTTAAAATATTTTTTTGTTATTCATCTAATAATTACATAAAATACTCTTCAAGTGAAGTGCTGATTAAAGCTGAACCAAGAACCACCTCTCTACTCTTTTCAGCCTTTAGAAACTGTTTGACATACCGTTTACTCCTCTAGATTTGAAAAGCAAGTAAGGACAGAAGACATAGGGAGAATGAAGTTTAAGGAGATACAGTTCCCAGTAAGAGACCTAGGTAAAAAGTCTACAAAGTGACTTACAAAACAAGGCGAAGTGTAGAGATCAAACAGGTATTTGATTTCAGTAGTATTTGCCAAATTAAGTAAATGAGAACCATCCACACAATTACCCAAAAATCTGAGTAAGATAGAGCTAGAGCTAATCTAATTGGAGAATCACACAAAAGAATATATTACAGTTAGTTTCTCAAAGTCAGCAGATGACCTTTTACAACTTCTGTCCCCACAGATAGTAAGGAACAAGACAGAAACCTGGGCATATTTCTCAGTACTTAAACCCAGTACATAACAAGTTCAGACAACTGCACAGCTGGCCCAGTAGAGAGCTGAAAAACAAAACAACCACAACAAAAATGTGGCATTTTTTTTTTTCTCCAAAGTGTTCTGTAGGCATGGACAAGGTTCCCTGATGAGACTTTTAAACCACCCAACACATGGAAAAATTCTGAAGGAACATATCTCTAAATTCTAATCAAAATCTTTTAAGCAAAACTTGTAATCCCTCTTGGTGAAATATCTTCTGCATTCTTCTATAATTATACATACATATATAGTACGCATTACGTATATAATTCCACCTATCTACACAGGTGTGTGTATAAAACTTGGCAGATGAGTCCTGAAACAATTGCTATACGTTCCTTTTGCCATTGTTTCCTATATTTTGTGAATTTCTCAGAGAATTGTACTCTGGAAACAAACCAATGTTTTTTTTTTTAAGATTTTATTTATTTATCTGACAGAGAGAGACACAGCGAGAGAGGGAACACAAGCAGGGGGAGTGGGAGAGGGAGAAGCAGGCTTCCCGCTGAGCAGAGAGCCCGAAGCGGGGCTTGATCCCAGGACCCTGGGATCATGACCTGAGCCGAAGGCAGACGCTTAACGACTGAGCCACCCAGGCGCCCCAACCAATGTATTTTTAACGGCAAACATTTAATCTGGTTTTGATTGTTGAAGGTAGGTATACCTACAGCTCCTATGTGTGTTTTTCTTTTAGATTTGGCTTTGAGAGTTTTTATGTGTTTAGCTGCTCAGTAATAAAAGAGAATTAGAGAACTGTGGGATTATCTGTCCATTTTAATGATGGTTTTTTCAATGGTCGGACTTTATCTTCCATGCTCGCTTTAAGAGTAAAGGGACAAGAAGGCTTTAGAAGTGGGTATTAGGCGCTGTCACAAGTAGACTTGAAGAAGAGCCACGGGCCTGCTGTACATTTACTGAAGATCTCATAGCTCCATCTAGCTCCAGACAAGGGAATTCAGGGAATAATAATAGAATTACACCCAACAGGACTACCAAAACATAAAAGGGAAATCAAGAACAGTCAAATTGAACCCATTATGAAAGCACGGAGTTTACAAGTACAGGAAATTTGTCAATTAACACTGATTAAAAAGAACGTTCATTAGTTAATTGACAGTTGATTTTCTAAATAAAGAAATCATTCCTGTCATTATTATTTACTTTTTTAGCACTCCATTTTTTAAAAATAGGACAGATGTGAGAAACGATTAAAACCGAACTTTTTTCCCCCACTGAAAATGGTCTCCTGTCTCACACATTGTTCTGAGTGTTCTGAATTCTGCCTTGAGATCAGGAAAACAAAGAGGAAGCCACTTCTAAAGTTAAAATCGAAGGATAAATCAGGATATGATGCAGAAATATGACATGATTAGTGGGTTTTTTTTAACCAAACAATAGAATCTGTTTTGAGTTGTTTATAGCCTACAATAAATCAAAAGGAAATTTACACAAAGCCTCCAAAAGGGGCTTATGTAAAAACATAATTAAAACACATGAGCAATCTACAAATAGCTCTTTAATATGAAAACACAAAAATAAGCAGTAAAATATGAAACAATTAATGAAAATTCAGCTAGGAAAATAACTTTGGGCCTAAGTTTAAAGAAATACCAGGAAGAACATGCACTTAAAACAAAATTTATCACAGAAATTCAAATCAACTCATACTATATCCAAACATACAGAATTAGAGTCTGTATTTAATATTACAAAATTAAACAGCAGCACAATTCCTTAATTATGTTTTTTAGAAATGATTCCAAACATTTTTAAATGTTTTAATAGTGGACAGGCAACTTCGCATTTCTCTAAATACCATTTATTACTGAGAAGCAAAAGACAGTGAAATCCCTGAAAATAAAACAAATTGTTATTTAACCCAATTTGATTAGTTAGATTCCAAATAAAATATTCAAAACGCACATAGCAAACATTCTATATACTTCCTTCTTCACTTCAAAAAAAATAATTTTGGGCGTATTATTTTTATTCGTTGAAGTACAATAGAATTTCCAAGTTAATTTTATATGGCATTACAAAAAAGTGTATTTAATTATTTGTTATTCTTGCAAACTCCTTGACATGAGTGCACATCTTCCAGTTTTATTTAGCAAAATGACCAGATGACCCAAATCAGCTAAGATAGCCATGGACTATCGAAGGACTCCTACCAAATGAGTACGTGGGCCTGTACTTCCAGGTAAGTGCCTACTGGAGCTAGCCACAAGATCACACAAACATCCATAAATACAATGAGATGGGTATAATTACGATTTCCAGCCAAAGCTTTTTCACTCTTCTCTAAGGTTTAATTCCATTGACAAGCTTCTTAAACTTGGAAGATAAGCACGATAAGGATTTTGATAAGCTTTTGCCTACGAGCATGTATCTAATATCACTTCTGTGTGGTAGCATCTGCTATACTTGACCAGTCTTTCTGGTTCTACTCAGCCACTGAACTCTGTCATTCATCTTGCAAATCTGTCTCTTTTTTGTCTATTTTCTATGCCAGCATGTAAGGTCACACTTTTATCACCTCAAGACTGGATTGCTGCACTAGTTTCCAAATCAGTCTCACCAGACCTCCAGTAATCTCACTCCCAGTTCCAGCCAGCACACACATCCTCATGGTTAATCCTGACATTCCTCATCACTGACACTCGTTCAACAACATAAAGATGACCCCCACTGCAACCATGTAATGCTCCAACTTGTAAGCCTGGCATTCGTGGTTCTCCCAGAGTCCCTTATGATCTCCCAGTCACAGCCCTGTTCTTCAGCCGTGGTCCGGTCTCTGCCTGGCTGAAGTATATTCCACACCTGGAATGGCCTCTTCATTTCTCATGACCGGTCAAGAACCTCCCTGTCCTTCAAACTCATTTAAATTTTTACTTTTTCCACAATGACATTTTTCATGATGGTCCCAGCCCAGCATATTGTCTCATTCCTCAAAATCCCCACAGCATTTATCTATATTGCTCCCTTGCCACTTAATAAAAATGTATAAATTCCATGATTTGTGTGCATGGCTTCTCTCTCTTTGCTGGAATACAAACACTTCAAGATAGAAATCATAGTTCCATCAGTGATATCATCACCCTGACTCACTCAGAGGTGGTTTAAGCAATGAGAAATCCATAGGTTTTGGATATAAACAGACTGGGTGTGTGACTTTCACTTTTCTCATCTATGAGGTGAAGACATGGCTACCTCACGCCTTGCTTGTTGTGAGGATTAAATCCCCAGCGCAAGCTAGAGTTTTCACCATATATCAGCCCCTCTTGCCTGCAATGCCCAAATTAGCAAACAGTGCAGATATTTAGTGAGTACCCTAGAAACATTCCAACTAATTAAGTAATACCATTTTTTTACCTTCAGCCAGGGATATTCTGAATTACAGTTACAGTAAGAGGTATTTTGGTAGTTATCCAATTAATTGTCATGCTTAGCACTTTATTTGGCTTGGAGCCTGACAGCATACTTAAGTTTACTTGCCTGCTTCTCAATCTAAGGGGACTTCCTCTGCCATCCTGGTGAAAGTACTCATTTTAAGGGCCTTGGAAAAGAGCCAGAGAACAGGGCTCTCCATGGAAAAACAAAAGCCTCATTTAACCAGTGTGCCCGGGTAGGTGTGGGAACTAGGGGCAAAGGGCTTCTGCATCCCCCCACCATGTTAGCTGTAGCCCCCACAGAAAACACCAGGCTAAGCAATGGCTAAAACAACAGCAAACGGAATTGACTGGCTAGTATTCCTCTACAGCCCTTACGCAGAAAGAAGCATTTTGATATTTAAGTATAAACTAAACATGAAAAACACTACACCTCTGTCTTTAAAATGTAAATCCAAAACACTTGAGAGGCAAGGGAAGGAAGCACAGAGAAGGTAAAGGTAGGAGACTGAAAACCCAGATAGTTTTCTCTAACCATTTCCAGTATTCTTTGATCATGGAAAATAAAAATGTTAATCGCCTCCATGTCTCAGTCCAATATTACAAAACTGGATAAAAAGAATCACAGCCAACAAAAACTGTCTACATTAAAAAGAAAATCTCATATTGCATCAAAGAAGTCATCAGAATATTTTGTTCTCTTAGGTTTCTAGGGATTCCTAAATATAGGCTCTCTAAAGACAAATTCAGTTGTATGGCTCCAATTTTATATTTGGCAAAAAAGAGAGATTACCTAGGGCCTAATAAGCTAAACATTTCTTTTCTACATGAAGGATGTTTAGGAGAATCTTTATCTTGGGAAGATCAGAAGCATAATCCTACTTATAATTCGGCATTTGTCAAAGTTTGGTTAGGAACCACTTATATCAAAATATCCTGTGGTGGGATAGGAGGAGCAAATGAATGCTTGTGGACCCCACCCCAGAATTTTAAAATGAGAATCTTTTAGCATTTTCCTCAAGTGGTTTCCATCCATAAGTTTTAAAAGCATTGAAATTAACCAGAGACCAAAAAGACTTTTCTCTAACCGTGGTATAGAGTTCACATAAATCACATCATATAATGTTCCTTCCTTTCACAAATCACATTTAATCAGTGTAAAAAGCAGGTAATTGCTAGCAACAAAAGTCTTCAAATATGAAAAAAATACATCAACAGCCTAAAAATTATGTATCACAGTGGTTGGATACAGACAATATCTCATTTTGCCTTTCTAGCAGTGATTTTCAGATTTTGTAGATTGGCATAGTCTGATTCTCTGTTATTGGCTTTTATTTTATTTTGTTGTGGTTATTGTTGGCTTTTAAGTACTAACTGGCAACCAGCAGTTCATTTAATCATCAATTGCATGGGATCTCCACCATAAATGCAGGGTCTGAACAGATCACCCCAACTCACTCATCCCAACAGAAGCAGCAGCTCTAAATTATCAAATATGCTCCATTCATAACCTGCCTAAATCCAAAGTACTTAAAGCGATATTAAAATAAAATTCAATAAAAGCAAAAGTCCTCCCAGGAAGTTGTTAAAGTTACAGAACTTGATCAGGGAATTTTGAAGGAAAACTCAAAAATTCTCAGGGTTTCAGGGTCCTCCTCATCTGAAATATTGGTTGGGGGCTGGAGATTGGATGACGTTTTCTAGATTTAGAATTCTATGACTAAAACATAACGATAGATAATTTTTAAACTGTATATATTATACTCTGCATCATTGTACCACAGTGCCAGATTGTGTGTAAAATATTTAATCCCTATACACATACAGACTTGACACAGAGACTGCATATAAATTGCATAATCCCTATAATTCTCAACCCCACCATTTATAAAATGAAGATAATAATGACACTAATATTAACCTAGTGAAATTACTGTGAAGGTTAAATGAAATAAAGCTCTTAGAGCACTGAGCACTATTTTGGCTCACTGCAAATTCTCAGTAAATCATATTTTTACATAGTTTGATTTAAACTTTTCCCAACAAGATATGCCAGACTGACTGACAATTAAGCATAGTCCCTTTACATCCACAGAGCCCAGGTGGCCCAAGAAACTCACCTGGGTAGGGACCCACGTGAAGCCATTCATGTAAGCCAATCACCATACCAGATGGGAGCAATGTGTGGAGATATTCTCTGTAATGTTCATGCTTTAACCAAGATGGCACTTCGAATGTTTCTCTCCAACAGTGCTCATTCCTTTTGGCTCAATTCCGTCTCTATAGGACACATTCCCCATGCACACCTTGCCAGTCCAAGATGCCCCTCCTCTTGTATGTGTTTGATGTAGTGTCTAGACTGGTCAGTTGCAACATCTCAAACACTCCTAATTTGCCTCATGGGCCATTCAAGATCAATAGAGCAGTGGTGGGATTTTTTTTTTCCCCTAACAACCAAATAACACCCACTCAAAACAGACAAATGTCTACTAAATACATCCCTGGAAACTGAAAGAAGCTATGTGAAATGAAGTGGCAAACATATAAAATGGTCAGGGAATTCTCTTTCATTACTGTTATCAAATTTCAAAATTAAAAAGTCATGGGGCTATAACATTTATTCAGGGGACACAAAGCACATGGAACAATGCTCAAAGGTGCATTTTAAAGACCTTCAAACACGTTAAGGGAGCCAAAGTTACAAGATAATAAAAATACTATTACAGCCCATTAAGCATGTTGTAATGGTGCTTAGGGATGATGCAGTCATGTTTTGCAAAAAGTTATTTTCACCCATCTCCCTGAGAAGAAATTCAATGCAATCCAGATATTCTTAGGAAGATACACAAATATTTCCAGGTAATACAGAAATGTACTTCATCACCAATGCAGACCTCAAACACTAATTTGGGTGTTCAGGATGTGCAAAAGTACAATAAACCAGAAATATCAGGTGATCTCTGGCCATAGGCAGGATCTGTCTAGAAAGCAAGCGCTTCTTGCTGGTCATGATATCTAGAGACATTTAATTCTTACTATAACCAAGGTTCAAAGATTAAGCTACAAGAGTGTGGGCTCATATAGCTTATAATGGTGGAATTAGATTTCCTGTATCTTTTTGACTCTCAGTATTCTAACATACTAATAGTAGGATTTGCTCTTCTTCCACCAATATCAGCATTTCTCAATCAGTGGCAATGTCTGCTGACACTTTTTTTTATTATCATACTGAGAGAGTGCTACTGGCATCTAAGTGGGTAGAGGCCAGGAATCTGCCAAACATCATATAATGCACAGGCCACCTCCCCCACCATGAAGAATTATCTGGCCCATCCACAGTGTCAAGACTGAGAAATCTTGATCTATATAATTAATATACAAAGCACTCACTTAATTCACTCACATATGTAGTTGAATGTCTACTATGTGTCATAGGCTGTTCTAAGCACCAGGGATATGGTGGTAAGCAAATCAGACAATGTCCCCTGTCTGAGAGTTTACATTTAAAAATGGGGAAAGGAGCGCCTGGGTGGCTCAGTTGGTTGAGTGTCTGACTCTCGGTTTTGGCTCAGGTCATGATCTCAGGGTCCTGAAACAGAACCGTGTCTGGGCTCCATGCTCAGTGGGGACTCCGCATGAGATTCTCTCCCTCTGCCTCCTTCTCTGTCCCTCCCCTGTGTGCTCTCTCTAATAAATAAATAAATCTTAAAGTTTTTTTTTTAATTTTAAAAAATTAAAATTGGGCTAGACCTTAAGGATGGACACACAGGGGTGACTTTGGAATACACTACAGTAACCCAGGGAAAAGATGATCATGACTTCCAGATACAGAAAAGCTGAGGTATAAAAATAGTACAGAAAGCAGTCTATTTGCTATCAAAAGATTTCCCCAGTGAAGCGCTATCAAAATGAAAAAAGCACCCCATGGAAAATCAAATCACAGATGACAGCTTAAATGAAAATAATCCACTTAAAATTTCTTTTGAACTGTAAACAGTAAGGATTGGCAAAGTTTATAGTAATGAAGCCCTTATTCAAATTCAATTTTTACAAAATTCAACTTTACTTTGCTCCCCTAGTAGATGTGTTCTGAAAAGGTTTTCCTTAAAGTGACAATCTATACAGGTGGGAAAAGCCAGTGACTGATTTGGGAATGCTCTCTTATTCTGTCACAAGCTGAAAAGTTCCCTTTTGAGGCACTATGAATTTCACATATGTCAACACCATACTTATCCCAGTGTACCTTTCTGTACCTACTGCCAAAAGGCCATCTTCAACTTACAAATGGGTTGCCTTACAAGAGTTCATTTGCCAATTAGTTACTTGGAACCCAGAATATATATTCCCAGAGAAACAATATTTTGTTGCTAATAGTAGTCAGATTCCTTAGCCAGGAAACAAAAATTTGTCCAATTCACACTGTATCTATATTAAGATACTGAAGCTAATAGCAATTTTAAACCTTGCTTCTATGAGACAACAGACTGAAATTCCAACTCCTAATGCCCAATGATTAACCATGAGAATGAGGGGAGTGAGGGGCTCTCCCACACCCTGATGTGTGCCTTACTCTAAAAGCAGGGTTTGTAGTGGTCTGAAGCCATGGCGGATGGAGGAGAGGTAAGAATCTTCACCAGTACCAGGAAGTGATGGAAGGACGGGGACTCGACTGAAAAATGAAACCTAGGGAGTCAGGTTATGGCTAGAAATATTTACATTAATTCAGTCAACAAGGATTTGGCTAGAAGGTGGAGATGCAGTGATGAATAAGGCAGGCTCCAATGTCTCTCATCCCAGAATGCGAAGCCTTAAAACAAATCACAGTGGTAGAGGAAGTGAGTGATAGGTGGGGAAAAGGGAGGATGTGGAGGTCAGGCTCTGGTACAAGAACAGACGAGAATATCCTAATGAGAGCCTCTTCTTGCAGGAGGACAAGAATCATGAATTTAACTAAAAATCAGTCTGATACAGTAAAAACCTGACAGATTTCATCTGGCTGAATAGACCCTCTCACTTCACAGAAAAGGGAACTGGCACTGAAGTGTAAAAGAGTCTACTTGTAAATTTGAAATAAGATCAAAAATGCTTGATAAACATCTATGAGTGTATGCTTTCTGGATCTTACTTTCCTTTTTCATGGCTTCGAAAGAATCAATACCAATTCTTCCTCATTTTTGTAAGTTGTGCCCTGGAGTGGTAGGGACAGCCTGAGTAATTAAAAAAGTAAGAGAAGACAGTAAAAGCCAACTCTTTTATAGGTGAGAAAACAGAGACCTCGGGAGGTAATGTGGCTTGCCCAAGACTAAGGTGGCATGAGCCAGCTGCCTGGCTTGTGAGACCCAGCAGTTTTCCATTATAATACCACTGCTGCCACTGTCATGACCAAAATGAGGAGGAGGAAGAAAAAATACCTCTGGAAGTAGATATTATACATAGCCTATAAAGGCATATTCCTTTAAACAAAGATTTTAATTTCCAACTTGTGAAAACTATACATTAAAAATCCTAATTTTAACTCTAAGGTAATTATGGCATCAACATTTATAAATCTGCAAATTCTCCAGAAAATTTGTTTGCCCTAGAAGCACCAAAAAAAAAGAAAAATTGACCATAGTTTGGGAAAAGTTATTTAAAATGTCTAAATCACAGTCCATTGAAATACATTTTCCCCCTTGAATTCCTGAAGCCATCATTTCACTATTTACTTATTGAGTAGCTCTTATGGGTTCTCCCTTAAGCTCTCTCTGTGCCTTCATACCCTCATGCTTCCTCGTGTGGCCCTCTAATTCCAATCAGGTGCTTCTAGCATTCCAGAGACAGAAATCAGATCACAGAGGCACCTGGGTGGCTCAGACGGTTAAGCATCTGCCTTCGGCTCAGGTCATGATCCCGGGGCCCTAGGATCGGGTCCCACATCGGGCTCTCTGCTCCTTGGAGAGCCTGCTTCTCCCTCTGCCTCTCTCTTTCTCTTTCTCTCATAAATAAATAAATAAATAAAATCTTAAAAAAAAAAGAAACCAGATCACAAAGACTGATGGAATACTCTAGAAGCTAAGTCCAAAAGCTCTAAGAGAAGGCTTCTCAAAAGTTAAATAATCATTATGACGGTAATTTTGGTGGCTCAAGGCATCCTGGGTGACATCATTTTGAATATATCTTACTTATCTCTTTTGATCTCAATTCAGTAGCACTTCCAGTTACATCCAGAATCTCTGCAGTTTTCTGAATAATTGAGATACTAAGAGTTTAAACTTTAGTGAGCTAGGGAGAAATCATTATTAGGAATGTATATGGAATTGGTTTTTCTCTTTCTAGTAATGAGTTTCAATTTTAAATTTGATTTTAAATCCTAAGTATTTTTAATACTATTCTTGATATAGGTAAATAATTGTTTTAGAATAACTGAGTTATAGTTCAGTTTCAAGAGCTGCTTATGCATAAAAGTTATCTAAATTAATTAATTCTGGAAACAGAACACCTAACAACAGGCATGTGAGGGAGACATGAGGTAGCAAGAAGTGAAAACCTACAAGTGAAAAATTATAGCAGCCCCAATGAAATCATTAGGAACTAAATGCCTATTTGTTACAGGTGGCTTCAGAGGCGCCAGAAAACAAATGCGATACACGTGGTAATGACATAACCCCCAAAGTAATTCAGTGACACAATTATGTACACCTTTTGCTGATAAAGCTCTAAGTCCATATGTCATGTGAGTCAATCCTGACTTCGCCACGCATTATTTTAGCATTCCAAACATGGCCGAAGGGCTCTTTAAATTGACAATCAAGAACCACTCCTAATCCCTACAATGTAAACCTACAATTTTACCACATACTATAAAGCCAGGGAAACAGAGGCATCCATAAAGTTTTTTTTTAAAGCTTATAAAAAGGAAAAGTGAATTACACTTTCTATAAATAAAGTTTTGAATAAATTACACTTTTTTATAAATAAAGTTTTGAAGAGGTAACTTTTCAGTAATAAAAACAGAATGACGGGCGCCTGGGTGGCTCAGTCGTTAAGTGTCTGCCTTCGGCTCGGGTCATGGTCCCAGGGTCCTGGGACCGGGCCCCGCATCGGGCTCCCTTCTCCGCGGGAAGCCTGCTTCTCCTCTCCCACTCACCCTGCTTGTGTTCCCTCTCTTGCTGTGTCTCTCTCTGTCAAATAAATAAATACAATCTTTAAAAACAAAACAAAACAGAATGAGTGTGCCCAGATATTCAGTGGGCAGAGTTGGTTTCAAGGATCTCTAAAAGGCTCTTCCATATGAAACTAGGTGCAGGTCACACCCGAGGGAGCACGTTTCACGGAACTTAGTACCATCTCTGCCCTTTACTTGCAGCTAACAATCGACTATCTTTTATCAGTCTCCATTCTGCCAGCACCTTTTCCGTATACAAGCTGGCAACGTGGAGAAGTTGCCTTGTTCTTTCTTTCCAACTCTTCGCATTGGTAGCCAAAAGAGTCTTTGTTGCTCAAATAGTCCCTGCCATCTGCCAGCCATTTCTCCATCCTGCGGGACCATCTGCCAGACACTCGGCTTCGGTGCCCAGGCCATGTTGCCCTGGTGCTATTGCAAATGGCTCTTTCACCGGAAGGGAAGGAGAGAACCAGCACCTTTTGATTCTACCCACTTCAGGTAATCATTCCAAACCTGTTCTCTAACCCACTGGTTCTCGAGAGGACCCCAAAACTCAACAATTTGAAGGGGAACAATTTCCTTTGATTTTTTTTCTTCTTCCCTGTTGGGATACAGAATTAGACAGCGGCAGTACATTAACACAATCAGTCATTAATATAACAAGGTTTTATGGCTACGTTCCTTTTTTTGTTTTTATAAAAGGTATTCTCAATTATAATGAATTACTCCGGATAAAGAAGCAAAGAGGGGAAAACAATCCTTATTCCTACCGTTAATCCTGATTATTTTAAAAACAACTTCTGGTGGAAATTAATAATTCAGTTGAATGTTATTAACAGTATAATGTTAACTTTATGCTGCACTGCACTGTTCTTCATTCCTGACTTTAAAGTAGAAACAACAAGGGCTGCATAAGTCTCTTAACGAGGTTAAGCCTAAAGAGTTTCCATTAATATTCTCCCTAAGGCCACCAGGAAATTCCTTAAGGCAAGAGGGTTTCAGGCTTTGCTATGGATTATGCTGAAGAGGTTTTCTTTCTAGATTTGTAACTACTGGGAATTTATCTAATGTCTCCATCACAACTCAAGCTTCAGAGGGAGGCCCTTTTTCATTCCCAATCACTCATCAGAATCCCAGGATAACTCAACAACCATGAAATTTGGAAGGTTTGCTATCTCAGTACCAAAATTAAATTAGCATTTAAGTGAATGTCAGGAATCAAGTTCACTCATAAGAAATTACATCATTCTACCCAAATGTCAGAAAATATACATATTTTAAGCCAGGACATCTGAGGTTTCTCCATCTTCACAGATGGCAATGTTCTCTGTAGGCATGTCTGATCTTTATAAATGGTGGAGGACAGTCTTATTGTATTAAGCTTCACATTTCTTTTAAATCTTTTAGCTTTGTAAACCACAGACCTTGATGTTGAGGCATATGGCTCTTCTGATCAATCTCTAAAAATACATGTTCTCTACCCCTAAAATGTGTGTAGTAAAAATTTCTGGTTTTGATTTCCAAAATTTCTATTCACAATGAAACAGTATATGTTTCTTTTTTTTAATTTTTTATTGTTATGTTAATCCCCATACATTACATCCTTAGTTTTAGATGTAGTGTTCCATGATTCATTGTGCATAACACCCAGTGCTCCATGCAGAACGTGCCCTCTTTAATACCCATCACCAGGCT
>NC_138371.1:28037828-28098059 GCF_054177405.1 Leptonychotes weddellii
CTTTTCTGTTCAGAGAGTTGTTGCTATTCTTTTCTTCAATCTCCTATTGAGTTTGTAGGTGTTCAGAATGGTTTGATCCCTATCCAGCTGAATTCCTGAGACCAGACGAAATCCAGGTCTCCTACTCCTCCGCCATCTTGCTCCCTCCACGTAACAGTATATGTTTCTTATAGTTGAATACTTATGTCACTAAGTACAATTTCACAATAGCTATCAGTATTCATATTCTGCTCACTTCAAGAAGAAAAGAAGGAAGAGCTCTTAAATTTTGCTCTTATATTTCATACGTTTTTGCCCTGAAGCATATTATTTTAAAAAAAATTTCTATAGAAATATTATTCACTTCACATTTAAAATTTTATTCTCCAATTTCACTAAAATTTGGGAATGGAAAAATTTTCTCAAGACTTTGTTTTCCTCAAATACTAAAACCATGTAGAATATGAGAAACATGGGAATGATACATGATTTTTAAGAGTTGAAAGCCATAAATATCCTAAAACATAAGAGTTTTTAAAAATCCTAATTGAGATAAAAATAAATGTATTTTAAATCACAGTGATTTGGATACTTGAAAAAGACTACACTATGAAAAGTAAGAGGTTAACATGATGGTAAATTTGATAATAGAATTGATTAAATAGCTTCCCTAAGTTTAAAATTATTAATATACTAGTAAATCCACTTACAAATTAATATAAAATTAGCAGCTATGAACACAGATGAATTCGGTGGGGGTTTGGTTGAAACACAAATCCAACATAGCAAGTGTCCCAAACCTACCCTCATCTCCTCAAAAGATTAAGGATCTTTGGGGAATTCATTTGCCTGATTCCTTCTCTCTTGGGGTAAACTCTCTTTCAATCAGGACAACTCATAAGGGTACAAAGAGTGTGAGAAACTGATAGTCTTCACTCTCAGGAAGAAGAGTTTTTTTCTGACGAGGAGGCTCTCCCCTAAAACGCATGGTGCAAAGTCATGAACTGATGCAGAATGCTCTGCCTTCATGAAGCTGGTCCATAACATTAGCAAAAGAAAGTTGAAAAAAAGATGCTGAAAGCTCCCCAGGGAATTGATATGTGGCACTAGAAGAGTGACAGAAAAATAGATAATATTTTGAGTTTTGCTGACAGTTTAGCAATAACTGATGAGTGGTGAATTTTTTTTTTTAATTCAAAGAGTGGGGGGAAAGAAGAAAATCATTCAGTCCTAATTATACTACCTTAGACATCATATGGTGGTGTTATTATGTATATGTTTATATATATATATATTTGACCTAAAATCTTAGAAGTATATACCTTTATGATAAATATATTAATATTCCTTTTTTTTTCTAATACCCATTGTTTTGAAAAGAATGAAAGAATATCCTTTGTTTAGGAGACATTTAGCCCTATGTCCCAAGGATATCAACCATTCTGAAAGCTACTGAATGTTTTCTATGTGTCTAACAGCATTATGCTTTCACTATGGAATGTTCACCCCAGTGCATTTTCCACATATTTTTGGTAGAAAACAATGAACCATTAGTGTTCTCCTGAATCTTCTATTGCTAATCTACATTTTCTGCTTCACTGTCACTCAGCAGATGGTCTAGACTGTCTTGCTTACCTTACCTCCTCCTCATTTCAAACTAGATTCCTTCCATTTTCTCAAGAAAATCCTTGATAGGTTCTTCTTCAAATGTGCACTCTTGGTTTATTCTCATCACTTCTCCTTCTACATTAAAGAAACTTCTCCATAAAAAAGTGTTAAGAAAAATCCCCTAGAAGTCTGACTGAATTACACCACTTTCATAGAGAGCAGGAAAGAGTTGGCTCCTCTCCTTTGTTCCAATTTCCTCGATCTTCAGCTTCTGGACTCCTTAGTTCTTATCTGCCTCTTTCTCCCTAGTCTCATCTAACATCACTGTTTCCCTTGTCTACTTAACTGCATGGTCAGGTTCTTTAGGTTCCTTCCAAACTCTGTCCTACCTCAGATCTCAGCATATGCTCCCCTCACTCAACCAAGAATGTTCTACCCCTTGCTTTTCCATTGCTACCTCCATCTCTTCCTCGAAGTCTCATCATAACACCCCTTCCTCTAAAATGCTTGTTTGACCGCTACCAACATTTAAGTAAATCTTCTCTATCTTCAGTCTCTCAAATCCTTCACTTTTTCTAATTAGCATTTAATACAACTTGTAACTACACATTTATTTGTGCAATGATTTATTAAAATGTATTTTTCCCACTAGACTGAGGCCCGTGTGGGTGAAGATTATATTTGCTGAGTTCAGTGTTGTCTCCTCAGCTGTTGGTATCATGCTTAGTGCATAAAGAGTGCTCAGTTCATATTTGTGGAACAAAAGGTGAACATTTTTTCAAGCTGTTTTTATTTCTTTGTTTCTCTCCAAAGTTCGTTCATCATTCATTTAATTATTTGTTACGGTTGTTAACTTGTTCTATAGTTTGCTGAGCTTTATTGATTCTGATTCTCATTCCCAGCCTCCTCGAGTCTTACTGATTCTGTGTAACACAAGCATGGCACTGAATGAAGACCAAATGATGACTGCAGTTTGCTGAACCTCTGGCCCCACACACCCCAACCCTGCCTAGCATTCTGTCCCAGCTCTTTCACACATCCAGGTTTCATCAAGCCATCACTCAATTATCTTTCCCAATTCAACCCAAATGTGACATCCACCAAAACAACTTCCCTGATTCCCCAAGCTGATTGAGATGCCCTTTTTGTGATGCTAAAATCCTCTATTTCACTATTAGGAGGGTTGTTCACATAGTCCTACAGTCAAAAACTTATCCAACTGTCCTTCTCATAGATTCTTAAAATTAGGAAACGTATTTTGTTCAAATTGCACCTAACACATAGTAATACTTAAATTTGATAAATGACTGGATGCCCATGATGATAACAGTAAAAAAAAAGAGAAAGAAAGAAATGGGTTACAAAGAAAATGGAACACCAGTAATAATGCCAAAGGGCAGAACGTAAGTAACCCTTTCTAGCAAACTCTTGCATATTTTGATAATCGAATAATCCAACGAACTCCAAGATAATAATATTTGGTAAGAATTAAGACGAGTAAGTGAGAAATATCATATAATGACTTAGGACCTGAAAGAACTTCAACATGTTAACTTTTATTATTAAGATATCAAATCAGATTGTGGTGAGTTCCTCTTTATTATATATTTTATTAGTGACAATATTCAATAGTCCCTATTCCATCTCAATTAAAGAAATTTAGCTGAGTTATTGAGGCTTTAAAACTTAAATAAGTTAGTAGTTAAAATGGAATAATTAGAATAGCTTTTACAATTAAGAAACAAGACACTCTGGAGCATTGCATTTCTGCAGAATTACTGCATGTCTCAAGCACATTAAGACCACAACCAAAGGCAGATTGCCTTAGTCTCTTGGGAAATACACTAATCCCCAGAAATCCACTGCTTAAAGCACTTGTTGTGTATATGGATTTTTTTCCCAGTCTTTAAATACCAGCTCTGGTAAAATTTTTGCTTAATGTTTATCACAATATTTGTATCTAGAAATTTATATCTAGAAAACATAGGACTGTACTCTTTTTCAATATGGGCATATAAAATATTGAACAAAAGGCAATACACAATCATTATATGCTTTATTATAAAATTACCTTTATGTATTATCACAGGAAGTTATAACAAGCCTTAACTAGCTTACTACACTTACATACTTATGTATGTAATATTTTGCATAATTGCAATTATGAAAATTAAAGAGCACGGCACTCCAGGAATTTAAAAGAGCAATAACCTAAAACACGACTAAAGTAAACAACCCCCCAAAATGGCAGCTTTTGCCAAGCAAAACTTGTTACAAGAACCTAAAAAAATAAATAAAACCTCTCCTGAATGTGTGAAAGGACAGCCACTTATAAAACACCATTGTCATTTTACTTTCTAAAACCTCTCCTTATATCACACTGTGGGAGTTGAAATGATTTCATACTCACACTGTTTGCCTTATCAAAACATCTAGAGGCGCCTGGGTAGCTCAGTTGTTAAGCGTCTGCCTTTGGTCAGGTCACGATCCCAGGGTCCTGGGATCGAGCCCCGCATCGGGCTCCCTGCTCCGCAGGAAGCCTGCTTCTCCCTCTCCCACTCCCGCTGCTTGTGTTCCCTCTCTCGCTATGTCTCTGTCAAATAAATAAATAAAATCTTAAAAAAAAAAATCTAGTAAAAAGATAGTTCAAATGCTTGGTCCATGTGTTGAGATCATTATGCTGGCCAGTTGATAATGAGCTTTTAAATGCAAAGTGCCCATTTATTAATAATGATGGAACTAAGCTACTTAATGTATGTAAGCTGTGTAAAATACTTAGGTGCAATTTCAAATACAGTTTGATAGAGAAATTGATAACTATCAAGGAATCTTGTTTTAAAGTTCATGCTAGAATAAAAATTTGTATAACAGTTTTGAAATTTTGGAATCTAGCTTGGGATAATAATGTTTACCTACCACCCATGCTGACAAGAGCTTAAATTCTATTTTATTATATCTTTCTAATATTCTATTATTCTCCTGATAATCTATTATTTCCAAAGCCTTGGGGAAAGCCACTTGACTTGGGAGGGGGTGGGGGAAGATGACCACTTCTTGCCACACTCTTCCAGAGCTTACAAATAGCAGTATCACATAAGCAGATTTTATATATTTCCTGTTCTTGTTCACTAATCATTATTGGTGACTGAGAAAGGAAAGCAAAAAGAGAAGTAGGTATCTCACCAAGATGAATAAATGGGAAATAATGGAGCACACACGTATAGACAAGAATAAGTCACTATGCTTCATCTTCTAATGGCCTAGATCACTGACATTTCATTTGGGAACTCTGTATTACTCAAGTTTTTCTGACCTTTAGGAGCACCTTCCCTGTCCTAAGGAAAACTCCTATGAAAAAAAGAAGCACATTTTAGTAACCAAATGCAAGCCTAATTAAACTCCTTAGTGTAGAAAAGAGAAGACCAACAGTACTTTTGTACTTGCTTCTCTTATTTCACCAGATGGTAACAATATGATTCCTTGAACCACACTCAGTGCGATTTGCCAGACAGTCATAATGATCAAGCTACCAATTCAAAGACAGCATACACCACATGTGGCGACACTGTGAGACATTCTGCAAAGCCGTACAAGATACGTCAAGCACCTTCCTTGCCTTAGCTCAAAAAGGAAGCAAACTCATAGGTGGAGTCTTGCACATCAGCATTTGGTCAGCAGTTGTTTAGATGATGAAGATAAAGAGTAAATACATCAAGAGATAGGAGTCAGGGATGCTGGGAAAACCTCCCAGCATGGCCCACTGGAATTAAGCAAATACAATGAGCTCATGACACACACTTATGTCAACAACTTCCTGTTGAACCAGGATCACCAAATGCAGCAACTTCCTCAGCCTCCTACATGCTTTCATCATATTCACCCCATTAATCGTATATGCAGCTGCTCGCCCAGGTTCACCTCTCAAAAGCTTATGAGTCCCAGTTACAATAAAAAGAAAATCTCTGCTGTGCCAGAAAACACGGAAAGGTTTACTTTCTGCAGAATATCAAGGGGACACAACGGCTTCAATTACTTCTTTTTTTTTTTTTTTAAAGATTTTATTTATTTATTTGAGAGAGAGAATGAGAGACAGAGAGCACGAGAGGGGAGAGGGTCAGAGGGAGAAGCAGACCCCCCGCTGAGCAGGGAGCCCGATGTGGGACTCGATCCCGGGACTCCAGGATCATGACCTGAGCCGAAGGCAGTTGCTTAACCAACTGAGCCACCCAGGCGCCCCAATTACTTCTTTTCTACTAGAAAATGAACTCAGCAATGACAGGGGTCTTTTCCCATTTATATTTATTTAGTAGGAAAATCAGGAGAGAATAAGTAACAAAACAGGAATAACCTATCACCAAATTTCACATCAAATATTGTTTTCAGAGAAACACAATATGGAGATAAAATGTAAACTAAGCTTCAACTAGCAAATCTGCAAATGCCAAATATTGGAGTTTCGCCAAAGCAAACCATTCAAGTTGTTTAACATGACTGACTATCATTTGAGACCTGGACTCACATGCACCAGCTCAGAAAGAGTTGTGTGTGTATATGCACGGGCATGTGCATAGTTATGTGTGCATATATAACACTATATGTTAGCCATTTAGTTATTAGAAAGGTAAATAACATGTCATTCTTTATGCACTCATTTTCAATCTCTCCATTAGCAGAAACCATAACTACTTTCAGAAACACTAAATGATGTTTTACTTATCTTTCTATAAAAATATATACTCATTTAACTTCAGCTCTTGAGGATTACTTAGACCAGCCAGAAAAAAATCCAATGATAATTTAATATATCGTATTGAATATATTATATAAGATGCTGACTTAAATATAGATCCCAGGGTGCCTGGGTGGCTCAGTTGGTTAAGTGACTGCCTTCAGCTCAGGTCATGATCCTGGAGTCCCTGGATCGAGTCCCGCATCGGGCTCCCTGCTTGGTGGGGAGTCTGCTTCTCCCTCTGACCCTCCCGACCCTCCCCTCTCTTATGTGCTCTCTGTCTCTCTCTCTCAAATAAATAAATAAAATCTTAAAAAAAAAAAAGATAAATAAATAAATAAATAAAGATCCCAGCCATAAGTAAGTATATACTATCAGGAATAAGAAAAATGTTTTGAAAAACTTTTTCTTTTGAGGTTGTCCCATTCTTATAAATGCCAAGTAAGGTGTCATTAACCAATCATTAATCCATTGCTCATGAGGCCCTACTATGTAGAAATACAGTCTTTTAAAAATTCTTTAAATTACTGTTTGGGGATGATAACACTGTACTAACATATAAATTTCATGAAAAGTTTAGAAGTAGTTTAGAACGATGTCAGCACTTCACTATTCCCTAAATGCCAACATGCTTCTCATATTGGTTAGAATTCAGCACCTCAAACTGCATGCATTTAAAGGTTGCACGAAGGTCAGTATGCAGCCTTGTCATATGCTGAGACAGCAAAGAAGGGTGGCTGAGTTTAGAAGTCGTAATTATAAATATATTTACCAAGAGTTTCTATTTTTAAAGAATATACATACAGTAATTTATGAATTTAGAAATAATCCTAATCCTCAGGAGATCCCGAGTGTCCTGAATGTCCTACAGAGTATTCATTTTTCTATCTACTTGAAAAATGACAGCTTTCTAATTATTCTGTCAAGATTAATAGATCCCAAATTTGACTCTTAAATCTCAGTGGATGTCTTTTTCCAATAGCCACTAATTCTCATTTGTGACATGTTTCCTCCCTAAAATTATGTGCTGCAAGGATTTTCATAAAGTCAATTTATATACCCAAGCAACCTCTAAATCAAAGAACTAGAGTGATACAATTATGAGATAAATTATCAACCAACCTTAAAGAATCTTTAACAAGATCCTCAGGAGATCCCGAGTGTTGAAACTTCAACTTCTAGTAAGATGAATAAAACTCTAAATGAGAAACATAACAAAGCCAGATAACATTTTTCAATTAAAAAAAAAAAGTTACAAATCAAAAGCAATAAGGAATCCATACAGGCTAAAATCAAATGAAAGAGGGACCCAGGAAATTAGCACTATAGTCTGATTTTATTTTGAGCATATATGACAAAACTTACTAAGGCTGACATAATTCATTTGCATGGGGCATAGGAGAAAGGAAATAACTCTTAGGGAATGTGGAAGATAAAGAGTTTATAGTAGGCATTCCCAGCAGATATTCATAAAAAGTTAGGACTTAAAAAAATCATATTGTCATTGCAACAGTGTTGAGAAATGCCCCACATGGAAGAGATCAGCAAGTAAACTTGGCTATCTTGACACTGGCAGCAGGTGAAAGGGGGGTGGGGGAGAAATCACATCTAAATACATGCATCCTTCCTAAATTACAAAAATTAGAACATGAGAATTTAAAATGATTCTGAATAGTAGGGCTCCCAAATGGCTAGCAGGAAAAGACACACAAATATTCTTGAAAATTCCCACAGAATTCTAAAGAATATAGCTTTAAATAAGAAAAAGGAAAGAAAAGAGTAACTCATAAGGCACTATGAATGAAACTGAGCCTGCAGAAACAACAGAATCAAATCTTAAGAGAGATCACATATCAGACTGTTAAAACTGAGAATGTAAAATAACGGTGTTTCATGTGTTAATGAAGTAAAAAGAAAACTTTGAAAACAAAGAATAATTAACCATAAAATGATAGAGCTGGTCTTTTATAGAACAAAGGAAAGAAAGAGTTGAAGTTAAAAATGGGATGAATATGTAACTATCAGATACTGCTGAAGGAAAAAAACCATGAAATGAAAATAAGATTTGAAGAAATAATCCAGGATGAGCCTATAGAAATCAAGAGGTGCAAAATATAAGAATATATGATTTAAGAGTCATGGAAGACAAATAGTCTACCTGTATCTAGTCCAACTTCCAGACAGATAAGAATCAAGATAAAATATTTAAAGAGATAACTGATCTAAGTTTTCCAGAATTACCCAATGCTCACAAACTTCATATCCAACAAATCTCAAACATGATAAATTTAAAAAACAAAAACCCACATCTATGCATATCACAATGAAACTTAAGAAAAACAACAAAGGAAGAATTTAAAAACAGCAAGAAGAAAATAGATCAGCCACAAAGAAACTGTGAGTACATTAAGGACAGGTATCTTGCCAACAACCACAGAAACCAAAAACTGGTGGAATGATTTTTTCAATGTGCTGAAAGCCATTGGCAATTTATAATCCTATACCTACTACAGTTCATTTCTAATAGCAGAAATGAAAGAGACTTTAAAAAAAGAATATTCACTATTTAAGGCTTTATTAATTATGCATGTTAAATTACCTAGTTTTTCCTATGAAACTTGACAAGCTAACTCTGAAATTTTTATGGTGAAATCAAAAACTGATATGCTATAGCACATAATAAATAACACAGCCCTAAAGAAAAACATCAAGATGAGGGGACCTGCCCTACCTATGAGCCTATCCTTTTAGATATTGCAAAGCAACAATTCCTGCAATCTTGTCCATCCCAATTCTGTGCTTTAATTTTTATTCTGAGAGGGGGGAAATAAAACTCACCTTTTAACAAACTAATATTTATTATTTATGTGTCTCTCTCCCTGTAACACAATGTATGTTCCACAGGGCAAGAATCTTTTTTGTTCACTGCTAACTCAAACATCTTGTAATAAGCACTCAGTAAGTATATGTTAAATGAATGGGTAAAACAAGAATTTTAAAGCTATAAGCAAAGTGGCCAATTAACCAAACAGAGAGCCCAGACACAGATTCATGCCATTTATGACATTTTTCATCACTGAAGAAAGGGTAGGTTTTCATTAAATGGCTCCAGGTGAGCTAGTTATCCAATTAAAAAAATGAAATTAGACCTCTACCTCACATAATATTCAATGAATTATGGGTGGATTAAATACTTTATTTAGTATCTTTAAGACACTGATATAAGAAAGGATTTCTTAAACAACATTTTAAAAAACAATTCATGGGGCGCCTGGGTGGCTCAGTTGGTTGGGCGACTGACTTCGTCTCAGGTCATGATCCTGGAGTCCCTGGATCGAGTCCTGCATCGGGCTCCCTGCTCGGTGGGGAGCCTGCTTCTCCCTCTAACCCTCCCCCCTTTCATGTACTCTCTCTCTCTCTCTCTCATTCTCGCTCTCTCAAATAAATAAATCTTAAAAAAAAAAGAATCATGAAGAATGACAAATTCCAGTATATGAAGAAATTTTCTCTATCAAAAGAAAGAGTGAAATAAAACATCCAGAACAGAAAGATAACATTTCTAACACTGACAAGGTATTAATATCCAGGACATAAGAAAAACAAAGTTTACAAACTAAAATCCTTCAATGCAAAGGAAAAATGAGCAAAAGTCATAAATGCATCTCATGGAAGAAATAAATGACTCATTAACACATGAAAATGTATAACTTCACTGACATGTAGAAGAATATATAAATGAAATTATTATAAGATATGATTTCATTTTACTTTATATTTTTAAGTAATCTCTATGCCCAACATGGGGCTCAAACTCATGACCCTGACATCAAGAGTTACATGCTCTATAAGCTGAGCCAGCCAGGAGCCCCTGTGAGATAGGATTTTATACCCACTTGACTGGAAGAAATTAAAAAGTTGGACCAATGTTATCACAAAGGAACGGTACAATGGGAACTCTTTTTTCCAGTTGGTGGGAGTGGATATTGCAACCACACTTCAGGGAATAGCTTGATGATACCAATAAAAGTTAAGCACACACCCATCATGCCAGTCCATTACTAGAAAGTATCTAGCAAGTGAGGACCTGGAGATGTGTCCAACAATCTTCATGATAGCACCGTTCTTGAGAATGACAGCAAAAAACAACCAAAACATCCATAAGCAATAAAATAGACGAAGAAACCAATTTGATGTATTCCTATAATTAAGTATTATGTAGCAGCTGAGATGAAATCAATTTACTGGGTTACAATCTTTTTTTTCTTTTTCTTTTTTTTCTTTTTTTCTTTTTTTTAAAGATTTTATTTATTTATTTGAGAGAGAGAGTGAGAGAGAGAGAGCACAAGAGGGGGGAGCGGGAGAGGGAGAAGCAGACTCCTGCTGAGCAGGTAGCCCGATGCAGGACTCGATCCCGGGACTCCAGGATCATGACCTGAGCCGAAGGCAGTCGCTTAACCAACTGAGCCACCCAGGCGCCCTTTTTTTTCTTTTTAGATAAAGTAGGATGGACTAAAAAATAATAAGAGCACTTGATTCATAGTAAATATAAGTATTGTTTTGTGAACCTTTGGTTTCAATTCTCTGTGTGTACTCATTTGCAATTAAAACCTATTTCTTGTGGTAGCGGCTGGTCAAAACTATTAGAAAATCACTGTTTTATATACTGCCAATGGATGACCAGCAGCTATTCTTGTCAACATGAATGAATTAAAAACATAATGTGCAAAATGCAAGTTACAGAAAAATAGGTATTACAAATTTCCATCAAGAAACATGTCTATAGGGCGTCTGGGTGGCTCAGTCGTTAAGTGTCTGCCTTCGGCTCAGGTCATGATCCCAGGATCCTGGGATCGAGCCCCACATCGGGTTCCCTGCTCAGTGGGAAGTCTGCTTCTCCCTCTCCCACTCCCCCTGCTTGTGTTCCCTCTCTCGCTGTGTCTCTGTCAAATAAATAAAATCTTTTAAATAAAAAAAAAGAAAGAAACATGTCTATACAAGCAATATATTGTTTAGGGATATAAAAATATGTGAGAATTATCTATCCCTTAATCTGTGTAGTAACTACACAGGACTACTTTACTACTGAAACTGTCCATATATATTCACATATAGTCTTTGGTATATGTGTCTCACAATAATGTTAACAAGCTTAAAATATGAATATTTAAAAATATGCAATACATTTTATAAGCAGAGAATGATCACACTGTTTATGGCTCTATAATTTCCTCCTTTCATCCCCAGTCAAAGAAGATGAGATGGAAGAGGAAGGGAGAACACTGGGCATGTCCTCTGTGGTTCAGGAAATTGAACACATTTCAGGCAGTCAGAATCCCCGGTACAAGAATTATTTCCTATCAACAAGGAAGTAATACATTCATCCAGAGAAAAATTGAAGACAATGGGATAAGAAATATCCTCTGGCATATTAAAGCCTGAATACCACTTTTAACTACTATCTAATATTCTACAATATGATAATATATTTTAAACATTTCTCATTGATGACCATTAGCAATTTTTTTTTTTTTTAACTATTACAGTTCTGCAGTGTACATGCTTGTGTATTTCTCTAGGATAATGCCTAGCATTTGAATGCTGGATCAAAAGTCATGCCTATTTTTGGTTTTGAAAGCTACTCTCTAACAGCCCTGCCAAAAATACTTGATAGTTTTTCACTCCTACCACCTGTAGAAGAGAGCAACAGCTTTCCCAGATCAGTGTGAAAAAGTCAACACTGGATACTATCAATCCTTATCAATTTTGCCAGTCTCCAGAAACACTGTTTTTATATCCAATTCCCAGATAAGCAGTGAAAATGAGCATTTTTTAATGTTTGTCATTCTTCTATAAATTTACTGTTCAAAACTTTCATGTTTTTTCTATTTTTTTCCAGTCTTTTCCATTTTGATTTATAGAACTTCTTTCACATTATAGATGTTTATCTTTTGATTGTGTAAAAGTGTTACATATATTCTTTACCAAACTGTCTCCTATCCTTTAATTGTATATGGTGTTTTAACCACATACCTGTTTTCCACTTTTATATAGGCTTATGTGTCAAACCTTTCTACCTACAGGTAAGAGTGATGTTAAACTCCCCAAAATAGTTCTCAAATCAGTTATTATCCATACAAGAAATTTGAATAAAAAATTTTTTAATAAACCTCCCTAATGACTTTGAGATTGATGTGTACTTGTAAAGGTTACAATTTTATATTAAAGTCAGCTGAAATCAGAAGCCATTCACCCCTAGCCTATATAAAGGCAAGGGTGTCTATGCAAGGTTCTCAGAATTCAGAGAAATCAGCCATGCTCTTATATTCTACAAAAGATTAAATCAGATTTGATGCACATGTGCAATCTTTAGAACCCGTTTTTCATATATTATAAAGCGCATCAAGACTGTAAAAATATATTCTCTCACTATCCCTTACATACCTAACAATGTAATTTTTGGTCTATGAGCAAAATATGGACAATGTGAATATATATTTCCAGTCAGCATTTTATGCCTTCTATAATAAAGCTTACAATAAAAAAATTTTTGTAAGCATTGTGCAAAATAAATTATATCCATCTAAAGTTAAGAATTTCCACATGAAAAAGTTGTTCAAGACAGAAAGTTAAATCTTGAATTATCAAAATATACAGCTTTATATAAACTAGTTCTTTTAATCTTCATACTTCTTTTCCAGTCAGCAGGAACACTGCAGAACATAATGAGTGGTGGCTATGTATACTTTTTATGGCTTCCAGTTTATTCTCTTCGAGGGTAATATTAACACCTGTCAGATTATACTCTATTACATCCTCCCAAATTGACTTTCAACTCAACACATGCTTATATTTCCAACTCTCATTTAGCTCTAGGTAATCCTTAGCATGCATGCATTTTCCTATTTTAAGATGTGTACTCTGTGAGAGTTTGCATTTCCAAAATCTTTCATCTCCCCACCCCCTCAGTAATTTGACCTAAGAATGTGGCCCAGTGGGGAGAAGATGGAGTTAGAGGGGATGAGCAAAGGTCAAATGGTAATAAGATCATATTTAAAAATATAATAACCTTAAAAATATACCTAGAAAGGTAAATCGATTATAAAAGGTTATTAATATTTAAAATAAAATGGAATTTATAACACACTTATTCAAATTCTTATTTGAAACCAATATCTTGTAAAAATGTTATCTTACCAAAAAAATTAACAGGTTCATTTGAGCTAAGAAGAAGTTTATAACTAAGCAGAAATAATGTCTTACCATTTAATACTTACTGACTCTTACCATATACAGGGCACTATGCAGGGCTACGTGTATCATGTAAAGAATATATCTACACACAGCCCCTGCCATCAAGCTGCTCACAAGTTACTGCCAAAATTTTTACTTGAATTTAGTATATTTAATAACACACTTAACTAAAATGACATCTCAATGAGAACATTTTTCGTATTTCATAAAGCTGAATTTCCATAAATCTATTTTTCAATTAAAATATTAAATTAAAAAATTAAGCATTTTAAAACAAATAATGCTGATCAAACTTTAAATGGTTGTAACCCACAGCTTAGACGGAGTCTCATGTTGTTCTCCTACCTGTGACTCATTTACTTCTAGTGGTATGAAAATTATTTCCTCTCTGAGATAGATGAGTAACTTAAGAACAGTTAAGTGACTTTTGTATAGAAGTATTACATAATTCCCTGATATCAGTTTAGATAAAACAAGCACAATGAGTGCACACATTCCAAAGGTAAATGGTTTTCTTTGGGACTGGCTCACTTGAGATTAGGTGAGATCATGTCTGTACTGTTCCTAGCATAATTCATGACCAACTAGTAGTTTCTCATTAAAAAGTAGTTTCCATATTCTCTCCACTAATTGGCTAAAGCCATTTGACAAGAGTTTAAGTTCCTTCATCACATTTGTACCTTACCATTATTCATGCACAAATTTGCTATTAAATAAAAGTAGTGTAGCCTGACAGTAGGGGTATCAGGTCAGAATATGATTTTAGGAATTAATGCTATAAAAATACAAGCAACCTGGGGTACCTGGGTGGCTCAGTGGGTTGTTTGACTTCGGCTCAGGTCATGATCTCAGGGACCTGGGATTGAGCCCTGCGTTGGGCTCCCTGCTCAGCGCTGAGTCTGCTTGTCCCTCACCCTCTGCCCCTCCCCACTTGTGCTCTCATGCTCTCTCTCTCAAATAAATAAAATCTTTTAAAAAAAAATAAGCAAACTTGAGAGCTTCTGAATAACATATGTGCACAAAAAAAGAAAAGGAAATAAAGACTTCAGGAAGAAGCACAAAAATATGTTTTGATGCAAAGAGGTGAGGCTTCAGAGACAAAGGCTGACACCCATGTTCAATTGTTTCCCTAGCTTTAAACTTCGGGCAAGTTAATTTAGGAAAAAAATTCTGTACAGCTTATTTTGTAACACGACGCAACTCACAAAGATCAGATGGAAGATGGCATGTCAAGACCTAGCTCAGTATCTAGTTATTAATAAAGCTAGTTAGTCCCCGCATTCATCCGACTTGGAAGCCGACTGCCAAACTTTCGGCCAAGGCTTGCCTCTTTTTTTCCTCCAAATTTTTACTAGTGCAGCAATTCTCCAAGTGTGGATCCAAGACTAGCAGCATCAGCATCTGGAAACTTGTTAGAAATGTAGATTCTCAGGCCCTAGTTCAGACCCATTGAACCAGAAACCACAGGGGGAGCCCAGAAACTTGTGTAAGTCAGGCTCTGCGGGATTCTGATACACGCTTCAGTTTGATAGTCCCTGCCATAAGGCTCTGAGACTGATGAAAATGTTGCCAAGTGTAGCAAAATGACCCACTTTCCCTTATTCCAGAGCAACATTTCCTAATGATTCAGCTTCCTTTCAAGGAATTCAACAATTCTGAGGAGTGAAGGTAGCGGTTGTCAGTGAATCAGCTCTGGAGAAATTAGGAAAGCAGCATGTAGTACGCGCCTGCCATACGGAGCACTTTTCTTCACCATGAGTCAGGTTTAAACCAAGATTTAAGATGTTTTAAAGTAAAAAAAAAAAAAAAAATACATTGTTTCACCATCATTTTTTCCAGCACATTGCTTAGAAATCCTAACCAGCTATAACAAAAACCATTCTCCCGCTCTAGATAGGGAGTTTTTTTAAAAGATAAATTTAAATGGGAAAACCCCTCTCATTTTTCAGGCACATTTTAAAAAGTTTAACCATTAGATTCTCCCCCCTCCATTCTTTAAGAACACATTTTATTCTTTTCTGACACTGATCCCTCATCGTTTATAAAACTCTTCGTACCAGATGTTCTCAATAGATCACTTTTTTTCTTAAGGCTCTTAATCCTCTTCATTTGAAAAACATTATCCTTTAAAGGACATGAAAGGATCCAAGACCACCTTAATTCTGCAGCATATAAATTCTGTATAATCATTTGGTTCCCTCCCACTCCCACCCACACACCCATGCTCGTGTCCACATATGAAATATTTAGTAGCCACCTCGGAGTTTTACATCACCTCCTCTTAGATGCTGGAGAGATTAGAGAAGGTCTTGGAAGACAACTGCTTTGAGAAATAACTACTATTAAGTACACACACACACACACAAATATACACAAACTCATTATCTTGCTATCAGATCAATCCTGAGATAAGAAACCTAAATTAATTAATAAGAAACATTTGAAATTTTTCAAATAATTTTTAGTCTGACTGGGAATAATTCAGATATTCGGTTTCCTATGAGGCAGCTGAACCTTCGGGAATATTACCAACCTGAATTGTTTTATTCGTTCAAACTCATCTAAATTCAATCTGCTATTGTAGTTCACATATTTTCTAACTTCCTACCAGGTGAATAATTCTCATAATTTTCTATTTAATTTCATAAGTTGTATCAACCAAAAAGCTCACTTTTGCAAAAATTTCGCTGATTATTATGGTGATTCGGGGTTGACAATTTGTATTTCATACAATGGCCTATTTAAAGAGCACAAATGTCTTAACAAGTGTAACAGAGGAAACCGCTATATTCCCCATAGAAGAGGGAGAGATAACATTGTTTCCACTTGAAATAGAAAAAAATAAACAACAGGAAATTTGCCCTCATCATAAAACAAAGCAAAGCTGCAGTTCCAGTTACTGTTTAAAAATATGTATTATTTTTGAAGATTTGCATCTGCAAAACCAAAATCATTTACAGCTACATATTCAAGTCGTGGTATTACTTGAGCAGACACTGACGCTAATAAAACATCGTTCTGGAATGCAAATTGTTGAATCTGTAGCTCACCAAGACACAACCGTGGCATTTTTCAGCCTTCCCAATAAGGAAAATAAGAAAGAAAAGTCGGAAGGGTGTTAGAAGGGCTGGATTTTTCGTGCTTTGCTCCCACCTGCACACTCTAGGTTTTCTAATACCCAGTAATTTTGCATTGTAAGTACCTGTGCTCTCAGTGTGGGATGACACCATCTATTGGGCTCCCTCGTCAAAAATACCCTTGAGACTGTAATTCTCCATTCGGCTGTTTGGGAGCGTTCAAGTGCTAATAATATCTCCTGCACTAGATCCATCCTATCACATAAGGTGGAAGGAGCTCTACCAGGCAGAAACAAAAAATAACAAGTGGAAAACTGCACCTTGACACAAACAGAGCTGCAGAGCAGCTACTGTGCATTGTCCTCATCAACGTCCTGATTAGGGGAAAAATATGATGGACTCAAAAACATCCACTGTTTGGAAAGAATTCTCTAGATTTAAGTTCTAATGGTTATCACTGTGGCTAGCTGGGACAGATCTGTTTTCCTCACAAAATCTACAATTTTGTTTCCCTATGGTATTCAATATCACACAAGTTATTCCTGCTCTAGAGTTAAAAGCTATTTTTTTAGGTATCCTAGCAAAAGAAAAAAAAAGAAAAAAATTCAGCTATTTTTCTTTACTTTTCTTTACCCAATTCTATTTATTTTTTTAAGATTTTTTATTTTACTTTATTTGTCAGAGAGAGAGAGCACGGCAGGTAGAGGGAGAAGCACGCTCCCAGCTGAGCAAGGAGCCCGATGTGGGACTCGATCCCAGAACCCTGGGGTCATGACCTGAGCTGAAGGCAGACGCTTAACCAACTGAGCCACCCAGGCGTCCCTTCTTCACCCAATTTTAATACACTCATTAAAATGGGTAATTTGGGAGAGGCAACAAAGTCAAGATTTTGGGTTCCTTATTCTAGAGCTAGCTCTAACTCAACCTGAGCAATCAGGACTAAGTGGTTTAGTTACTCCAGATACAGTAGCAGTTTTAAGATATAGGCTGACAACTTTTAGTAGACAATATATTTAGAAGTTCACAGCAATAAATAATTTTTTGTGTGTGAACATGAAGAAATGTTTTCAATATTAAAGCATTTCTAGGCTTTACATTAACTAAAAAGAAAATGAAAGCTGTCTCCGGGTTCCCTGTGGGAAGCATTGTTCTTCAAAGCATAACTCTGACAAAAAAAGACATTCAAAGTTTTTATTTTACAAAATAAACTTTATCAGCCATGGCTTCATGTTTAGTAAATTGTATACAATTAAGTTTTCATGGTCATTTGGGAAACAGTATGTTTTACACAAGCATATGAATTGTTAACCTCCATCTTCATGTGGACTCCATTTGAAAAAAATTAAACAGTTGCTGAAAAAGCATACTTTTGAAATTTTTTATTTGAAGTACTAATTTTGGCCATTGTACATGGTATAGATATGAAGAAATAAATCTTAAAATAAAAAAAAAGGTCTGATGCACATAACACTAATGGACTTGCCCCACTTTCTAATTCAATTGATTCATTCATCTCTAGTGAAATTACACCACCTTCAAGATCAATTTTGCCACTGGTTGAGCCTTAGAACATTTAGACGTTCATTCATTATGCATGTTAACTTTCATCTGAGGAAAACTATGATCAAAAGCATTACCAAGGTGGAAACACTAAATACTCTTATTTTTAAAAACATTAAGCAAAAAAAAAATTCTGTACAACTTCTAAAAAATCTTATGATGGGGATTCATTTGTATTGGTACCACAAAGAAGAACGTACCAATGGCAATTATGGGAAATGTGGCATTAGGTGTTAATTCTGTAGGAAAAGAGTGAAAGTTAGGTATAGAGACACTTCCAATTTTCTATATATTTTATAAAGATAAATGGCTTTAGGGAAGAATATATTAGGAAAAAGTCCTACAGAATTGTGAAGGTCATAAATTATTTCTCCAGAGCTATCACAGATAATGTAAATTTGGAAATGCTTCCACATCTTTACGAGTCTTGACCCTTTAATTTGTGGACCTTACATTTCTATTCAACTACATTTTTCCATGTGATTTGAAGTACTAGTACTGAGTAACTTCGTACTACTTCAACTATGTTAGTAATATTAAAATGTACTAATTGTGAACTGTATGGAGAAAAGGAAGTGTATCTCTTCCCCTTTTACTTGTTAATTGTGTTTGGAGTTAAGGGGAAAACAACTACATAGTCTCATGGAAAGGTCAATTTTAAGAAAAATACTTTAATATATCTTGGAAGTGGCACTAAAATATTTACTGTTGAATGTGACAGGTCTCTTCATATGTTAAAATCATCAGAAACCCAGCATTACAGACAATAAGAGATTTTTATTCAAGTTTTCAACTTCTATTTCAAGTCCCTTTTTAAAGCAGCATCTGGAACAAAACTGCTGTTCCTTATGAAGAATTTGGTTGCCAGTTGTTATGATAATCATCCTTCCCATTGATTACACTAAGTTTATTTTCCTCCCTTTCTCCTTGACTTTTTTCCCTCTCTTTCTCCTTGTGAGAATGTCAAATTGCCAACAAACAAACAAACAAACAAACAAATAAAAAGACCCAAGAGAAATGGGAGAGTGAAAGATACAAGGATTTGCCGGGGTGATGGGAAGAGAAAGATTAAATCGTACCTTTCCCTCCAAAAGAATACGAAGAGGATTAAGGATTTGGATGGCACATACATATCAGATTAAAGCAGGGAGTACATGCGAGGAGTCACCAAAAGCTGTGAACAGGCTTACAATAAATATGTCTAAAAGCAAAATGGAAAACACAAGAATCAATGAGAAGTTTGACTTTATTTACACATCTAATACTACAAGTTTTCCTGAAATTACCTTACTAGAAATAAGAAAACAATTTTACTTCTTTTGGAGCACCTGGGTGGCTCAGTTGGTTAAGTGTCTGCCTTCAGCTCAGGTCATAATCCCAGGGTCCTGGGATCGAGTCCCTCATTGGGCTCCCTGCTCGGCGGGGAGTCTGCTTCTCCCTCTCCCTCTGCTCCTCCCCCTAACTCATGCGCTCTCTCACTCTCTCTCAAATAAATAAAATCTTAAAAAAAAAGAATACTTTTACTTCCAGAAAAAAATCTACTGCCATAGAAAAAGTATAATTGACACAATGACAGGTTAAGTGCCTTGTATCACAGTTGACCTTGGCCATGGAAAGTTATGCTGCTCCAAGAGCACAGACTTGGTGCTCTGTAAAACAGTACTGACATAAATATAACTAGTCACAATTATTATAATACCCCAAAGCACCGATTCACCCAAGCGTAGTAGCTCAAACAGGGCTGGACTTACAAAGTTATGACAAACAACTCCTTTAATAGTATTGTAATATTATACATTCCTAGCAATAAATACTTTTGTGTGAACATGAAAAAATGTTTTCAATGTTACTGCATTTCTAGAATTTACATTAACTAAACAGAAAATGAAAGCTCTCTCTGGGTTCCATGGTAGTCAGAGGGAAGCGTTATTCTTCAAAGCATAGCACTGACAAGAAAAGACATTCAAAGTTTTTATTTTATAAAATATTGTCTCTGCACAGCATGACCTTACCTCTGCTTCTTTGGGTACAAATTCCTATTTGACTCAAAACCTGATTCAAATATCATCTATGAAAAGCCTCTTTGTGCTTAACAGTTAGTTCTTAGGATCTTATTGTTTTCATAGCCCTTTGTCACTCACTCAACAATAGCACTTACTCTCTTTTGATTTACCTGAGTACATATCTGTCTCTCCTGTTATACTGTGAGCTCCTGGATGATGTTATCATTGTCATGTTGGCAGCCCCAGTGCCTAGAACACCATGCTCAAGACACTTCGAATGAACCAAGTTGGAAGTGGGGTGTTGGGAGTAAGCCTTAGAAAAAAAAGTTAGATAGGACAAATAGTGCTCTCTTCCAATATGTGATGGGTTATCTCATAAAAAAGTATGATCATTCACTAGTATTCCAGAGACAAAAAAAATTAAAGGGAAGGAGAGATCAGGTGAAAACCGCTAAATGAGAAGAGCAGACCAATGAGGGGATGGTCTTTTCTACAGAGCACTGAGCTTGTCACTGAAGGGTGAGAGTCAGCACGGCCTCTTAACAAACTTATTAAGAACCAAATTCATCAACTTACAAAGATGAATGCTGTCTGCTCAGGTTAAGCTCCCTTTTGGAAAGACCACAATTTTTAGGTTTTTATTTTGTTTTAGTAAGAAGAAAATTCAAACATTAAGAATGCTTAGACACTTGAAACCCATGAAAACAAATTTAGTTATTAAAAGATGTTAAGCTAACTATACTAACTTCTAACACACTTCCAGATTAAAAAGAGAGGGCATTTTATTTATTTATTTATTTTTTTAAGAGAGGGCATTTTATAAAGTACGTACTGAGCTATATATTTACTATCTCACATATAAAAAGGAAAGCTTAGATTCTTATATAGTCTTATTGATTATGCAAGTTTACTGGATAACTTCATTGTTACTACTGGGATGTAGGTTACATTCTAAGAATTCATATGAAAGTATGCCACCTCAGGGGGTCCGATCATACACCACTGGATGGTCATTAAACACTGCATGCTATGGAGGGCGAAACATCTAACGGGGCACCAAAAACGTGATTTAAAAGCAGGGAAGGGATGCTGTTGCCGTAAAGGACACTAATCTCAAAGGGAAAAGTTTCTCTTTAAGTCTTATATAGCACATAAAAATTCACTTTTACAACACTGTTGTGATCATTGAAGCATGCAATCATTGTAGAAAATCTCTTTAAAAAAATAGAAATAAATATCCATAGTCACATCTCCCAAGGAGGAAAAAAAGTGTTAGCATTGTATTTTCTTCACACACACAAACACACAGACCCATGCACTTACATATTACACACACATCATATTTTTGCTCTCTGGTATAATTTAATATTTTAGAAATGCATATGATCATCATTTGATCTTATATATATGGCTCTTAAGTTATGTGCAAAATATGATCTACATATTTATTATTCCTGATTCACTTGATTCATTTCAGATATACAAAATCTAATTTCTCAGATGCAGAATAATCTGCTCCAAATATAATACTATATACATAATATTCTAACATAATACTTTAATAATACTATATCTCCCTTGATAAATGTAATAGTATCTATATACTTAACTATCCAACACAAACCCTTTGATTGCTCAATGGAAGATAATTATGAAAAAATCATAAATGAAACTAAAAGCTTCATTCATGTTAAAAGCTAATTTCAGAACACATAAGGAAATGCATGTATTTATTTTGCCTCATTCTCAGATGTTTTATAATTATTAAAATATTTTTTAATTAGTAAAAGGGTAAATGGAGTATTTTATCCTAAAATTGAAATTATTTGCTCCTTAGATCAACAAATCTCTCTTTTCCAAACATCATAGTGCTTTCTTAACACAAATGTGCGGAAGGGGAAGGAGGACAAAAGGGAGGGGCAAAAATATGCTGTTTCACATCTGCATTAGACCATGTTCTGCCTGAAAAGACATTTCTTGGTATGCATATCATCTACCAAGGATAACTAAAGTCCAGAGGGGGACAGGGTGTAGCTCCACAATCTGCAAGAAGTGCATTATTTAGAGACAAATCTATATCTAAGTCCAAACAGCACATTTTACTATTGCATGCAGTTCTCCAAGAGCTTTTCTATAATTATCTTATTTGATACATGCAAGGATCCGGCAGGGTACCATTTCATAAATGAAATCACCCTTGGTGAGGTTAAGTGACTTGTTCCAGGCCTAATGTATAAGGTAAGTGGTGACACCAGGACTTAAATCCAGGTGTTTTAGCTCTAAACCCAGCGTTTTTTTCAACCACATCACACTACTGTAATCAACAGCATACTCAGAATCAGGCCTAAAAACAATTACTCATCAATTCATGAAATGCAGGTGTCTTTTTCAGCCCACGCTGACACAGTAAAAGTGATTTGATCACTTTTGGTTTAATAAACACTCTGCTGCTGATCTCTGGGAGGATAGGGATAGAAAAAATGTCCTCTCTTCTTGCCTTTTAAACTTTGTCTTTTTTTTCCTTTTCCCAGCTCCAGTCTATTAATTGTCAACAGGCCTCTCCACTGTGGAAATGTATTCCTCTTAATAAACTGTTTGATCTTTTAATGAGGATAATTAGTGAAAATACACAATAGTTGAAATTTTTAAAAAGATTTCTTTATATTCCTGCTTATGCTTTAATAATAGCCAGATACATGTAATATTAACTTTAAAGATATTTGTCCGGGGGCACCTGGTTAGCTCAGTCAGCTAAGTGTCCAACTCTTGATTTCAGCGCATGTCATGATCTCAGGGTTGTGAGATCTGAGCCCTGCATCAGGCTCTGTGCTGGGCATGGAGCCTGCTTAAGATTCTCTCTCTCCCTTCCCCTCTGACCTTCCCCCACCTCCCTCCCACTCAAATAAATATAGATAGATAGATAGATAGATAGATAGATAGATAGATAGATAAATAGATAAATTTGTTCAGTACAACACAATGTAGCTCCTTTATAGGATTCTAACTTGTCTCAGCAGACATGCATTTGATTATTTAAAGTTGAATAATTATTTTTATTTTCAATTATTTAAATCTTACTCATACCCACCACTTCTCTCTGTCCAAATACCAATCAACTTATTTACTGAGCCTCTATTCTGTGCTGGGCACTGGGTATACCGCACAAAAATTGATTTATTTGCTCATGAAGACAACAGACTAGTTGAGGAAATAGGTAAAGCAAATACTCATAAATACATACATAAACAGTAGGAGCCACCATGAAGGAAAAAATTAAGTTTTGAGTACAGAGACTTGATTTAGTTCAAAAGATCAAGGAAGGCAGAAGCCTTTCCTGGGGAGATAATACTTCATATGAAAACAAAAGGAATGTCATCACAAGGTGAAGAGTGGACATTGGGTTGAAGTAGGTGGGACATTCCTGATGTGGGAGTTTGTTGCACTGGAAGAAGATAAAGGTGGCTTCCATAGCTGGAGCAGGGGAAGAGTGGTGGACAGGAATTTGAAGAAGTAGACGAGACCAGGACATGTTAAAGACTGGATTTTATTCCAAGCAAATATAAGACATAGAAAGTATTTAAGCACAAAGAGGACATGATCTAATATGTATTTTTGGTTAAATTAAACCAGTACCAAAACAGGCCTACGAAGCAGAATCTTAACTTAGAGTTCTAGCTGTGCTGTTAAAGCAGCCAAGTAAGATGGGGCTACTCATTAAAGTCTTTGTCCTTTCCCCCAACTTTGAGAGAAAAAGAGAGGGTTATCTAAAATTTAACCAAGCTATAATATTCAAAGATGCCAGCAAATATCAAGTGCTTTTAATACTGAATACTGGAACTCTTCAAGATTTATCTATAACATGGTGTCCATTTGTGCAACGATGAAATTGTTGATGATCACACCATAACAGGGCACATGATTTGCATTCACCATTTTTCATGATAAATGAAAACATTGTTAGGTAACAAGCTAGAGTTTGAGGATATTTTCAGTGCTATAAATCTTCTTCTGTACATTTAATTGCCTGCTTAGAACAATACTTTCTCTTTTACTACAGTAATAATGCTAACTTATATCTGTACAGCTTTTTGGTTTCAAAGCATATTAGTTCTTTAATGATACTGACCAGGTGTTCATGTTCCATTTTCTCTTAATAGTGCCCAGCATACTTTGCTTTAAAAAAAAGCCTAATAACTATCAATTGGAGATATCATTGGAAAGGAAATGCATGCTCGAGAATTTTTCTACCCTAGCCAGTCTTGTGTCACAGCCCCGTCTGAGACCTTGGTTCTTCAATGCTCAAGCTCCCTGCATGCTCCACAACCCAGAACCCACTTACTCTTATAGATGCCTCCTACCCTCATCTCTCCCACCAGGCTCCTCCTACTCTGCTGCATCTGCTCGCACAACGCTGTTCCCAAGTGTGGTGTGAATAGCCATGCCCCCTCTGCTTTTGCTCAGCTGTGCTTTTAGAGCTGCCTGTCCATTCTCCTCTCCTATTAAATTCCATTGCTTTCAATATGAATACAGTACATCCCGACAAGAGGGACACCATGAGACCACTCAGGAGTCTCTCACTTTTCTAAATGTGAATGACTGTTTAACTCTTGTCAATAGAGGAAAATCAGTCACCTATGGTTTCACTCATATGTGGAATATAAAAAACAGCGCAGAGGATCCAAGGGGAAGGGAGGGAAAACTGAATGGGAAGTCATCAGAGAGGGAGACAAACCATGAGAGACTTTTTTTTTTTTTTTTTAAGATTTTATTTATTTTTTAGAGAGCGAGCGAGAGAGAAACAGCACGAGAGGGGAGAGGGTCAGAGGGAGAAGCAGGCTCCCCGCTGAGCCAGGAGCCCAATGTGGGACTCAATCCCAGGACCCTGGGATCATGACCTGAGCCAAAGGCAGACGCTTAACCATCTGAGCCACCCAGGCGCCCGAGAGACTCTTTTTAACTACAGGAAACAAACTGAGAGCTGCTGGAGGGGAGGTGGGGGAGGGGACGGGGTAACTGGGTGATGGGCATTAAGGACGACGTGATATAATGAGCACTGGGTGTTATACACAACTGATAAATTACTGAACTCTACATCTGAAACTAATGATGTACTATATGTTGGCTAATTGAATTTAAATTAAAAAAGGGGGAGAAAAAGCAAGCACGAACACTAAAATCTTATGGAAGTACAACTTTCAGAAATCATCTAGACAGTCCAGAATACAATTACTCATTCTAAGGTCCTAAAATGATAATGGGACACTCTACTTATGGACCCCCAATTTAATATCTACCTATATTCAGGAGTCCATAGAACCAGTGTGACAAATCCTACTCAACTTATTTATATTGTAGAAATTTTTTTTTTCTGAACATTTCTTTCATGAAATCTATATATGCTTGTTGACTGGAAGAGTTTCCTCTGAAGTAGGAAGTTTCCATTAGTGCAAAGTAGGAACCACAAAATGAGCTATAAATGAAAAGGCTTTCGTCTGAAAGGCAATCCATCCTTTAGCTGCCAGATAAGTATAATAATAAGCCAAGTGAATACAGTAGATTTAGTATGAAAGTGGAAAAAATTCTATTTCCCTCTAATTATAATCAAACTCTTAAAATGTCTTTGACACATCACCATTTTCTGCTTTTTCTCTATTCTAGGCTGGATCTTAATACTTCTGCTAAGTAATGCTTAAATAAGAGTTTTATTTCTGAACACAGTTATAAAAACAATGAAATGTCTTTATCGTAGCGTCTAATTAAGACATGTGGATGGAGTGTGTGCAGGTTTTTATATAAATGTGATATTTAAGGAATGTTGTCCTCATTTTTAGATGCAGTAATATGAAATTGTACTTCTTTTCCAATTACTTGTAATGGCCACCCAGGTCACCTCTCAAATGCTTTTGATCTCAGCAACGTAGCTAGAAGAGTAAAATTACATTTCCCTTTGAAGTGCAGCTTCCTACTCCTAATTTTTCTACTGGTAGCAAAGTTCAAATAAAATTTTTAAATTACATGGCATCTAAGAAAACAAAGTTATTGGGCTAAATTTGGGAAATGAAGGAGAGTTCCAGCAACAGCATTTGGTAACCTTGATGGCTAAAGTCTATTATTTTTATAGTTAATAATACAAATGTTAAGTATGCACATTCCATTTACTCAATTATTTAGGTAATAAAAGTTTTGTCTTTTAAAATGTAACAGGTATATTGCAGCAAACATAGCTATGATTCTTTATTCTAAACTCCATTTGCTTACCAAATCCAGATTAGGAATCTAACAGAGACCTAATGGAATAGCAGTTGTCCCACATTAGTGCTCTCTTCCCTTCTTTCTAGCTACAGAGGATGGAAGGCATTCATGGTCGCCTTTGCTGGGATGATTGGACAAGAAGTCATTCTTAGCTAGACAACACCCAGCATGGGAACACTGGCCTCATTTTCCATCTCCAAAGAGAGGTGATGAGGAAACTGATCCCTCCTAGAAGGAAATAAACTTGGTCTACATGGTCTTGAAATGTTCATTAGCCTGAATCTTCAACTAACAACAGCAGGGTTCAAACCCTAGTAAAATAGTTTCTTAGAAAATCCATGCACTCAGTAATTTTAGAACATTTTTAGCATTGGTCCTATCAACAAGGCATTATTCAAATGACTATAACAATCCAACGTTGAAAACTGCTGCTCTGCCCCTGGTAGGCCTTCTACTTTAGACTGAGTCTGGAATAAGTTTTGGAAGGAGATCCAGAAAATCTAGCTCATCCTATGATCCTTCTCATATTTCATTTACTTTCTAATGCCTCAGTGATGACCTATCATATCTATGGGGTTTTGGGAAAGAAAAATGCTATTGAAATAAAAAGGTGCAATCCTCTGACACACAGCCCCATCCCCAAACTTACTAACTGGGTTAGAAACATAGAGCACCAGATTTGAACTCTGAAGACCTAGCCTGGAATCCAGGTCATGCCTGTAATATGAAGAAAGCTGATTAATGGTGCTGGGGCTAAGTTTTTTCACCTTAAAATTGAGAGAATACTATTTTACATAAGGATGAAATGAGATAATAGAAATAAGTTCCTAGCACATAATAGCCATACAGTAAATTCTGACTGACAATGAACTTGTAGAAAATGTTTTAGAATAGGCTTTTTTCTGTTTTTAACATTCCTTATATTGCTACTATAGCATATAACCCATGCCTCATCACCTTTCCTGTTTCATTTAAAAATATCTCTGATAAACAAAAGGAAGAATAGAAGTACGTATTTACAGTTAGATTTCAAAACAAGATCCATCAGGATTTTGTCTTCTAGGTGATAGCCAAACTTCAACAAAGAAGTTACATGATTCAGTGCATTACACTATCTATCAATAAGACTTGGGAAGGAAAGGTAGCCATAGCTTGGAGAAGTCTGTGAAGGCTTTGTGCAGAAGGTGGGAATACACAGGCCCTCCAACAAAAGACTGAAACAGATATTTTCTGAAGAAGCTAACCTGTGGGTCTGGATTTCTGAAGCTTTATATTCTATGTAAGGATTTTTAATTTGACCCTGCAGGCAACAGAGAGCCAAGAGAATTTGGGGCAAATGAGTAGCTCATATTAGCTTCATCAAGATGAATTTGATCATAGGGTGCTAACAATATTGAATATAAGGAAGGAAGGAAGACCTAAGGATAACACTTCTGGATCAGAATTAAAGAACAAATAAAAAGAAATCAGAAGGTAAAGGTACTTCTGAGATGAAGCAGATAAATGATATTTCTAAAGAAAATATCTTCTTGGTTAGCAGGGAGCACAGAATAGGCACTTAGCGAAAGGAGATACGGGTATGACACTAACCAGGACAGACGGAAGTGGAGTTTTAAGACACAATTCCCTGGATTACAGTATAAAAAATAGCTCTCAACTCTAACTATGTATCAGAATCGCTTATGAAGCTTTTAAAATGTGTTCACGCTTAGGGCATCACCCTAGAGCTTGTGATCATAGTCAAAGTTGAGAATCACCAGAGCAAAGAAGGAACACAGGCAAAAGCTGAGCCTCAAGGAACTCACAAGGCAAGGTCAGAAAAGGAGACTGACAAGGAAGCAAATTTTACAGGAGTGGAAGAAAAGCCCAAAAAAAAAAAAAAAGGCAGAATCCAAGGGAAGAGGAAATTTCCAGAAAGAATAAGTGGCACAAACAGTAACAGCTGCTGTTGAGAGGTCAATGGTGATGAATATAAAATAGTGCCTGGCTTCCGGTAGGTGCTCAATAGATAGGTACCGAATGAACGGGTTTTGAGAAAATGCCCTCCTCCCTTTGGGGTTCAGATACACTACAGCCTAAGAATTCTGCACTGGACCGGCATCATTATGGGCAAAAGGTCTTCAAGGGGTTGAACTGGATTGATTAGGCTAAGATTGGAGTTGCAACCACCCACATCGAGACTATATTTTGAATATGATCAAAAAATGGCCCACTGGCAGAGGAGAAAATGTAACAGCTTTCAAAATGAAAAAAAAATTCAATCCTTCATTCATACATTCAGCCACCAGCCAGCCAGTCAGATATTTATATATCCATTCTTTAACAGCCACTTACTCCAGGGAATAAAGATAGCACTTAAAAATTTAATCTTCAAGCCACATGATTTGCATTAATTTGCATATACTTTTAATCTATTTCAAAATTGTAGTAAAGCACATTTAACATGCATTTTTTGAAATACTTGGAATTCCTTATGACAGATTTTCAAGCAAAAGCATATTTTTATTGTGAGATTATTTTTTGCCTAATATCTACCACTGTTCTTCCATATGTCTCAACTTCACTAGAATTTAGTTTTGTTATCCTAAAAATGTCAGACTAATGGGTATTTTTAAAATTATCACATTAATGTTCATAATGCAAATTTCAGCTTTGAAGTCATTCTTTAACAAAAGAGAAGGCCAGATATCTTTAACTAGGCATGAACTATCTTCTCACTTCTATAACTATCACTGCCAGTTTTACCAAAGTTTTAAAAGAAACCAATTAATATTCCCATGAAATACATGAATAGAGCATCACCTCTGTCACCAGCTTTTTTTCTCCATTATAGAAAGCTCTGTATGTATTTTCATCCATTTTTACCACTGTACTGGTTTGCAAAAATCTGTAAATAAGGCATGATATTGCCAATGCGGGATTACTAAATTAGTTCAATACACAGTATTTCAACAACTATGAATAGGGGTCATTGCTTAATTCAAATTTTACAGAATAATGAGGGGTTTTTTTTGCTTTTGTTTCATTTTATATTTTGTTTGTGTGTGGGTGTAGGTGTGTGTGTTTTTAATTTCCCGTAAGATCACCAGGAAACTCAAGAGCCTCACATTTATAGGACAACAACCAAAAGGTAAGGAAATAGAACTTTTAAGGAAACAAAGACAATATAAAAAACATCTTTATTTTTATATAAAGATCTATTTTCTCACATATTAAATGTGCTAATAGGTTGAGGAATAAAGAAAAATCTATTTCCAAGGTAAAGATAATACTATCAATATTTTAACAATGTTTTTGAAATATCATAGCTATAACAGTTAACTCTTTATAATAAACACATGAATATACTCTATAAGTAAATTACTGTGGTAGCTTCTAGTTATGTAAAGTTAAGCCTCAATTTTTGTCCTTAGGAGCTCACAGGCCAATGACAGAATTTGTTCATTGAATGGACTGGAATTAAAACCCAGTTTACTCCAACTTGACCACTTAGAATCTCTGTCTCTGCCAACTGTGAGAGAAAAGCGGCTGTAGTTGGACCTAGACTAAGTTCACCTGAAATCTTAAGTCCCAAAGAAGACCAACACCTCTGCTCCATTACAAGAGCATGTTAACACTAGCCACAGAGGTATGACTTCCAGCAATCTCAGTCAGAAGACCTAATAGGTGTCAGGAGAGATAAGGGTCAGATCCTTTTGCTCTCAACCTACATATTATCCTTCAAGGCTATTGTCACATTACATTTCAAACATAGTCAAATTACATTTCAGAGACTCCTCTCCTACCCTTCTCCCCAAATTAAATTTCTCATCTGACTTGTGATGCCTAGAATTTCTTTAAAATAGCCCAGCAACAACAACAACAAAATTGAAAGTGGAGTCACTTTGGGGACTTCAGTGCAATGGAAGTGATCTAAGAAGCAAATTAACCCTAAGCTTGATTGTACAGACAATCTCATGCTAAGGGACACAAGATGTTTTGGGGGAAAAAAAAAAAAAAAGGAAGTAATTCGACAACAGAAATAACTACAAAACTGTGTAGAGCAGAGTCAAGAATGCATGAGAATGGCAGCCACCAACCAAGTACCACAATCCTGATGGTTGCATTCCTTTACATTCATCTGGATGAGGCAGAGATGTAGTTAGGCCTTTTTCATATTTAAGAGCAAAGTTCATACCAGCTTCAGTGGACAACTGTCATAAAACTATATGGGAATATAGAATTTAGAAATTTGTCAACACCTGATGCTTGACGCACACATGGTTGCCACTCTCCAACTCCAGACTCTCAGATGAGAATAAGGATTTCTCTGTCTCTTACAAGAAATTTTGCTGACATCCACACAAAGAAAGAACTGGCAAAGTTGTGACCAAGTCACAGTAGTGACTGACAAAGCTCCTATGCAAAAAGCTGTGCCAAAACTACACCCCAAAGCCTAAATATGTAGGACACCAAATACCGCAATCACGGGACCTATTTGCCCCAGTCTAGCAGACTGTCTACAGAACTGCTCCAAGATAGGTCAAATTTGCCTCTGTCCTCTACCATCTGTACATCCAGAGGATCACTTTCTCTTCCTAGATTTGCTGAACTGCCTCTATAACAATCTATAGTTAATCTGCTACTCAGTGACCTAAGTTCCTTCAGATGATGACTAAGAAAGCTGCAAAGCAAATCAATTGCTTCCATGCTCCAGAGACTGACAATACTAACAGATAATGGCTGAATCATACACGACAATACAACTCTGACCCACAAACTCTACAGATCTCACCCCAGGGCAGTCAGGACTTGGACTACCAGCTTTCCTTTTATTTATTTATTTATTTATTTTGGCCCTTGCTTTCGACTGAGGACCAACCAGAGAAAGTCAAATAGGCTTCCAAACCAATCAAACTAGATATCTCACTTCTACTTAGCCTGCCTCCAGCCTCACCACACCAACATACCTCCAACTGGAACATGTATAAAACTTTTTCCACTATAAAGCTTTCCTAACTTCTCTGCCTGCCTTGGTGTCTCTAACAAACAAAAGTCATGGTAGCTGACTCCCTTCAAAACACCCTGTTTTTTCTCATTTGTGTGGCCTTCATTTATGTCCACATGCTCAAAAGCTGAATGCTGGAAGTTCAATGCTTCAGCTTCAAAAGCTTGAATTTGGAAACTAGAAAAGAAATATACTTACATAATTTCCAAGCAAGCCGGAAATGAGAACTAGGAATCATATGAATTGGCATATCTAGATTTGAGCCTAGGCATTACCATTAACTTAGACACTGAAGAAAAGCTGATCTCTCTGTGGCCTCCTTTTCACTGCCATTTATAAAATAAAGTAGGAAGAAGACTCAATGATGATTAGGTTCTCGTAGCTCTGACTTTTTCTAACGTGCCAGTCAGGAAGCCTACGATGCACTCAAATAAGAACAATTCAAGAAAAGTTGAATATAAGGGCTACATGCAAAGATGTGGCAGGTATAAGGGAACCCCACAATGAGCAGGTTCTCCAGGGCTAGTCACAGTCAAGCCTGAAGAAGCAGGAGGTAAGGGTCCCCAGAAATAGGAAGGGGAAGAGATGAGGAAAGAGCTACCTTACCATGAGTGTGATCTTTGGTAGAGGGACAGCCTGAGGGAGCCCCTGCAGAAGGGAACAAGGAGAAAAAACAGCCTCACTGCCCTCTCATCCTCTCTCCCATTTTTTCTGGGGTTTTCCATTGGCCAACTGCAAGTGGAAGCTGGATGACAAGGAGCCTAACTAGGCTGGCCTCCCTGTACAAAGAGCAAAGTGGAAAAGAGTGGAGAATGGCTCTAGAAGTAAAAAAGGAAAGACATCTCACCAACAGTGCTTTTTCTGACATTGTACGCTTTGGCTCACGGGGTTTTCGTATGGAACTCAGATTTTGTAGACATGTTTTCATCACAGCATCCCCATCTCTAACTTCTTTCCTCCTCTTTTTCATTTTCATTATTTCTCCTTGTTAATTCTTGCTATACCCATTGTAGTTTTGCATTTTATCTTTTTGTGACATGAATAAAGAAGTAAGTATCAGTGACAATAGAAGAATACAACTTCTCAATAAGCATCCTCAAGCATCTATGGGGCGCCTGGGTGGCTCAGTCATTAGGCGTCTGCCTTCAGCTCAGGTCATGATCCCGGGGTCCTGGGATCGAGCCCCGCATCGGGCTCCCTGCTCGGCAGGGGGCCTGCTTCTCCCTCTCCCACTCCCCCTGCTTGTGTTCCCTCTCTCGCTGCGTCTCTCTTAATAAATAAAAATCTTAAAAAAAAAAAAAGAATGCTTTAAAAAAAAAAAGCATCCTCAAGCATCTAAATAAGCAGCTCTCCTGGTTTGGTACTTTATTTTTAATCTTGTATTAACTATATTTATGTATGTAGCTACTAGACTTCAAGGTTTATGAAGGGAGAATAGTTACCTCTTATCTCTGTTACCTACCATGATGCATGTTATATATAAATGATCCTCAGACATTTTTTAATAAAACAGTGATATTCCACAATAATTCCTAAACATGACAGCATAATACATATCTCCTTTCTTTGTTCTTTCTCTTTTTTTTTTTTTAAAGATTTTATTTATTTATTTGACAGAGAGAGACACAGTGAGAGAGGGAACATAAGCAGGGGGAGTGGGAGAGGGAGAAGCAGGCTTTCCGTCGAGCAGGGAGCCCGATGTGGGACTCGATCCCAGAATCCTGGGATCATGACCTGAGCCGAAGGCAGACGCTTAACGACTGAGCCACCCAGGCGCCCCTCTTTGTTCTTTCTCTTTACAGACTCCAGAAATCTTTATGCTGCTAATCAGTCAGTTAAAATAAGAGCACAAGACACCAAAATGTCCTATGACAAGTCTGCAGAGGACATAGCATTCTACTGCACAAGTAACCAGAAAACTATAGGAAAAGCTGGCTGTGGGAAAAGCAAAACAACCTGAAATGTACCTGAAACTTTAAAAGTTAACAACCCCCATTCCTCAGAAGGAGGTGTTTCCAAAAGCAATGACGAAAGAGAGTGGATAAAGCTCAAGGGAAAGGTTTATCAATATACAGCTAAGTAAAACTTTTCTCCTAAAAATGGCATTGGTATTTGCAATGGACATTTCCAGTGTAAGTAGCATAGTGGTAACATAGTGATTCTCTAAAAGGCAACCCAAGTGCTTAAATATTTTGGTCTCAGTCAAAGGACTTAGAGAAATATGTTCCACATTACACAGCATGAGACAACTTTTAATGAAATGAATCTGTTTTCCTCATTTCTTCTTGCTCAGTATTTACTCAGTGCCATCAATAAAGGAAGGTGGGGGTGTTATATATACTCTCAACCCAAAATAACCAGGACAAGTTGTGCAACAATTTGAGAAGGAGATTTATTATATAGATAGGTCTCAAAATGCACTGAAACAAATGTAATTTTTGATTTGAACTTTAAAGCCCATCTGTATACTGCTCATATTTTGTTTCACCATAAACTGGTAGCTGCTAAAATAAGGCTAGAAATAAGCTAAATATTTTTAAATACTTAAAAATCTCAGAATACATTTAGATTTATAAAAACAATGTGAAGACAGAACAGAGAGTTCCCATTATATCCTACACCCAATTTCCCATTATTAACATCTTGTGTGAGTATGGTACGTTGGTCACAAGTAATGAACCAATACTGACATATTATTAACCAACGCCCACATTTTATTCCTACTTCCTTAGTTTTTACCTAATGTCCTATTTCTGTTCCAGGATCCCATCCAGGATTACATTCAATTTTCACGTTTCCCTAGACTCCTCTTGGCTGTTAGTTTCTCAGACATTCCTTGTTTTTGATAATCTTGACAGCTTTGAGCAGTGCTGGTCAGGTGTTTTACAGAACGCCTTATTCTGAATTCATCTGAAGTATCGCTTATGATGAGACTGGGTTTATGGAAAGAAAACCACAGAGTCAAGTGCTATTTTCATCACATCATATCAAGGGTATGTACTGGCATGACTTAATCACTGTTAAGTTAAACTTGAGCAACTGGCTGAAGCAGTGTTTGTCAATTTTCTCTACTATAAATTTAGTCTTTTCCCCCCCTTTCCATACTGTACTCTTTAGAAGGAAATCACTATGTATAACTCACACTTAAGGAGTGAGGACTTAGGCTTCACCTCCTTGAGGGCAGAGTATCTACATAAGTTATTTTTAATTCTGCTGCATAAGAGCTTGTACTTCTCCCCATTTATTTATTCACTAATGCATTTATATGTATAGACTCATGGATATTTATTTTTTTACTGTGGGTTGTATTCCCAAAGTATATTTTTATTCTGTTGCTCAAATTATTCCAGCTTTGGCCACTGGAAGTCTTTCACTTTGACCCCTTGTCCATTTGGCATACTCCTATCATTGTGGGATTTTGAAGCATTAAAAAAAACCAAACCAAACAAACAAAAACTTTCTTTCTGGCACAAGATTTTTCAGCCTCATCTTGTATAATCCCAGTTCCAGGCTCAGAATCAGTCATTAGTCTAAGAACCCATTTTCTTTTACTTGAATATGGTATTAGAAACCAAGATTTCGGGGCACCTGGGTGGCTCAGTCGTTAAGTGTCTGCCTTCGGCTCAGGTCATGATCCCAGGGTCCTGGGATCGAGCCCCGCATCGGGCTCCCTGCTCTGCGGGGAGCCTGCTTCTCCCTCTCCCACTCCCCCTGCTTGTGTTCCCTCTCTCTCGCTGTGCCTCTCTGTCAAATAAATAAAATCTTTAAAAAAAAAAAAAAAAAAAAGAAACCAAGATTCGGTTGACACACATCTGGGGGGTTGCTATTGGGATGTTATTTCTAGTCACTCTCGGCTTCCAGAGCAAGGAAATATATGCATATGCACACTAATAATATATACATATATAAGTATTTATATATACATGTCTATATATATGTATATATATGTTTGTGTGTACACACAGATCTCCATCTATAATTAGCTAAACGTGAGTTCATACTATGTCTCCAACTTTAAACTGCTACACCACATGGGTCATTCTAGCCTTCCCACTTGCTTGTCCATAACCTCTCACTCTACCTTATTTAACAAGTCCTAAAATGCACTTCAGCATATTCTCCCATGAAAACAGCAAGATTTTTAAATAAGAGTAATCTTCCAGGGGCACCTGGGTGGCTCAGTTGGTTAAGTGACTGCCTTCGGCTCAGGTCATAGTCCTGGAGTCCCTGGATCGAGTCCCGCATCGGGCTCCCTGCTCGGCAGGGAGTCTGCTTCTCCCTCTGACCCTCCCCCCTCTCATGTGCTCTCTCTCATTCTCTCTCTCTCAAATAAATAAATAAAATCTTTAAAAAAAAAAAAAAGAGTAATCTTCCAATTGATAGTTAAATCTACATATATAATACATAGGTTCTAAACTATATCAAGGTACTAATAATAATAGATGCTAACAAAGATTTCCTTTATAATTATGAATCCTACCTGGTCTAAGTTAGCACGAGTAGGGGTCTTAGCTGAGGCTGAAATGTTCAACCTTCACTCAATATTTCTCTTGGGGCAAGTTATAATTGGATGTCACACCTATTAACTCAACTTCATTCTGATAATTATTTAATAATTTTCCTCATATTTCTTTTTACAACTGCATTTAGATAGCATTAATATATGCAATGATAACATTTTGAGACATATGAACTACTTAAAATTGTAATTACTGCATGATCATCCCACAGGAATCATTGAAACTACACTAGCACATTCAGATCAGTATAAAAACAATACTTTACTGTATTCTAGATACCTAAAAAGCTCAAAGTTTCTATGAATTGTATTTTAAAAAGAAACAGTGTGTAGTACCAAACATCTTATACCTTCAAAATGAAAAATCACAATGAGTAATTGATATCTACGTTCATTTGTACTTATAAGCTGATTAAACCAACGTTTCCACTTATTCCTGAGAGAAAAGAGGATTATAATGTAAGAAACACATAATACTCCTAAGGTCATGTATTTCTTAAGTGAAAGTTAGGCCATAAATCCATTTTTTTTACTCAATGCTCTCTCAATAAGGCAAAAAAACTACTCTTTTACTTTCATTACTGTACTTTAGTAGATACCTGCACTGATCAACTAAAAGAGAGAGTTTTGGAGTCCATCTTTTAAGCCAATTTTACCCTTTCATAAAATACTCCAAGTATTTTCACTCCAGCCAAAATTAAGTAACAGGGCCTTGATATTTGATTCGCACGAAACAAACAGACAAAATACACAAAACAACAGTTTTCGGAATCCTGATTGGACAAGGAGGGACACGCGAGACACAAGAAACAAACATGGTGAACCCCACCACTGCTTCAGCTCACTGCCCTGATAGAGCTTCCTGGCTACAGATCAGGGCAGTGCATCCAATGTAAACCCAGCAGATGTCCTCTGCAGGAGACAGAGCTGAGAGTCTGTGCTGTCCCAGGCAGGGGGAGTGCAGAGGAAAGAAGAGAGAGCTGAACAAAGCAGTAACTCCAGTGACCCACAGAAGGGCCCCTCAGATACTCAGCTGAGTATTGATCAGCCCGTGCCTATTAGGAAAGGACCTGAAAGGATTCGAAATAACAGTGCCAGCCCACACACAAGGCCAAAAATAGTGCTTCTGCCCAGCAGGCAGACTGAAACACCTCAAGACGCACAGAGAATGGGGCAGAGTACATAGGAGGCCTGGGGCCCAGTAGCGGGGAACAGTTCATCCTACACTGAGCACCACTCTGGTCCCACCTAACAAATCAATGCTGAGACTCAAAAGATTTAAACTGTTTTCAAGAAATTTCACTGTGCGCCAGACACAATGATCAAGGGTATGCATAGGAGTCATGGTGATGAAGGGTACAACACAGAAAATATAACCAACAGTACTGTAATAGCGCATGGTTAACAGGTCATAGCAACACCTGCAGCGAACATACCATAGCCTACACAGCTGTCAAATCACTAATGTTGTACACCTCAAACAATGTAACATTGTGTGTTATATATATGTATAGGAGTAAACATAATATCCAGCATTCAGTAAGATAAAACAGTATCTGTGATTCAGTAAAAATTACCAGGAAATGGTAATTTGATTGTGGTGACCAGTTCATGATGTATATAAAAGAGCAAATCTCTATGTCTCAAACCTGAAACTAATACAATGTTATATGTCGATTACTCTCCGATAAAAATTATTTTTAATTACCAGGCATGCCACAACTCTGAAGTGGCATAGTATCACTTAAAGGTACTCTAGGAAGTTAAAGATGAAGATAATATAAATCTTAAAGCCGCCTCTAATATAAGAAAGAGCTATAGCTAATGAACCAACAGAATAGGTAAAATGGAATGATAAAATTGCTCAATATATCCAAATGAAAGCAGAAAAATAGGAAAATGGAACCCAAAAAACAAGATGATACATTTAAATCTAACCAGATCAATAATTAATTTAAGGCAAATAGTCTAAATACCTTAGTTAAAAGGCAGATATTGTTAAATTAGATTTAAAAAGTTAAGACCCAGGTACATGCTGCCTACCTGAAATTCCCAAATATGTAAATGGTTTAAAAGTAAAAAGATAGAAAAAAATTACCATGCCAACACTAATCAAAAGATAGCCAGAGTGGCTATATTAAGTCAGATAAAGTAGGTTTCAGAGCAAAGAATATTACCAAGCATAAAAAAGATCATTTCATAATGATAAAGGTGTTAAATCATCAAGTAGATATAAGACCCTAAACATTCATACACCTAACAGACCTCCACAACTAATGAAGCAAAAGCCAATAAATACAAAGAGAAATAGACATATCCACAAATAGAATCCAATTTCAGTATCATTTTGTCAATATTTTATATAATGAATATAAAATCATCAAAGAAACCATCATCTATTCCTGAGAGTACACTTGAAAAACACTATCAAACAATTTAATCTAACAGATATCTACAGAACAATTTATCCAACAACAGCAAAACATATTCTCTTAAAGTACACCCAATACATTTATTAAGAGAGATCATGTTCTTGGTCATAAAACAAGTCTCAAATTGCAAACATTCAAGTCATACAAAATATGTTCTCTGACAAGAATGGAATTAAATCAGAAATCAATAAAGATGTCCAGAAAATTTACAAATATTTGGAAAATAAACAGAGTTCTAAATAAGGCAGAGTCAAAGAAAAAAACAAAAAGGAAATTAATACTTTGAATCAAGTAAAAATTAAAACAAAGCATATCAAAATTTGTAGGATGCTGCTAAAGCAGTACTTAGTGGAAATTAAGAGCACTAAATAAATGCATGTATTAGAAAAGAACAAAGATCTCAATACTAATTTAAAAAAAAGGAAAGGAAAGATAAAATTAATTGCAAACTAAGCAACAAAATGGAAATAATAAAGATCAGAGTGAAAATCAATTAACTAGAAAGCAGAAATAATACAGATAACCAAATGCTGGTTCTTTCATATATTTAAAAAGAAAAAAAATTTCCAGGCAAACTGATCATGAATAAAAAAGACAAATTAAGACAAAACTACCAATAACAGGAATGACAGAAGTATTATCATGACAAAGTCAACAGATAGATAGTACAAGGACAGTAAGGGACTATTATGGAAAAATGCCAATAAATTCAACAACTTAAATTAAGTGCAAAAATGTCTTGAAAGACACAAACTACTAAAGATCACTCATGAAGAAATAAGCTGAATAATGCCATATCTATGAAATAAATTGAATTTTTATTTTAAAATATTCCTACAAAGAAAACTCTAGGCCCAAACAATTAAGGAACAAGTAATATTAATTCTACATCAACTAATCTAAGACATTAAAAGGAAAGGATACTTCACATCTCTGTCTATGAGGACCGCGTTACCTTGACAACCAAACATTGAAAACTATGGAAATAGATGCAGAAATTCTGGGCAAAATTTTAATAATTTGAATTCAATGATATATAAAAAGGATAATACAGCACGACCACGTGGAGCTTATTACAATTCTACTTGTATTCAGGGATGGTTTAACATTTGAAGATTAGTCACTTCATCATATTAACAAAATAACAACCATATGACCTTCTTAATAGGTAGGAATCTGACATATCTAACATCCATTCTTGGTCTTAAAAATAAAACTAAACAAAACCACTCCTCCACAAACTAGAAATAGAAGAAAATTAACTCAACCAGATAAGGAACATCTATGAAAAAGACTACAGCTAATATTTTACTTAAAGGTGAAAGATTGAACGCTTTCTCCCTAAGACCAGAAGACAAGGATATTCACTCTCACCACTTCTATTCAACACTGTACTGAAGTTCAAGCCAATCAAATAAGACAAGCAAAAGAAATAAAAGTAATTCAAGAGTCGAAAGGAAGAAATAAAATTCTTTATTCACAAAGGACAAGACAATCTATGTAAAAAATCCAATAGAAAAAATACGTATAACTATAATGAGTGAGTTTAGCAATGTTTCAGGATATAAGATCAATATAAAACTATTTTTATATACTAGCAACAAATTCTACCTATACACTAACCACAGAGATTTTTGAAAAAAATTGAGGAAGAATTAAAAATAGATGGAGAGAGATACATTCTTCATGGATCGGAACACCCAACCTTAAGATGCAAATTCTCCCTAAATTAAACTATATATTTAACATAACCCCATCACATTTTTTTGTGGCAGAAACTGACAAGCCAATTATAGGAAAATGCACAGGGTATAGAATAGCCAAAATGATTCTGAATAAGAGAACGAAGAGGATTAACATAACTTTAAGATGAAATATTATTATAAAGCTCCATTAATCAACACAATTATGAGTCCTGAAATAAGCCTGCACATGTATGCGTCCCAGACCTGATTGTAAAACCTAAAACCATGAAACTTCCAGAAGAAAACACAGGAGGATACCTTTGTTACCTGGAATGGGCAAAGGTTTCTTAGCTATTACACCAAAAGCGTGATCACAGAAGAAATTGATAAATTGAACTTCATGAAATTCAAAACTTCTATTTTTCCTGTATTTTAAAAACGATAAAAACACAAGCCACAGACCGAAGAAACTATTATCAAATCATATAAAGAATATATAAAGAACCATCAAAATCCAATCAATCCAAAAACAATCAACCGATGAAATAAATCTGCAAAAGTTTTGGACAGACTTGTTTTCACAAAAGAAGATATATGAATGTCAAATAAGCACACAAATAATCTACACCTACTAAAGTGGCTAAAATTAAAAAACCTAACCATACTAAATGTTGGTGAGACAATAGAACCACTGGGACTCTAAAACAATACTGGCGGGGGTGTAAAATCATAAAATCATTTCTGGAAACAGTTTGTTAGTTTAAATATACACTTCTCATATGATCCAGCCATTCCACTCTTATTTACCCAAGAGGAATAAAAATATATGTTCATAAAAAGATTTATATGCAAATATTCATAGACGCTTTATTTATAAGAGTCAAAAATTGGAAACAACCCAGATGTCCAAACCAATAGGTGAATAAACCAATTGCGGTATATCCACATAAAGAATACTACTGGGCAATAAATAGAAATGAACCATTTATACAGACCTCAACATCAATTCATCTCAAAACATTTATGTTGAGTGAAAGAAGCCAGATGCAGGAGTATAGGCTGTATGCTGGCATTTATATAAAAATCTAGAACATTCAAACTAATACCTAGTGACAGAAAGCAGTTTGTGGATGGGATAGGAAAGTACATGAGGGAGGGATTACACAAGAGCCCATGGAAGCATTTGGGGAAATGGGTCTTTCATTACTTTAATTGTGGTTATAGTTTAACGGGTATACACACTATGTCAAAAAAAAATACTCCAACAAAACAAACATTGCCAGGCAGAAATGTTCCCAAAAGAGCTTGGCTCTTATTGTACAAAGAGAGTAAAAACTAATACAAACATTAGGTTTTAATGTAGGTAAAGGTGATCTGAGGCTGGAGAGAAACTTCTCGAACCTGCTAATGCGTTAGGGATGGGTAGCTCCGCTACAGACTGGCTGAGTGAGGACGAGGGACGCTGGCCATCACACTGCCCCAGGACTGTGCTCATCCATGCTTTTATCTTCAAGGGAGTGATATGCTCTACTGGGAGCTACTGATTTAAAGCACATTTTTAACGTTGCATCAGTAATACATCTTTTGTATTCTGGTAAAATATACATGCCATTAAATTTGCCATCTTAAACAAATTTTGGTGTCCAGTTCAATGACATTAATTTCACACATACATGTGAATACCAAAGACAGAAGAAAGCCCCAAACAAAAGGGAAGAGAGAGGGCAACAGCAGAAAGCAGCAGAACAAAAGGAAAGGTAAGAGAGATAAAGAAATAAAAGGGGGGAATAAATAGATTTAGAACCATACCAATTCAGGTAGGAGAAAACGAAGGAGGAACTAGAACTTAGATGTATATTTAAATAATTAAGGCAAAAGGCTTTAGTTATTGAAATTGATTTCATCATCTGCTTAAGAGGGGAAACATGAAGAAAACCTCAACAGGAAGAGAACAAGAATGTGGGAGTCACCCACACCAGATTTTGAAGTTTGTGGACAAACACAACTGTTCCAGTTGCTTAGATTCTATGCAGACTATTACCCATAGGCCAGACTCTCATCCCATCCCACCTGGCATCCCCATTTCAGTGGTTCTTCCAGTACTTCAATCCAGCCAATCAAGAGCCTAGATGCCCCTAAGAATTCATCTCCCACAGCATCAAATCCCACAACACCAATGAACCCATCATACTTAGAAATCCACATGTCAAGTCAACTTCCATTTCTGCCACTTGACCCCAACACTGTGTTAGGCATTTTAAGAGATGAAATAAAGACTTCAGACACTGTACGGTTTACCCAAACCAGTAGAAGTCAATGCAATATGCAAGCACAGAAAAAAAAAATGAGTATTCGTACTAAGTACTTCAAAGTATTTTATTACAGCCTCAGACTCAAAACTCCCCATCCAGAGCCACTGAGAGGCTCAGGCAGAACTCCATGAATACAAATGCAAAGCACAAACAGATTTATGCAAGGGACACACAACTTTGCAGGAAGAGTGTACAAACAGGTGATTTCACTCTCAAGGACCACGATGAAGATGAAACTGAAAACCCCTCCTAATGTAAATAAAACTGGTTAACAAAGACAAATACAAATAGAAATGCAACCCAATGTGCAGGAGTTTTTATGAGTCAAAACGTAATAAATTTCTTATAGAACCTATTAGAGATCATTTCAGTGTCTCTCATGTGACGGTATTTCCCAAGAGAATGATATTAATTTTAAAATGGCCTCCTTAGCCCTTTAAGTCACCTAAAGAATGTGTTTTCAAATTATACAGAGCATTTCTCCCATCTCATTGGGCCAATGGCATTCTTCCAAAAAAACCCTTCTGTTGTAGAAACCCTGAAATGGCAATAAATTTCATTTTAAAAAGTTCAGAAATTTAAGATGTCTCATATGCTAATATGAAATATATTTATTTCACAAATAAGAGAAGTCAAATAAACTACCAAGAGCAGGGAAATAGCGATGTCTGTTTATAAGTCAGCATTTTTTTAATGTATTTGTCCAAGCTCTCTTCTTTGTATCCACTTTTAATATAATTTTCCAGTAAGTCAGTATTATTTACAGGTATGTTTTCCTGGTACAATATTTATTTTAATAACTTTCCTTTATGAGAATAACATAATACAATAACAAAACAAGCAAGAAAAATGAGACATATTTAGCTCTCATGGTACAAAATGGTTTTTGAACCAATTACATTTTCTTTCAAATAATAAACTTGTTCATCATTGAAATGTGACAATTTATTTCAGTAGCCTATTTAAATATAAAATAGACTAGAATGTCTTACCTGGAATCTTACAAAATAACCATATTTTAATTGAAAAAACTTCTCTCCTATGCTATGACACTTTGTAAGATGTTAAGTCATTAATGAAATACAAACCAGCTTATTTTCCTGTGAAAGCCTGGACCACTCTACAGTTTTTAATCTAATGAATAGTTCAATATAAGTATGGTCAAAGAACAAGGCAATCATATCTAAATATAGCCTTGCCAGAGGCATATGGCTATTCAAAACCTAGTACCTGATTTGAGTACATCAGACCAGAAACTAGAAAGCACTATATCAACCATATTAGCATGCTGGCTGCAAATGCCATCCCAGAATGGGACAGTCTGAAAGACAACACCCTGCTAAGCTTCACAAGGTGGTCCTGTCTGACATGCAATGCAATGAATCATAATTATGTTGAAGAGCTGCTTGTCTGGATATGCTCACTCTGCATTTCTGAATCTCGGCCATGAGAATAGGGGATCCTAACACAGTTCACTATGTGCCAGGCACCCCAGTCTCACACGAATGGTCTCTGTTGCGACATTCAGAGGAAGAAGTAGCCATTGAGGTTGTTAATCTTTGAAACAGCTTCTGAGTCTTCATTGTGGAGAAATTCCCTTCTCTGGCCCGTGTGCTAGATGCTGGTGGCATTCTCCAGGTTGGATCACAGTTCTTCCCACCGTGGTGATGTGAGGCATTATTGATTGCCCTTTTGCCATATAATAAGTCTTCCCCTCTATGATACCTGCCCTGTTTGTCAGTGCTGTATTACACCCCGTGAAAGACCAGCTTAACAATATTTCTGAATATAACCACTCAATCGCATCACATATTTCTGAACTTCACAGGTCAAACATGTCATACCCCAAATCACGGGATTGCACTGGTAGAGAAAGTGATGGAGAAGAGGATGGGGCCTGGGAACAGCACTTGGGATTATAGACGACCAACAATTCTAGCATGTAATATATCACAAGTATTACTATTACTTTTTCCGTTACTGCCTCTTTGGATTGAAGTGTTCGTAATTTATGCCCTACCGTCTGTTAGAAGATTGAAGTTGCTTATAAATAAGGGCATAGATACAAAAGAGAAAAGCCAAACATATAGAGTGATTAGAAAATAAGTCTCAATGACACTTGTTAACATAGTCTTGTTAAATTTAACTTTCAATTTCTGGTCACCAGACAAAAATGGGAGGATTCACAGGTTACAGAGTATCCTTATCTTAAAAAAGAGCGAAAAAGGGTGCTATAAAGGAAATAAATGACCTTCAGTTAGTAAACTCTAAAAATAATTTATCACATTGGTTATAAAAAAAATATGACATGCAAAGTAGGGAAAGTATTCCTTATTTAACTGCTTCTTATAATTATTCTCAGAAAGAATGAAAAATATTACAATAGAGTTAAGGAAACGCATTTCTAGGCAGGCTCAGCTAATAAGTTCTCTAATGATCTAATCCTATAAAAGGTTAGACGTTCTATAGAACGCCTCTCTTGGAGAGCCTGTGGATTGCTACCAAGTATTCCCTATTGGTAACAGAAGAGACATGCATACCTTGTGGTATCAAGTGGCAAGCCTGGCATCTCACGATCAACCTTGCCCAGGCTGCTAATAATTTTTCTCTTATAAAAGGAAACCCCTGCTCTCTGTTATGTGCCAACAAGCTGCAAACATTTCTCCTATCTGCCAGTGGTCTCGGAAGTCCATGCTGGGCAGATGATGGGAGTGCCCCTTGCTCTGTGAATCTAATCTGCCATGTAACAGTATGATGATGAACGCTGCTTTCCTGTTTGGAATGCTAAGGAGGGCCACCAAAATCACAATCTGTTTGTATAAAAGTTTATAGAGGAAGGGGCAGGGCTCAGGAAAATAGATTTTAATCCACCAAAGGCATTATTAGACTGATCAGAATGGACAGAAACAGCTTTTCCTTCCTTACTGAAATTTGGAAAAAAATGAAAACCTAATTCATTTATTGTTCAATGTTTACATTTTTAATATTTCTCTCTTTTTTTTAAGATTTTATTTATTTGACAGAGAGAGACACAGCGAGAGAGGGAACACAAGCAGGGGGAGTGGGAGAGGGAGAAGCAGGCTTCCTGCTGAGCAGGGAGCCCAATGCGGGGCTCGATCCCAGGACCCTGGGATCATGACCTGAGCCGAAGGCAGACGCTTAACAACTGAGCCACCAAGGTGCCCTACATTTTGAATATTTCTATTCTTTATATGACTAGATCTATCTACCTTGGGTGTTAAGTTCCTAAGGGACAATGACCCATATTTAGCTTATTTCATGTAGGAACAAGCAATTTATTAAAATAATTTATATTAATGATGATGATAATGATAGACATATTCTAGAGAGAGTAAGCAACACCATTTTCAGAGGCACAGACAATAATCGATGAAACGAACGACATGTGTAGCAGTACTTAGTGCCACAATACATTTATGGTGGTATACTAAAGCTGGATCAGACTCACTCAGGGAGCAGACTTAAATTTCAGGCCCTCTGTGAGCCAGTTGTTAAACCATAACCATTACTGAAGATGTAATCACATAAAATGACAATTAAATGAATTATATTAAAAACAAATGTAATAAACTCTTGTAACTCATCACTCCCTAAATAGATGACTCTATTTTACTGTTACCTGTGCCCTTGAGGCTATTTACATCTATTATTACCTGTGCGGTGGAAAGATTACATAATGTTGTGCTACTGTGCATCTTTTACCAATCTTCTGCTTGATAACATCACATTGGTAGGTTAGATTTGTCCACATTGAGAGTATTTTCATCATGGTAGTTGGCACATGCTCTGTATCAGTCCTACCCCCCCTCATCCCAGCCCTAGGCCCTGGTTCGCGAATGGTTACCCACATATCTGCAGACACTTAACCAAAATGAACTGAGCGCCATGTCAGTGCAGCGGGCTATAAAGAAATCAAGCTGCCTTTTTAAACTGATGCCAAATTAAAAAAAAAAAACCTCTGCAATACTGTAATTCATATTTTTCTTGAAGTAACAATACATCTCTTTGGTTACATGGTATTTACAGAGATTTGGGTCTTAATATCAAAGACTAAAAACCTTGTATAAGAGAGTTAGGACCTTCAGAAAAGTACAGCTGTATTGCTTTGAACATTACAAATAATATTTATGAAACTCCAAATACCTTCACTGCTTTTAGCTAAGGCCACTAACCACCTATCACTGTACTAGTTTTAGCTTTTTTCAATCTCCCTTAGTTCCAAATAAATTCCATCCCTTTGAACACATCCATATTTGGATAATATAAATCCAAGTTGGTCTGCAGACTCACGGAGTAAAGTGTCAGAAAAAAAAGTTACAGGGGTGCCTGGATGGCTCAGTCATTTAAGCGCCTGACTCTAGATGTCAGCTCAGGTCTTGGTCTCAGGGTCGTAAGTTCAAGCCCCACACTTGGCTCCACCCTGGGCATGCGTGGAGCTTACTTTAAAAAAAAAAAAAAGATTTACAAATTATTACACTGCTTGCAAACATACCCCATATGGGTACATTCAGGAACAGTAAAAAACACAGTCACAGAAAACTATTTTGACGGATATAATGATGAAAAGGAAAGAAGAGAGGGATTTATGCTAGCAGAGGTCAATGATAAGTGAGAATATAAAACGACAACAGAACTTCTTGGGAATATGTGAACTACACCCTCACTGAAAGGATAATCTTTCAGAATTATAATCCCAAAATTATGTATATTTTTATTAGCACAAAAATCAAACCAAAATATACATATGACTAAAGAGTCTGCTCATTTTCAGGAAAAGTTGTGAATCTTCTAAAAATCAAAGAGGTAGAACACAATTGGTAGACCATTCCCAAGATGATGAAGGCAGAGCAACTAGGGAATAGTCCTCTAAAATATAAATGAAATGTTCTGGCTAAAACTAAAACTTTGTTTCCATCAAAGAGAAGACAAAAAAGAGAAGGAAAAAGGAAAAGAGTAGAGCAAGTCTCATATATTTTGCAAATACAAGTCACTGTCAAAGTCAGTCCATACTACCATTGGGACTTCTTTTGATCACCACGGATTAAACAAAAACTGGTCTTCCTTTTTCCTTCTTATTCATGCTCATGACAATCAAGGGTGATTAAAAAAAAAAAAAAAGGCAGCTAAAAGAACTCCAAGAGAATGTCAGTGATAGTGCTTGCCACCAGCTGTTTGTGAAGTGCTGAAAGATTCAGCTGATGAATGGGTCTATAAAAAACAAAAAAAAAGCAAAACCTTATTATTATGTTCAGGAACCTGGATTAAGAGAGATGTAGGAGGTAATCAAGTAATTTGTGTACAAAACATCTCAGAGAATTAAAATTAGCTCAAACACATCAGGTTGTAAACTCTCTGCATTAGAAACCACCGTCCTTTCTAATTGACTACTTAATATCTAGGCCCTCGTCATAGGAATGAGTGTGTATTTTAAGCATGATACTTGCAGTTTATGCACTATTGAGGGGAGGTGTCAGGTATAGGTGGCAGTATTGGGGTAGAAAGATGGACAGAAGATGGAGAGTATGATTATATGTTGAAAAATCCTACATTCTAAGTATTTTTTTTTTCTTTTTTTTACTTCAGCTTCTGTAGGCATAGGGGGAAAAAATCAGCCTTATTTCAAAAGGAAACTCAGGGCTTTGTCTGGTTTTCTTTACAATATAGTACTGTGAAAACAAAGGGTACATATTCTTGTTCTTTGCTCAATATAAAACTTGATAAAAAATACAAAAGCGCTGGTCCCAATGATTTGTTTTAAGATTTCCAGTTTAAAGCCATTATTGCTATATTCTTTATCAAGCAAAAACAGTGAAGCAGGTTCAAAAGGATAATATTTTAAGTACCCTAAGAAAAAATATAAGAAGAAATACAATATGTTCTGATATTTGTGCTTTTACCCATAAAGTTCAGCACATATCCATAACCAATCAAAAGTCTAATAAATGTATATTTGCCACCAGATTCACTATTCAGAATTTTTCTATTTACAAAATTGGTGAAGTCTTTCTAAATTAGATTTTTAACACCCTTCTGACTTTCATTATCAGGTATCCCAAGGGCATTAGCTCCAAAGAACTTTTTGTTAAACGTAAAAGATACAGTCTAGTATTCTTTCTGAAACCATATCCTTATACACATTTTAGTAAATATGATTAAAATAAGTTTCAGGGACTATAAGGCAAAGGATTATTAACATCAAGGAACTTTTTAAAGTATCCAAGTACAAAGTTTCTAGTTCTCCAATTTTAAGGCCAGAAGTAATGTGGACTAATAAATAAATAGGCATAGGCACAGAAATAGAGAAAACCAAAGTGGGATAATTCAGCACTTCCATTTTCTATACTGTAACAAGCTGGATGTACTAATAACAAGTATATAGACAAGGTCACTGATATAATGGCTTTGACCCTTACAAAATCTGATTACTGGTAAAAATTCTTGGTTTAAAAGAGTGAAGCAATCTGATATCTCCAAAAGAGCAATGCAATAAAAAAAAAAATTATCAGAAAATTGGGATCTACAGTTAACCACTGCCATAAACTCACTATCCTCACATGAGCCATTGAAACTGAGTCTCACTTTCTTCAATTGCAAAGTGAGCCTCATGATCCAAAATGGCATCCAAGATTCATTCCACTCCTAAAATCCTCTGATTCTCTAAAACTCTTCTTCCAGAAAAACAGAAAGTGAGAAATATTTTAGAAATTCATTTAATAAACAGTCAATGTTCTTACAGCTGTGATAAAATTATTTAAGTAAATTATTTTGATTATAAATTTTTATGAACAAATTTTAAGATTATTATGAACGGCAATTCTCCTACATGTACAAAATAAGAGGGGAATGATATAACATGGGTAAGACGCTCAATGGGAAAACAACGCTATAGAAAATGATATTATAAAGTAAAACTACATAAAACCAAAGCCTACATTTAAATTTAGAGTGAATTGCTATCATTTTTATTCTGATCAGGGTCAAGTTAGAAGTTTGACTGTTGCAGCACCCAAGTGTTCACAACTCCACAGCAGCCATCAAATGACTAAAGAAAAGCCTTTGCACTTGTTCCAATTCTAAGATCAAGAGGATTTTACTTTCTATTTTCTTTGGATGAGCATTTTCTTTTGTACTATAAACTTAAGTCAAAAAAGTTAAGAACAATTTTTTCCATTTTCTGGACCCTTCAGGACAGTGACAAACACTAAATAAAAAGAAATAAAAACAACAACCCAGAGGCCATGACTGTAGGAAAACCTCATTTTCTCCTCTATTGACTGGTTATCTGTAGGTTGCTTCATCTATAGAGGCTCAAAATTGGCAGATTCTTAGATGGTGCTTTGGGAATAGGTGATGCTGACTCCCTGTAGAAAGTTCGTTCAGTCACTGGTATCAGAAGGTAAACATCAGGACCCAGAGGGCTTCCTGTCACGTACCACATCCTCATCTCTTCTCTGAACCTTGACTGCAAATGATGTAATTCCTAATGCTTGGATTTATTTAATGACTCAATAGCTTGGTCGCTGATTAAAAAAAAAAGACCGTGACCTAAGCAACTTCAATTGAAGATACACCAAAACCTTTGTGATAAAATAAAAAAGGTAGAACTCTGGGCCCAAAAGAGTACAAGGAATACATGTGGAGTAGCAACACTCTTGCCCCAGTTGTTAATTGCAAAACAACTAACCTGACAGAGAGAGTTAGCGAAAGAGGTAACTCATAAAGTCTAAATTGTTCCATGAACTATTTTTCGAAAATATTACTAAGCTAAAAATTAACCTTCACCAAATTACAGGATTCACGCGAAGGACGGGAGGAGACCATAGCATTCTTGGATACGGAGCATGAACACTGCTATTGACAATCACTTAATAGACTTAAAATTTCTGAGGATAAACAGATTAGCTTTAGGAAGACATTTTATCTCAAGCTTAAACATCTTATTTCCATTCAGAAAAAATTGACTGGGAAATTCTGTTTGATGGCTCTCCCGGTAGGTCCTGCTTCATTACAGAATTGAAATCAGACCTTCATGATATCACTTTCCTAAGTTGTATAGTTGTTTTATGCATGTGACCCATAAGTCTTTTACTGCTTCTAAGGGATTTAAAATATGTATCTTCCAATGTTTACAATACTGTGTTTGCCATCGTTCTTATATAATATTTTAAAAATTTATTTCAAATAATGGTCACAAAATAAAAATCATTTCACCTACTTAAAACATGCATTCCATTTAACAATAGAATACGGCAGCCGCTCAGAAGAGCCAAGTGACATAAATGTAAGTGAATGCATGACAAATTTGTCTAAGTTCAAAGTTGATATTTTGAGACACAGCAACCGAGGAAATGTTCTACATTATCACATTATACAATAGTTATATAATACTCTGTGAATGATACTATACAAAAATCTTCTCAAATGTATCACCTCCTTGTTTGGAAAATATATCCACAATCATTTTACTATTACTTGATCCTGCATCATAACTTATATACCTTGTCTTTGCCTACCTATTTTTAGAGGAGGAAGCCAGTTCCCAGACTCTTTCACTGGTTTGTGCTGGATCAAGTAATAATTAGAGGAAGATGTGGAGCTAGATCCTAAGAACTCCTCACTGGAAGTTCACATGCTTTTCTGGCTAAAAGAGAACTTACTTGTAAAATGATGGAGCATCAAAAGGCTGTTAAATGTATATGGCCTAAAATATTTGATATGAAGAAGATCATCTGTACCTAGATGGCTTATAACATCTACAAAAGAATTTGAGTCAGATTAAGAATTCCTTTGCGTGCATGAGAAAACCACCCAGAGAATAACAGATAGCTTATCATCACTTTTATACATTCTAGGTCCTATTCCTCTGAGCAGGGAAATTCAACAGTCCCTATGCAATAATGATGTAAGGCTGTTACAGAAGAATATATCCTATGGATTTTTTTTTTTTAGTTGAAGAGTAGTTGACACACAATGCTATGTTAATTTCAGGTGTACAACATAACAATTCAACTAGATAATACTTTATATGCTATGCTCACCACAAGTGTAGCTACCATCTATCACCACACTATTACAATACCACTGAGTATCACTGTCCTTATATTCAACCCTGTCCATGAAGTTGGTATTGAGAGTCCTCCCCAAAGTTTTTTGTTTGTTTGAAAGCAATAATTTAAAATCATGTTTTCTCCTTGAAAAGTAGGAGAGAATTTCTACTAATTAAGAATATATTGAGGGTCCAGTGTCCTGATACCTGAGCTTGAAAGGGCTACACTAAAATGAGAAAACAGCCAACTCCCTCACTCATGTTATCAAGGGAAAACAAGGCCTACTCTTGCTAACATTATATCTACTCTTCAGAAATCCTATTTACTGGAAGGGAATCAAGTTTAACTAGATAAACTCAGCACTGAGTTATGGGAGCCCTTCCAGAATTGCCACCTCCAATGCCAATGGTGCTGAGACTATATATTGTACAAACAGAATTTCACAATAGGGCTGAAGCTACACTTCCTCATGTTCCTGCCTCAACACCTTATGGTACATTTAGGGAACAGATTTCCTAACACACTAGAGATTGACAAAGGTTAGGAAGTCTGTGAGAAGGGAGGAGGTGGGGAAAAAAATGGAAATATAGTATCAGGTGCTTTCATGGGTGAATGCCAGAGCAGCCCCAAGGCCACCAATGAAACATGCCCCAGGTGAAGAGATCCCTTATCCTGGAGATGAGGAACAGTAGCATTCCTAAACAGCACACAGTAGGGATTCCAAAGCAACTCCTAGGCTGCCAGGAAAACAAATTTCCCCTTTCAACTTTGATGAAATGATGCAAAAGTGATACCAACAAACAAGGAACTTAAGTATGTTCAGTTGATCTAGACTCTAAAGAAACAAAACACTGTTGTCCTCTGTGCCCAGAGAACTAAGCAGTTCTCTGAGTCACAATCATTACAGAGTGCATGGCTGGAAAATGGTTTTTAGTCTTATTGATACTTTTTTGTCTTTATTACATTGAGAATGGGAGCAAAATGCTTGCAATTTTCACAGTATTTGAAACTAGAGTACCAATATGATGATGAATATAGTTTTTCATTGCATTGGTGGGACTGTCATGTACCATCTCTGGGATAACTTGTTGTAGATGTGATGTTTTGTTATATGCTCCTTAAAGAAAATCAATGTAGATGATTTTTTTAAGTTAAAAAAAAATACTCTTCATAAATTCCTAAGGAGCCCAGAATAACACTGACAAGGGAAAATAAATAGGCCAAAAAACTTATTAGCCAGAGCAAGTTCTAGTGACCTCCTTTGGTACCCTGAGATGCAGTAATTTTTCAAACGTTTAGCTTATTGCCATCCAAGGAGATGGCAGTAAATTCAGGCCACTGCATGGAGTCTGAAGTGCAAACAGGTCACCGGAGCTCTGGGCTCCAGTAATTCAGAGAAAGGAGCAAAAGCCAACAAAAGGCAAACAGGAAGCACCTTAGCACAAGAAAGGCATTCTTTGGGACTCATTTTACACAATCCAACAGAATTTAAGGAATAGTAAATTCAGTCGGTGTAAAAACACACCTTGAATTTCCTGAAAGAGTCTACAGAACCAGGCTTTGCCTATCATCCTACAGCCATTTCTATTGTTACTTCAATGTTCTGTTCCCCATATGATTTATGTAAGGCCCCAAATGAAAGCAACAATTTGTTGGTATCACGTCTATACATTTTGCTGCATAAATGGTATTCAGTGAAGACGAACAGTTAATTAAAGCAGTTTGGAGATAGAAGAGGTAAAAATAAAAACCTACTTATTCACCATATACACATTTATTGAGTACTTCCTGCATGTCAGGTATTGGACTAAGGTCTTGGGATGAAATAACAGAACATAGGCTGAAAGTCTAGATAAGGGGACTAAAATGTGTAACTGTGATAAGGATTACTAGAAGGGCACACCAAGTATTTTTGTCCGTTTGGTAGGGCATGGCAGGAGCATCTATCTAGCCTTGAAGTGGCATGTCAAGTTAGGATGGCCAAGGACATCTGACTTCTGAGTCCCAAAGCGGGGAAGAGCTGCCAAATTGGGCACGGGGAGAATGGGAGACACCAAAGAGCCAAGATAAGAGAGCTTGGCTCATCTAAGGAACTACTGGCATCTCCTTCAGCATAATGGAAATCTAGAATTCATGGGAGAAGCTGGAGAAAAGGAATGTCCCAGGGATAATGAGGAGCCAGATCACATGTGGAAGCATTTCTACAATTTCCAGGGAAAAGGATAGAGCAAAGGTCAAATGATAAGCAAAGTATTACAAGATCTAAAGAAACCATCACAGATTAATGGAAATTTATTAGTAAAATCTGATTATGTTTTTAGAAATATAATTTCTTTTTTTAAAAGATTTTATTTATTTGAGAGAGAGAGAGAGAGAGTGAGAGAGCATGAGCGGGGAAGTGGGGAGGGTCAGAGGGAGAAGCAGATCAGGGAGCCTGACTCGGGGCTTGATCCCAGGACCCTGGGATCATGAACTGAGCTGAAGGCAGACACTTAGCCAACTGAGCCACCTAGGCACCCCTAGAAATATAATTTCTTATAGTATAAACAGTAGGTAAATACAACCATATTTTTCAGAGTTTGGTCCTTACTCTTTCTCTGTATTTGCTTGGTGGTTTATTTTCATGCACTACCTATCACTATTGACTCTTAGAGGTTTATGGTTACTGTATTTAACTGCTTGATATGTTACAGCAAGGTAGGTCTGATGTTTATGTGGGTTCCACAGTTTGGATCTCTGTCTTGACCACAGACTTGAGTGCCTAGCTCAAGTCCTGCAAATACAAGCTACTGGTCAAAATGGACACTGAACAAGAATGCCAGTGGGGCAGTATAACTCCACTATAACTGCTGAAAAATCTCAGTGTGAACTTGACCAGAAATCTCATCTTTGTCAGTAGTATGGGTAATATAAGAGTAGTTATAGAAACAATTATATTAAATCACTTATAAACAGCAGATATACCAAAGTTACATTTGTAAATCAGTTGCTTAAAACAGAAACAATTTCCCTCATAAGTAATGTTATCCTCAGTAGTTTGGTTCCCTGATTAACCCACCAATGGCTATTTACCGCGTAAGACAACTAAGGACAAGTTCAGCTGTACCTCGCAACCGCTGACCTTGGCAATCAACCTTCAGGACCCAGCACAAATGATTTCTCTCTTCACTGATGGTTTCCAATACCCCCAAGCAGAATTAGCTCCTCCATCCCTGGCATTTAATAAACTGTGCACGAACGTTTGCACGTCACTTCTCCCCACTGGGCTGCAAACCCAGGACTACACCTGGATCCTGGCACAGAAAATAATGACAGTTTCCAGAATTACATCTCTGCTGGGGGAAAACAAAGAATGCCAAGGAAGTATTTTATGCTTTCTTGCTGCCAACCAATATAGGAAAACAGAGGCAGAGGGCCGGGAGCGTCCGCCAGAGCATTCCTTTCGCCTTGCAAACTTTTCTTTCCCCTTCCTATTCTCCACCCTATCGCTTTGGGCCCTGCCTACAGAAGGGAACAGAATCGGGGTAAGGCGGGGTGCCTGGGTGGCTCAGTCGTTAAGCGTCTGCCTTCGGCTCAGGTCGTGATCCCAGGGTTCTGGGATCGAGCCCCACGTCGGGCTCCCTGCTCCGCGGGAAGCCTGCTTCTCCCTCTCACACTCCCCTTGCTTGTGTTCTCTCTCTCGCTGCCTCTCTCTCTGTCAAATAAATAAATAAAATCTTTAAAAAAAAAAAAAAAAAGAATCGGGGTAAGGCAGAAGTAGAACAGGGGAAAGGAAACAGCTGAGGAGGTGAGGGTTCTGGTCATGCAGCAGTAGAATCCGTGGTAGGGAAAAGACACCTAAGAAGTGCCAGGGCACAGAAGGAACACCCCGGACGGGCAGCCATGTCACAGGTGGGTGCAAGTTGACCACATCTATATTTCAGATATAGGGGTGCTATCCTTACATCAGAAAAATACAGACTGTCCTTTAAGTGTGTAACTTTTTTAAAAAAAATATTTTATTTATTTATTTGACAGAGAGAGACACAGCGAGAGAGGGAACACAAGCAGGGGGAGTGGGAAAGGGAGAAGCAGGCTTCCTGCAGAGCAGAGAGCCCAACGCGGGGCTCGATCCCAGGACCCCAGGACTATGACCTGAGCCGAAGGCAGACGCCCAACCATCTGAGCCACCCAGGCACCCCTAAGTGTGCAATTTGTAAAAATCATCTGGCTTAATAGGAATTTGATAAGCTACAGGGAAACAGTAAAAGTAAAAAAGCAACCTGACATCTTCAAAGTCATTTAGAGGAAGAAAAAAATTGAAAACAATATTCACTTTATAAAGACTTGCCTACATGGCCAAGTTTGCCAGAGCATATAAATTTTGCGAAGAAAGTCTGCTGCCCCTAGTTAGCAGGCGCGTCAGATTTATCACATAGCATTTTCCATAAAGGTAAGCCTTCCCAAAGACAGGTAGGGAAAATAACTCTTTTACCTGAGATCATCCTTTATTTATTGCCCTAGCTTTAATACTCACTCATACTTACCAAGTATGTACTGTGCACCGGGCTCACATCCAAGCCTTTTATAAAAGTGTTTTCTTGGTGAATTATCACAACATTCCAACTAGGTATATGATTCCTGTTCCTTGTTCTCCAGAAAAAGACAAATTTGAACCCATAATTTCTGGCTTTAGAGTCTGCCCTCTTAGCTGTTACAATAGGTAAAAAGTGAATTACCAAAAAAAAAAGATAAAAACCAATTTTATATTCTGTACAAAAAAGCCAAAAAAAAAAATCTCATCTAATATTAGACCCAAAGTAAAAAACTATATGTTAACTACACTGGAATTAAAATAAAATAAAGCAAAAAAAAAAATTAGACCAAAAATAAATGGTGAGAAAAAGCTATAAATACACCACGCTATTTTAAAGACAATAACAGGGAAGGACACAGGCTCTGAAGCCAGACTGGAAGGTACTGAATCCCAACTCTGCCCCTTGTTATCGAAGACCTTGAGTGAGATACTTAATCTCGCAAGATCTTGGTTTCTTCATGCGTAAAATGAGTCATCTGTAAATGAGCATCTGATACAGGCAATGTTCCAAATGTATTAACTCTATGTTATGGACTGAACGGTGTCCCCGCCCACCAAAACTCATGTGGAAACCCTAACCTCCAATGTTGACTCTTTTGGAGACAGGGCCTTTAGGAGTGTAATTAAGATTAACTGAGAGCCTAACGGTGGGGCCCTCATCCAAAAGGGCTGGCATCCTTATAAGGAGAGCGGGGAGACAGGAGAGATTTTCCTCTCCATGTGTGCATAGAGAAGACACGAGCTAGGTCACAGGAAGAAGGTGACCCTCTACAGGCCAGGAAGAGAGGGCTCACCAGAGACTAACCCTGACTGATCCACGTTGATTATGATTACACCAGGTTTTCTCCACTCAAGTCAGTTTTGATCAATCCATAATGTCACAAGCATGTTCTAGACTTCACTGTCTCCCTTAAATGAGGAGCTCAGCCGGATAAGAAGCCATTGGGAGACAAATCAGATTGCTAAATCACTCAGTTTTACTACTGCACAAAAAGTAGAGTTCATGGCAGAGACATCTTCTTACTGAATCCAAATTAAAGGGAAATGCCACAACATGTAAGTGGAACAGAAATTTTCAAGAAACAAGCGTTCTTTTGAAAGTGAAAGTGTGTCACAAAGCTGGAATACCATCCTTACTCTTGTCAGATGTAACTGAAGCTAACCAGCACTTAATGTGGGGCCAATTATCATTAGTAACCAATAGTACAAAAATAAATTAAAATTATGTATGAGAAATAGACATACTTAACCCAGGAGGAAAAGAAAATTGTAAAAAGGGATAAATAAGGCATTGTCTAATTGGAAAGATATGTTGGAAAAATACAGAATTTTGTAGAATTATTAGAAATAGCTTTGGTTGCACTGAACCTCTTTTTCATATGGCTGATTTAAATTGTTTTACAAGTGGAGGACTGGTTTGGTTTTATTCAAGCAGATAAACAACCAGGAATATCTTAATATATATTTAGCAAACAGTATCATTTTAACAAGGAATGAAACTCGTAAGTGATTTACTAATAAGAAAAAATATTCTCTCATGCATATGCAGAATGGAAGATAGCTATCTCAAACAAAGGGAAGTCACAGCTGTAGCATGCCAGAGAACCAGAAGATTCTTAGATAATTAGGCTGATCAACATTCTGGCATAACGAAACCAGTGACATTACACTCTCCATACTACAGTCTCACACACTCTCAGTTCACAAAATCTGTGACTTGAGTTGTTTTAAATAAGAGATTTAATTTTCCTTGTTCTTTGTCAAGCAAACTTTTATACCAGCATTATTAGCCTGGGAACTTCTAGAATAAGAAAATGGATAAATATTAAGAGCAGAGTCTGATAAAGCTGAAAAAGCTATTAGCAAGTAGTAAGAAATTTGAAATGGAATGATTCATAACACCACAATGAGAACAGCAAGAACAGCCTATTAAGTACTTTGATTCACCAAAGCAGAATCATACTAAAATATATATTAACCAAAAAAAGAGCAAATAGTAGGTTCAGGTTAGGTGTATATATAACGCATACCTATTGAACTTACTACAGGATTAGAAACCTTTAAAAAAGCATCTCTTTCTCAAACCAATAAATCATTTATATCTGTAGTGACACACATTTCTGACAAAAATAAATTGTATTTAATTTTTTACTAGAGACTCAACAGGGGAAAGTAATTGCCACCACTGTCGTACATCGACTAAGTTAGCAGCTAAATTTTTATTACCAAAATCTTTAATTTACATTTTGATCTGAAAAGTAAATAATCAATTTAAAGCTAGCTTTAGTCTATGACAGAAACAACTGTGTAGATACACGAACGTTAAGAATTAGGCTTGTGTAGTATAAATGAGTAGACAAAATGATCCAAGTCTCAAGTATAAATGTTTATTTACATGTAGACTTTTACTAAAAATTTTTAATAGAATTAAATTGGGCCCCCAATTTTTTTTTTAAAGATTTTATTTATTTATTTGACAGAGACAGACACAGCAAGAGAAGGAACACAAGCAGGGGGAGTGGGAGAGGGAGAAGCAGGCTTCCCGCTGAGCAGGGAGCCCGACGCGGGGCTTGATCCCAGGACCCTGGGATCATGACCTGAGCAGAAGGCAGACGCTCAATGACTGAGCCACCCAGGCGCCGCATAGTTTTTATCAATACTGGGATACTTTCTTATATTATCTGCAATTGTACATAGAAGTCATTAATCTGCCCTAATAAATTCCCAAGAATCGGGGCGTCTGGGTGGCTCAGACGGTTAAGCGTCTGCCTTCGGCTCGGGTCATGATCCCAGGATCCTGGGATAGAGCCCCACGTCGGGCTCCCTGCTCAGCGGGTAGCCTGCTTCTCCCTCTCCCTCTGCCTGCCACTCCCCCTGCTTGTGCTCTCTCTCTCTCTAATAAAAAATTAAAAATTAAAAAAAAAAAATTCCCAAGAATCTAGCATTTAGCTAAAAGGCAGATGACTTTCAAGAAGAATGTAGTGACCAGAACTTTAAACATGCACAAAAATAAGAGAATTATGTAGCTCATGACCCATAAGTAAGCTGTTCACATGTTAGAACACGAAAACAAATCACTCTAGTTACCTATCACTAAAATCTACTCTACCCATGAGAGAGGAGAATACATCTTAAGCACCACCTCCTCCAAAGGGGATGTTACTGTTCTCTGAATGTGATATGTGAAGGACAGTACAAATGTGGCAGATTCCATTTTCCGTATTAATGTTCACCCCCCATTCAGACTGTAATCGTTCTGGAGCTTTATATTAAAAAGTGCAATAACACGTCATTTTTTTTTTTTTTTTCTGAATCAAATGGAGTTCCTCCGGATAGGAAAGTAAAAGTTATTTCATCTGTTCCCATCTTTGAAGAGCTAGGACCTCAAGAATCGACCAACGACATTTTTCACGGACAGTACTGTTTATATACACAGACATACACAAGCCCCCAAATTTAACTGTTTTTCACCCAGATACGCAACTTCGACACACTGCAAAATCACTATACCAAAGAGAAGTCAGGAATTACCACAGATTTCTAATAGGATGGTTCTCAAAATTCTTGGGGTGGAAAGGCAAGGGAAGCAAGGGCAAAAGTGAACTCTTGGGACTTCATCAAGACAAAAAGCTTTTGCACAGCAAAGGAAACAGTCAACAAAACCAAAAGACAACCTACAGAATGGGAGAAGATACTTGCAAATGACATATGAGATAAAAAGGGCTTATCTATAAAGAACTTATCAAACTCAACACCCAAAGAACAAATAATCCAATCAAGAAATGGGCAGAAGACATGAACAGACATTTCTCCAAAGAAGATATCCAAATGGCCAATAGACAAATGAAAAAGTGCTCAACATCACTCAGCATCAGGGAAATCCAAATCAAAACCTCAATGAGATACCACCTCACACCAGTCAGAATGCCTAAAATGAATAAGTCAGGAAACGACAGATGTTGGCGGGGATGCAGAGAAAGGGGAACCCTCCTACACTGTTGTTGGGAATGCAGGCTGGTGTAGCCACTCTGGAAAACAGTATGGAGGTTCCTCAAAAAGTTGAAAATAGAGCTACCCTATGACCCAGCAATTGAACTACTGGGTATTTACCCCAAAGATACAGATGTAGTGATCCAAAGGGGTACATGCACCCCAATGTTTATAGCAGCAATGTCCACAATAGCCAAACTAAG
>NC_138371.1:28098559-28154701 GCF_054177405.1 Leptonychotes weddellii
CCCCCCCCCCCCCCCCCCCCCCCCAGCCCAGTGATGGGTATTAAGGAGGGCACATATTGAATGGAGCACTGGGTGTTACATGCAAACAATGAATCATGGAACACTACATCAAAAACTAATGATGTAATGGATGGTGATTAACATAATAAAATTAAATTAAAAACAAACAAAATTCTTGGGGCGGGGGGAGGAAAAGATAGTTTGTGAGAAAGCTCTGTAACAAATATACAAACAAATACAAAAAAAGTCATAGTCAAAAATATTCTAGAGAACACATTTCTGTTATTTATAAATTATTTAGAACACATTTTTATTACTTATACATTTTAAAATATTAGTTTCATTCAAGTTTTCCCTTTTTTCTAGATGATAACCAATTATTTACCCATAACTATCTAAGGCTAAAATGGCTTAAAAACTAAATTCTATAATTTTAGATAATACCAGTACTGCTAAGGTTTCTATAGTTACCCAGGAAAGGGTCATGACTGTCTGAAATATATACACTCTCTCTGATAATTAACCACATCACGATAGACTGACAACACTTAATGATTAATTAGGCTAAGAACTCAAATCCTTAGCAGGAGATAAAAGCACAGAAATTCATAATGTACTGAACACCTCCCAGAGAGACACAGAATACAAATAGAGCTAAATTTTAAAATGCAGGTTTGCAAATTCAGTATTGCTAATATAAATGTCTCCTTGGGAGTCTCACAGCAGAAGAAATTAGGTATTCTCTGCTTGCCAAATACAGCCATACAATCACAACGACGTCTTTGCAAAATAGCTCAACTCAATTCATTCAATGTTGCCTTTTATGCAAAATTCACCATTCTCCTCTCTACTATTCAATGAAATGCAGTTTATAGTTACTTCAAAGAGCAAGCTAGATAAGTCATCTGCATGCTAGACCTTACTTAGGGTTTTACAGTTTACAAAGCACTACTGCACACTCTGTGATGTCTGAGTTCAGTGGGTAAGTGGCTGAGCCCAGGGTTCGGAGTGAGATCAAGCCTCAAATACCACCTACTCCATCACTTACTTACTAGCCATGAGACCTTGGGAGTGTTTAACACGATATTTCTATTATGATAGGACCTAGATAATCTATACAGTGGTTGGTAGGAAATCAGAAAGGGCAAAGATCAGCAAACTTATTAAGTCTCCAGGTCTCTAAATTTCTGACCTGTATTCTCCTAGCAGATCCTCAGAACATTCCATGTTTGACTATATTATTCTGGCAAAGAAACTGTCCACCAAAACATGACCTCCCATTATATCCTCTGAGAGATACAAGAAATGGCTAGTTACTAGACAGTTTACTAAATATTACTAATGACCCCTATGACCAATTTACATCAGTTTTGATAAAGCCATTATTCATTTACCTAAAATATATACATTAAACAGCTGTTATGTACCAGGCACTGCCTTGGGGATTTAGCAATTTAAAAAATATGTTTGAACTCATTCCTGCTTTCATGGAGCTCAATTCACTAAACAAATAATTGTATATGGAAGGTGAAGTATATCAGGAAGTGGAAAAGCATAGCCAAGGGTATCAAGGAAGGCATCTATGAGAAAAAGAAATAAAGACCAAAAGGAAAGGAGCTGACCCAGTGAAAAGAACAGGCTCAAGTCATTCAATTAGGAAAAATGCATGTGCAAAAGAAGTCTCCAGAGAGCCTGACACTTTGAAAGATGGACAGAATGGCTGGAGCCACGCAAACACAGAGCAAAACGGCTGGAGATGAAGCTGATAGGGTAGGCAAGGACCAGAATGCAAATCTTTGTAGGACATGTTAAAAATTTTGGTCTTAAGAGCAATAGGAAATCATGGAAGAATGTTAAGCAGGAGAGTAACAGGATCACAAGTGCATTTTAAAAAAGGATCACTGTCATGTGGACAGAAAGGAGGGAGCAGCAGATCTTGTGACACTAACTGAGAAGATACTGCACCAGTCCAGGCAGGAGATGGCAGCCAGCACTGGAGCGATACAAGTGAAGTCAGTAAGAAGGATTCACTACATATCTCAGAACTATGATCAAAAGGACTTGGCCACAAGTCGCTCGTGGGTGATGAGAGAGGAGAGGATGCGATGGTTAGTTCCAGCTTCATAGAGCCTCTACTTACTCAACCACACTACATGTTTCAGACTCGCTCAACAGTGCACGTCACTACTGTCATCCAAGTTCAACCATCTGGCAAAATATACACATTCTACCCAAAATTATGTCTCAGGTTTACTACCCCTCTCCATTTTCAGGGTCTTATTAGCACTTGTCCGAAATGTTCTACATCTCAACAAACTTTCATTTCCAACACAGCCTCCACTTGTTTCAGCCAGTGCTATTTTTTTCTAAAATACAGAGGCGACTGTCATTTCACTGCTTCAAAACGTTCAACAGTTCTCAATTTTTCAATTTATCAGTAAGATAAATTGCCACACAATAACCCCCAGCTCAGCAGAAAAGATTTTGCAACTGATTTTAATAAAACCACAAAAAGTTGAATATATATGATGACCAATTAAGAGTATAGAATAAGATATGGTTTTAGCCATCTTTGTTTAAACTCATATAAACCCTCATGTTGCCTTCCATTACTCTCCTCTCTGCACCCCCTCCCTGCACACACACATCAGAGTCATGGGCTACAAAGAATACTGGCCTGAGATCAGGAGGCCTGGTTGCCAACCCAATGGCACAATGTCTCTAAATGTTCAAATGAGTTCCAGCTCCAAAGAAGAAAAGACTATCTGTCTCTTCCTATTTCAAATGCTTTCTAACCATCAAAGTTATTTGATCACTACTGGGTAAACTTGTTTACAGTTCTCTTTCTGGACTTTGATTCTTCTTACTCTTCATTAATTTGAAAGTCAACTTTCTCCACACTGGGAATAAATACATCATTGAGTTTATTTATCATCTCCATTTAGCAAAGCTGGTGCCAAGGGTACATCATGCAATGTTCAGAAGTAAACACTTGGCTTCCTTCTTATTCTCATGGGGGCATTATCATCTACTCACTTTCCTTTTCCATATCACATACCAACTCCTACTTTACCAACCTCTCATGGCACCTTTCTTCTCAAAATCTCTGGACCATATCCTAGGAACCTCAAAATCTCTGGACCAATCCTCCTTGCCTGGGCTTGGAATTTCCCTCCTGAGGCGAAGGAGAGAAAAGAGGCACCATTTTCCTTAACCACACGCCACAGATTTCTCAAATTCTCTGGTGCCTTTGGTTTGACTTAGATTCCTACCATGATGGCTCTGTGGTTTGGCCACTCAGGACCAAGGCAATGGTTAGCAAACTTCCCACTTCCCTAACTTCAGCTATCGAGTAGCAGCCAAGTTTTATTACAGGAAAGGCAAAGTTTCATAATTATGTTCTGTCCAGGGGCAAAGAAAGAATACACTTGGAAAAGGAAGTCATAAATACTGCATACAATTCTGCTTTTGAGAAATGGCCACTTGCCTACTTAAGACCTAACTAACATAATAAAATATTACTACTGGAAGCCAGACTACCACAAATTGATAAAGATATTCTATCACTTGTAATCTATTCTGTGCTCATACAGGTAACCTAACGAGGAAACTATTCTATTACCTCACCTCTGAGGTTAACAAGTTCATCCAGAATCTATTTTTAATAAATCACATTCAAATTAAAGATCTTATTCAATTAATGCTTGACATCCTATCAAATAATTCTTGCAAACTCTCAAGGCTTTCAACTCCCGTTTTACTCACTCATATTAGACCCAAAGCTAGAAAACATATCAACAACTGCAATTGCTATCTGAAGAGTATTATTTCAGCATTTCAGCAAATTTCTCAAGAGACTGTGTCATTCAATAATATTCTTACAAATAAGTTCAAATAATAACAAAGTATTGAGTTAGAAGATCATCAGCCCACATATTTGGTTATTGGCCGCTTTTTCCAGCTAGCAAAACCACAGAAATTCCAGAGTTTCTGCTGACAAAATGAGTGAAAGAAAAGTACATTTCTATTATAAGAGTTACATATGGCCATGCTCCTGACTCTTGCATTCAGGCCCATGGCAAATATGCTAGCACAAAGCCTTCCCCAAGAGAAGTGGAGGTGTGTGGAAACCAAAAAGATTTTTTTTTTAAGTAGGCACCATGCCCTATGTGGAGCTCAATGTGGGGCTTGAACTCAGGACCCTGAGATCAAGACTTGAGCTGAAATCAAGAGTCAGATGCTTAACCGAGCCACCCAGGCGCCCCCCAAAAAGATTTTAAATAGCACAATTAGTCTTATTGATTTAACCATGTTGTTTATTTTCTTTCTGTCCTCAGATAGTGGGGAGCTAAGTCTCCACATTGAGGGCACCTGCCAGAAACTGAAACCCTCCAAAATCACAAGAGACAGCTGAGTCAGCAGAATCACTGGGGCTGTTAATGGCGTGGTGAACAAAGGGGCTTATACACTCTGAGGGCATCAATCTAATAACATCGAGAAAAGGATCATCATCATGAACCTCAGCCAAATCATTTTGGTTTCCTTGGGGTTGAGATTCTGAGTCTGAGAGTTAGGAGATCCTGGATTCAAATCTTGATTCCCCATCTCCAGCTGTACAACCAAAGACAAGTTAATTAAAGTCTTCCTTTCCTCAACTCCAAATGAGGACAATAAGGCTGCACTTTTAAAATCTTTTCGGCATTAAATTGGATAATATTATGTCAAATTGTAGGATAGTTTCTGCCACATGAGCATTCAATGATTATTACTATCATTATTAGCTATTTAATATCACAAACTTCATTGAAAAAGAAGAAAATTTCTCAAAATTACCCATGGTCAGTGCTTAAACTTTAGATAGCCAGAAGGTGTTTTTATATAGTATATTTCATTTTCTAGTAGCTCATATATAAGCCTTTTCTTATTGGTATTTTCCAACTAAATTACTTTAACCACTGGATTTTTAAGTTATCCAACAATATCATCTTTGTGAAACATAATTAAGCAGATTTGAGAACCTCGAGGTTATCATAATCCAGAAATCCAGGTAATAGACATTTCTGTTGACAATAAGAAATTACCCATTCTGAGGATATACACCGGCATTTTTAGGTCTTTAAAGAGCATTCACTAAAATGTTTCTTCCTCAAATATTATAAACGGAAAGCATTACTAATATCTGTAAGTGTAGAGAAATACCATGATTTCCTATAGAAAGGATTTGGTACCTTTTTCCCCTTACTCCAAAGTGTAATAACTGACTGAAGTAGTTACAAGAAGATGAAAGATATATTGGACAATTCTGAGTATCGGTGGATTTTAGAAATACACAAAATGACAAAATGGAAACATTTTCATAGTGGAGCTTATGCAAAGGCATTATTACTGTTTTCCAGGTTATAAATCAAAAGCCTTTTTGTGAAGGGTGATTCCAAGAGATAATCAACAATAGGATGAACAAGATTCAAGCACGAGTGGAAAAGAAAACACTAGGGACAGGTGTTTTGGCTAGTCAAGGGCCTAAAGGGCTTTAAAATAACCAGGATTTGCTGACCCTAAACGATATCCTCAATCTCCTCTTGATTATCTATTTGAAAATGTAATTTCTACACCTAGTCAAGCCTAGTTCTTTGGAACATTCTTTTTTTAAACAACTATATCAAATAGTATGTGCCACAAATAGGTGCTGATAATTCAGAGGACGACAAAATTAAAACTCCCCATCTCACAGACCTTAGAATTAGACGGTGGGAGGAAAACAGACAAATACATAATATAATGTCAGAGAATAGTAAGTGCAATGAGGAAAAATAAGGATAATGAAGAGGGGGAGAGGTGCTCCCTGACACATGATAGTCAAGGAAGCTTTCTCTGAGGACTTGGCATCTGCTATAGATGGAATGTTTGTATCCCCCCAGAATTTCTATGTTGAAACCGAAAGCTCAATGTGATGGTGTTAAGAAGTGGGGCCTGTAAGAGTTGAATAAGATTAGGGCCCTTAAAAAAGAGACTCCACAGAGCTCCCTAGTCCTTTCCACCATGGGAGCTACAGAGAAAACCAGAAAGTGGGTTCTTCCTGACACTGAATCTATCAGAACCTTGATCTTGGATCCCCCAGCCTCCAAAACTCTGAGAAGTAAGTCTATTGTTTATAAACCACCCAGACTGTGGTATGTTTATTATGGCAGCCCAACTGAACTAAACATGTGAGCAGAAATCAGAGGGCGATCATGCAGCCATTAAATATCTGAGAACCTTCCAGGCTTAGAAAACAGAAGGTACAAAAGCTCTCATTTTGCAAACTACAAACTGAAACTATGGCACTGAAGCCAGTGTGGCTGGAGTCCAGTCAGGGAGGCAAAGGAAGTGAGAAATGAGGCCAGGGCAGCAGGCAGGATCCACATTATGATAAACACTTTGAATTTTACTCTAGGTAAGATGAAAAACCATTAAATGGTTCTGACCAGCATGTGACATAATGATTCATAATTTTAAAAGATCATTCTGGCAGGGATGTAGGGATATGGAGGGAAAGAGGTCAGGGTAAAAGGAGAAGAAGGGGGAGGTGAGGAAGCTATTGCAGTGATCCAAGAGACCGATGGTGGCTTATACTACCATCCAAGGCAACAGTGAAAATTGCTTGAAGTATTTGTTTTCTGGAAATATCTCATAGGTGAAGCCAACTTTATATTTCAGAAGTAAACCCAAATATTATATACAACCTTGTTAAAAAGAAAGTCATCTTTTGCCAATTTGTTGAAGTTAAGACTTTCAGGATCTATCACTGACAAATCTATCCATATCAATTATACCAAATTCTCCCAGAAAAAAAACAGGAAAAGATATCTTAACATTGATATAAAGTGTATGTAAATTCAAAATAATACAATCCCCTTCTTTTGTGAAGCATCCAAGATGAGGCAGAAAGTTGAGAAGGAAAAGAAGTTGGCTTTGAACACACTAAATCTGAAGATTTTTTTCCAAGTACCTCAAACTACTCTAACTAGCATATGCCCATTTATTTTTCACAACAACCTTTAGAGATAGCTATGACACTTCTGTTAAATGTAAATCATATAAAGTAAATTTTCCACTGTTACATTTCAATGGGAATACTCAAAATTTACCATTCCCATCTTTTACAAAACTTAGCTTTACTGTAATTTTATAGAAAAATTCAAGTTTCTATAATTTACATTTGATTTTTCCATTATTTATACTAAATCGTATCTCAGTCTCTGCTTTCTCAAAAATATTCTTGTCAACTGTTCCCTTATGAAAATGCAAACTATCAACCATATAAACTTTCTTTATATTAAACTTGAATGGCTGCTGGGAATCGAACCACCTGAAAAATAAAATGCAATATATTCCTATTAAAACCACGGGACCTAAAACCACAAATAATTAATTATGCCTCAGAATCTTAACCCATTGGGATCAACTGCAGTTGTGCTTGTCTATGAATTAGACTTTTTCCACCACTGACTTTCCATCTCTGCTAGGACTGAGCAAATAACAGTAAATTGGTTACTGTGGTTACAATGCTTGATCTACAGAATAAAAAAACCTTAACTCCTTCAGTTCTGACTCTAATTAAGAAGGTAAGTAACTAACGCTAGGTCTTCTGGCCTTGTGAAATGTCGCTATCTGGGTAAACATCTCATGTGGTGAAATTTTAAAAATTATACATAAACAATACCAACTACTATTATAAATAATAATGATGCCAAGGCTTATTGAGAAATAGCCTGATCTCTACATTCAACATGAACTTGTTAAAAAGAAAGTCACTTTTAACAACTTGTGTTGTTCGGGCAAAGATAAGGGAAAATGAGCATAAATTGTTATAAGGCATTCTTGGGACTTGAAACTATTGGAGTTACTTCATAAAAAATTAAATATAGAAAAGTACCACTACATAAAATTCTCTTTGTCATTCTATCACACTACAATTACAAGTCTTGCACAATGAGCACGTACTAGGTTATGTATGCAGTCAATAGATTTTTAAAGCCTCCCTCTAAGAGCCACAGAAAGTATTGCTATTCTTATATACAAAAGTCAATGCCATAAAAATGCAATGAAGTATAATCACAAAATCCATAGCTGTGAATGGATGTATTTTTAAAGACATTCAGAAAAAAAATGTCTCTTTAAATCAAACAGGGCAATTTTAAGTGGTTCCATGACGAACTATAATTAACCACTAAGCTATGGTATTGTACAGTACAATTCGCTTATTATTCTCAAAGGGCCAAGGACTTCCCGACAGCAAAGCCGGCAAAGCCATCTTCGGGTGTCTGTGAGCACCACATCTCATCGGTCCGGGTGCAGATTAATTCGTGGCGACTACAGGAGCGCCACCCAGCACACGCTAACACATATACACTCTCCAACTGAGGAACTCAAGACAAAAGACAAAAATGGAACCCGTTTTGAAATCGAAGGGGGAAAAAAAAATCTATAAATTACTGTAATTACTTTAATAGCCATTTCAGAGAGGATACTAACAAAGGCCTGGTTTCCTCATGCATGCACACATGCCTGCTCTGATCCTTAAGAGGGCCCGGGCTATTCTTATCTATAATTCTTACCTAACACCAGCGATTTGCTAAACAATGAGCCTAATTTATATCATTTCAATTCTGTTCTGATTGGACGTTTTTCCTTCTCCCAACAGAAACATGACAATCTGCAAGTTATTTGTTAGGAAAAAGCAGAGCTGAGGCTGCTGTTTGCCAAAATTGCACAAGAGATTAAAATTTTTCTAAACATATCTTGGTCAATGACAAAAGCAGCTACAAAGACCCCTAATGGGGGTGGCAGGGGGTAGAAATAAGTACCTGTCAGGTGTGAATGCAGGTGGAAGGTGAGAGGGAGATAAGCAGAAGATGGGTGTAAAGCTGGTTCTAGGTAGTGGCAGGGGATGTGAATAGGTATGAGTAGTGGAACTGTTCCTTCAAAGGGGCAGATAAATACAAAATCTTGCAAAAAGCTCTCAAAACATGTCATGCCTGATGCACAGAGCTGCAAAACTATTTGTTGACTGATTTGATGAATGCTGATCATTTCTGAGATTGAACCTGGTACATGCTCCAAGGACATTGCCACTTAATTTGAAACTCTAAGTAACAACAGAGAGCGGAATACTCCAGTCCAGACTTTCCTACAAGAATATTACCATTAAGTTAATTTCTCAACCAACTCTGCAAGATCACTTACTTCAATCAATCCCTTGTTACAATCACATAATATACCATTTTACAAAAGGGCACCTTTCTACTTCATAAGCTCTAGAGGCAAATTAGTTTGCTGGTGATTTCCTCAAATTTTTTACTTCAGTTCTTCTTGGCTTTGACTTATAATGGCATTCCTATCTGCATTTCACTTTTATGAGGATGAATATAAAGATTTCACCAAAATACTAGCTATTCTGCCATAGATTTTCCAAAGGAATTGACACTTGGACCTTGCATTTAACAGGAAACAAAGTGTGACAACAGCACATTATGGGTGTAATACACTAATATTTTTTATAGTGCAATTTAGAAAAAACAATACAAAGAACATGTAACAAACAATGCTTGCCTCAGGCAGTGGGCAAAAGTGGGAAAGTGGATTTGAAGGGTTTTTTTTAATTTTTCATATCACATACCTCTATAATATTTGAATTTTCCATTATGCTTTTTTAACGAGAATATTAAATATGTTTTCAACATATGTACTATTTAAAACCCAGAAACGTCAATGAGATTCACAAAAGAGTTTCTAAGAATTACCAGGTATTGACCAAATAAACCACAACTTTTACCTCTGCTTCATGGTTCTAATAAACTATTATTTGATAGGTTTTCCTGGCTATTAACATGAAATAAAATATATGGAACTACGTTAGAAGTTAAAGCACAGAACAAATACAAATAAGTTTGTGAGGAAAGAACACCACAACAAATGAGCATGGAGACTAGGATTTTATAATTCATTCATTTTAAAACATGCCAAGTCGTACAGGAAACCGTTAATATTAACTGCTTCCTTCATAACCATTTGTTGGCTATACCAATTGCGCTAGCTAGACAAGTTCAATGGGCTCTAAATTGCTTAAATTACACTTGGTTTCATACTCCAGCACATCAAGTACCACTAAATATTTCAACTGTCCTTGTCAAGTATCTTCTAAGGCAAGGCCTACAGGTGTTACAAAGATTCAGGGCCATTTCTTCCATTATCAGTTTGTAGCCTAAGGGCACCTGACAAATGCTCTACTTTCATTTCCCATAGCCCCTTAAACAAAGGAAGATTGAATGGTGCTTTTTCTGGCTTTTTATTTTTAATTGCATAGCAGTGGAAGAGAAGAAATAATACAATTGAAAGATCTTTGAAATTATGAATGCCTTGGATCACAGAACACCATTCCCTCATTTTACAATCAAGGAACAGGGATTCAGAGGAGTCATGCTCACACAGCTGGCAAGAGGTTTGTTCAAGACCAGAACCCAGGTTTCTTCCATTCAAGGAAAAACCCTTCATTCCACTGATCTTACTGCAATAATAGGATTCAATAAACCAATGGTTCTCCAGTTTTAGAGCGCAATCGGGATGCCCTGCAAAGCTTGTTTACTGAATGCAAGGTTACATCTCCCACAGTTTCCGATTCAGGAGCTCTGGGTAAGGGCTGGGTAATTTTTTTCCCCCAAATAAGTTCTTGCATGATGTTGATGCTGCTCTGGTGGCCACACTTTCAGAACCCACTGTACAATCACCATCCGCCCAGAGGAATAGATTTACTCACCTCTCTTCTACCAGAGTCAAGCCAGTTAAATACTGTAGAGGAGGTTCTTCCCCTGGTTAATCAAAATTAGGTTTGCTCAATGAAAACATAAGTTGGATGGTATGAATGGACAAAGAAGATGCAGTGTATATACACACACACTGGGATATTATTCAGCCATAAAAAATGAGATCTTGCCATTTGTAACAACATGGATGGAGCTAGAGAGTATATTCTAAATAAGTCGGTTAGAGAAAGACAAATACCATACGAGTTCACTCATATGTGGAATTTAAGAAACAAATGAGCAAGGTGGGGGGGGGCTCATGTGGAGAAACAAACCAAGAAACAGACTCTTAACTATATAGAACAAACTGATAGTTACCAGAGGGGAGGTGGATGGGGGATGGGTGAAACAGGTGATGGGGATGAAGGAGTGCACTTGTCGCGATGAGCACTGGGTGATGTATGGAAATGCTGAATCACTATATCGTACTCCCAGTACTAATGTAACACTGTATGTTAACTAACCGAAATTAAAATAAAAACTTTTTTAAAAAGTTGGTTGGTGATAAGTCTCCATTTCACTTTCTCTAACCCAGAAAGCAGTCCAGATGACCTTAAATTCCCCCTCAAATGCACTGTAATATTAGATAGGATTATATAAAATACAGTTGTTTTTCCTAAATTGATTAAAACACAAAATGGCCAAAAACTCAAATGATTCTAGAAGCCATGCAGGTAACATAAATGAATGAAGCAAGCCAGTGTTACATGAGAAAAGAAAGGTACTTTTGGCACCTGCAGAATAATGTCTGTATTATCCAAACATATTTCAAATCGAATTGAAATTGAAAAAAAATTCACCAGTCTCTCTCTCTCTCTCGTTCTCTCTCCTGCATGCCAGATTTAGCCTGCAGGTCAGACAGCCAACTTGTCCAGATTTAAAACATTATAAAATTCAGCATTAACATCCAGGTATGTGGTATGTTCCTCCATTTATTCAAGGTTTAAAAAAATTCTTAGTAAAACCTATCAAAATTGTGAAGAAATCTTCCCACAGAAAAGAAACTTCATCTCTAGAAAAGTAAGTATCTTAAGTATAGACCAAATATTCATTTCCTACATATTACATAGATTGAGAAATTTATTCTATTCTATAACCAAAGGAGAAAAGCTGGTCTAATCAACAACCAATAATACATCTTACCTTTTCATATTAAAAGTACATGTATATTGAACACGAATGAATGGCCTGGTGCATATTATGTATTTTCACTAAGTCCATGAGCGCCCATATTTAGGCAGGGGTATTATCCTTGACAGTGCTCCAAATATTCTCCAGAGCTCACTGCCTGGCATTACTTGCACATGAAATCTCTCTTGAGAAAAAACTCAGGCTATGCATCAGTCATTTCTACTATTGACATAAAAATGTACTATTTATCTCCTTTAAAAAGTAACTTACTAACTAAAAAAAAATAAGTTCATAAAATCTTACAATCCTTTTAAAATCAATTTTACTTTCTGTAAGATCGTCTTCTTCAGTTCACTGGAAACTACTCTAGCTTCTCTTTGAGAAACAAAAAATAATAACCCCTATGTTTTGAAGAATTTTGAGTCTTTTGCTAACCTAGCCAGGAAACCAGTTTATCCAGGCCAAGCAGCCTATGTGTCACAGATGGAAAATGCATTTGCACAGAATATTCAGATAGAGTCCAACCTTTAATCTGTTAAATTAATACAAAGTAAACAATCTGTAGAAGGTAACCTTTCATAGTGGATACTTGGGCTGTGTTAGCTAGATAGAACATCATAGTCGCCAACACTGAAATGCAGCTTACAATGCATGATTCCCCTGGTAGGTAGAGCCAGGAGACAGGATCTAGGAAGAAATCATACAGCTTTGCTCTTTGCCTCACATAGAGGCAGGGGGCGGTTGGAGCAATTGACAGCAAAGTTCCCTCATCAGCTTGCTAAAGAAAGCATGTAACATTAAAAACAATAACAAATGGTAAGAAGTCAGTCTTATCCAAGACATCAAAAGAAATAAACTCCAAAGCCCATATTCCTGTAAGGGATGGATTAAAAACATTAATGTATAGCTTATTCCTAATTCAATACAAATACTATTTATCTACAGAGGCATCAAGACTCAATTTTAAGTTTACTTCTAATATAAATCCTGCCTCTTGAGTTTCTAGAAATTTGATTTAGCTTTAGAAAATCTTTATTATTTAATAACCATTGTCTAAAAAGTATTGTAGGTTCAAGAGATTTTGGAAATTGAAAGTCTGAATCATGTAGATAGCAACACATCTAGGGCAACATATGCAATAGATATTATAACCATTCCACACGTTATGTTTCAAAACATCACAAAATTTAAAACAAGGCGTACAACTCTGTCAGATAAATACATATTTGACATAGTGTTTCACTAAAACTGAAATAAGGAAAACTTCCTTAAATATAAAAACTAAACAAGCACACACAACCTTATAAACCTTATAAACAAAGGGTTTTTAAAAATATTTTAATACATCTAAACTAAGATAAAATAATTGAAGACATCAGGGTAAAAAAATTCCACTTTAAAGAAATTTGAAAAATCTATTTTTTGTAGTTCTTACATAGAAATACAAGCTCCCTTTATCAAAGTAAACCTGTGGAAGAATAAGTAGGAAAAAAACCCAGCCAGTCCCAAACTGACCACAGGACAATTCTCTCGAATTATATCCTTAAAAGTCACACAACTCGAAGGACTGTTTCGGTGGCTTGATGTTGTAAAATAGCTACTTCTGCTCTCCACTTGGGTGACTTTGTCTCGGTAGCTACCGTTTCAGCACAGACTGAATGGTGGCCCTTTGAGTGATTCTACATCCTGGTCATTCCCATTTTTAGCTTCCGGAACTTCATGAAGTGCTAGTGGCGCACAAAGGTAACAGAGACAATGGAACCCAAAATGAGCCCTGGAATTTTGACCTGTTGGCTAACATTGGATCCTGCGTACATCATTCCTGAGCACACAGGGACTGTGGACCTGGCATCGGGCTCACATTCTAGCTCTGCCCCTAACAAATTCTGTCATCAATGGCCAAGTTACTTAATCTATTGGAGGCTAAAAAAATTGTAATAACAACACTGGTTTCAAGGAGCTCTTGTAAAAATTAAAGACCACCTGTAAAATACCTAGAACAAATACTGGAATACAGAAGGTAGTCAATAAATTTGGCAGCTATTTAGAAGCTCTCCTACAAAAGGTAGAAAGAAATGAGCACTGGGTGTTATATGCAACTAATGAATCGTTGAACACTACATCAAAAACTAATGATGTACTGTATGTTGGCTAATTGAACATAATAACAAAAAGAGAAATGAAGAGAAGTAGGTACCTCCTTTTTTAATATTTATTTTAGTTTTTCCAAAAGATTTTATTTATTTATTTGACAGAGAGAGAGAGAGAGAGCATGCACAAGCAGGGGAAGAAGAAGGCCCCCTGCTGAGCAAGGAGCCCGATGCGGGACTCGATCCTAGGACCCTGGGATCATGACCTGAGCTGAAGGCTTAACTGACTGAGCCACACAGACATCCTGAGGATTAGGTACTTCCAAATAAAAAGAGAGTGGATGCCTTCAGTTTCATGAATCCATATTAACATGTAACTCCACTCACAGCAATGATGGATAATGCACATTTTGGGTGAAAAAGATTTTATAGTATGCTACTTTTTCAGCCATTAAAAGTAAATAATTTCGTACTAATACACCCAAATACAATAAATATTCTTAAAATCCTAAAGCACATACAGCTTTCCTCTCTTTCCATCACTTTCAAAAAACAGCAAGATATTTAAGACAGAAGTTTAAAAATGAACCAGGAAAATTGTATTTGCCTCCAAGTTGAAAGGTTCAAATTTCTTTAATTTCCTTATTAATAAAACAGTTTTAATATATGAAAAGAAAAACTACAGAAGCCAGATATGAAATTCAATTCATAAAGTCATGATTTTTTAATCACAATAAAATGCTGCTCAGTGCCAGTTTTTCATTATATGTGCTATAATTTTTTCTAATTTCCTAAATGTTCCACTATGTGTGTCAGACTATCTTTTCATTAGTCATTTACTCTATTGTTTGTATACAAGAGGAAATCCCCCAAAAATCCATACAAAGACATTTTTATCACTGTTCATAAGGAAATACTACATGTACATAGAATCGTAAAAAATGGTACATTCCCACTAGCTGCAGAGTATCTTACCAACATCAGAACTGTCAGTAGATTTCTAGGACTTTGTATGGGTTTTTAAAAGTATATATACCTGTTATAAAACTATTTTAGTACTTTATTTCAGCATGCAGTATGGTTTCAAAGTAGCATCACGAAGTGTTTATATCATACTGAAATTTTGTGACTCGTCATTAACAAATGCAGAAATTTTCTGCTCTGTTCTTGAGTTTAGTGAAGTCCTTCATGCTAATATTTTTAGGACATCTTCCATGGGACCAGACTCTGCTAATGTCTCTGTAGAGAATAAGCAGAGAAAACAGATTACGGCAGCAGTGCAGATAAGACATCGAGGGCCTAAACTCAAGCAAAACAGAAACTGACTGAAATCCAGTGTAGATGAGGATGTGAGAACACAGGTATTCTTATAAACTATTGTGGGAATATGAAATTAGGAAGGCACTTTGCCAATAGCTCTCAAAATTTAAGTACATGCATTATTTGATCCAGCAGTCCCCCTGCTATTAATATATCCATTTATGTGAAGATACATATTAGAAATAGCCAGAAGGAATGTAAATGTTACCAAGAGGGGATAATTTTGAAAAATTATGCGACAGCCAGACAGAAATATAATGAGATAATATAAAAGATAAAATATAGCAAAATCTCCAATATATATATATTTTTTAAAAATTCAGAATATATTATGTTAATATATTGCTATATACTTTTAAATAAATAGTTTTGGTATTTGCCTAAAACTTTTCTGGAAGAATATGCAATAAAGCATTAACAGTTTCTCCAAAGAATTAAAATGTGGGTGGGCCAAGGAAAGAGATTTCCGTGCTATTTTGTGCTTATCTCAAAAGTTTTAATTTGTCAGGTACAAAAATTACATCTTGAAATAAATTATAATTAAAAAATTAAAAATGTGGCCAACGAGAGATATACAAACCTACACATTTAAATTTAACTCTCTGTAGAAAGAAGAACACACCCCCCCCCCCCAAAAAATGTGTTGGATTACAGAAGTAATTTGAGCAATTGCATCATGAAGAATTACTCTGAAAAAACTTCAAGGAGAAAGAAGAACAGGAAGATGCCACGTGGCTAAAGGCATCTGTTGAATGAAGCAGAAGGACGGTTAAGAGTCAGAGAGCTTGAAGTGACAAAGGCAGGGGGATGGTGAGTCTACACAAGACATCAATAGAGAACGGGGAACATCAGAGAAAGAAAACTGAGGAACTCAAATCAGATAGATCCATACAAGATGTTGTAATGTTACTTACGGAAAAATATTAAACCATTTTAGCATCCTGAGGAGAGATAGGACTGAGGTGATACCTCAGGAGAAACAGGTTCTTGGGACAATTTGAAGTCATAACCTGAGAGCCCAACAAAAAATCATAAAGCCATGCTTGATTCTTTATTCGTTGCACATCTGGCAAGCATTTTATCTATCAGTGGTGCCAAGAAAAGATATGGGTGTCCTCCTTCAAGTCAATCTTAACAGAAACATACCCCTAAAACAGTTATCCTCAACCTTGACTGCACTTTGGAATCCTGCCAAAGAGCCTTAAAATATACTCATACCTGAGCCAACTCCTAGAAATTTCGATTTAATTGGCTTGGGATGCAACCTAAGCACCTGGGAGTTTCAAACTTCAAGAGATTCTAATGTGCAACCAAGTTGAGAACCACCACCCTAAAATATCCTGCTTCTCACATTCATAGAGTAATTCAAACATTCCTAGTTGAAGCGGGTCCCACCTCCCAAGATACCAAGTCCTTTAGGTTTCAATAAAAATATAATATTTTGATCAGAGCTTCTTTTTTTCCACAATTGTGGCAGACTGCTTCATTGGTAGATCTCAGGGGCACACATCTGGGGGATTCAGTGCTTTGTGTAGCCCTCTCTCATTTGACACTGGGCTTGGTCACATGACCCTCAATAACATTTTACATGCTCAATCCTCATCCTTCCCAAATTTCATCATCTTGCTCTTTATGCCTCTTATCCCTGTTCCTCTGCTTAGAGTATTTCTCTCCAATTTCAGGGACCTGGACTACTTAGCAAATGTTCAGCACACACAGATATCAACCTATTGTTAAACAAAAAAGAGTCAGAATTTTTAAGTAAAAATTAAAGTTTAAAAATTAATTAAGAGTTTCATATCAGCGAGAGATGATTTGCTGGTTTGCAATCTTTCACTAAGGTATCTTTATCTGATGTGAGCTAAAGGTCAGATTCCATATCCATTGTTTGTTTTCTTACTCTTTATTTCATCTAAATTAGAAAGTCATTTTTTTTATGGTTATAGGACATTAGAAATGACAGCAACTGTTTGGTAGCTCTCAGAGTTCAGGATGTTTGGAGCAAATGGAGATGGAGGAATTATGGGGAAATTTCTCATTTATATCTGCTTTCAGATAGTTGAAACACCTATCACATTTAAAGTGAGACTGACCATTTCTCCCAACACAAACTAATCTTTATATTCTGCTGTAGCATTTCTATCCATTTTTTAATTGGCCGTTCAGTTTCCTCATCTAAGTAAAGAAAATCATCAAGTAATGGGGAAAAGTGATTTTCTTGGTAAAAACCATTTGTAGCCGGGCTGCTTTGAAACCGCCAACAACTTACCCTCTGTGTTTAACACTGTGATAACACCGACATGAAAAGGTAGAACCAAGCTATTCAAGAAACTGAGTATCACAAACGCCAACCAAGCAAGCTATTTGAAAGAACATGAATAAATGAAGCCACGGCAGAGAAAAAATGTTTTTATTCTACCTTTCCAATAAACTCATTTGAGCCCCTTTGTCACTAGGCAGCAAGCCAGCGTTCCTCCGTAAGGAAGAAAGTAGTCTTCCACTTTGCCTATCACACTAAGATATACATTCAGGGACTGGAACTCCATGCTACTCACACTTTTCACTGCTTCCTTTATCCCTGACTCATAAGCAGGGGGCAAATTTTGACCAGCAACTGTCCTTGAAGAGTGAAGCAGAAGATGGACAAGTATTTGGGCAAAATTCTTATTTATAAAGTAAAAACCAGCCTTGTCCTCCCCTCCAAAAAAAAAAAAAAAAAAAAAACGGTTTTCTTTTCTCTTGAACTCAGTAGATCCTAATCCACCTTGTTCAGTCTGCATTAGAACTCCCCAATCTACTCCCTTTTCATATAGCACAGGATCTTAAGTAATAAATAATGCTAGAAACAATTCTGATGAAACCATTCTCCCAGAATACAAGTTCCATGAGGGAAAGGCCTTTCCTCTCTTTTGTTCTCTGCCCTATTTCCAGTGTCTCAAAGAATTCTCGCAGAGTGAGCTCTGAAAAGATCTTTGTTGAGTGAATGAATATCTGTATTTCATATATTCCGAAATATGATTCAGTCTCTACAGCTCAGTTCTTTTGCCTCGCTGTGAGGAAAATGTTAGTACACAAACATAGTGAGTGTTGCTTTGCACACTGATGGCCACTGATATGTAATCTGTCATTTAACAAATGGGTTTTGCCAATAATTAATCTGCTTCCTCTCTATACACATTTGCCATAGCGTTTGGGCTAACTGGCAAGCCTCTTGGTAGTACCGTGACTAATGTCACACAAGGGATTGAAATTCTAAATGATATCTCTAGGGTTTTAGTCTCTGTGTCTGGTGGGGGGGGAGAAGATCATTAATTTCACCACTGGAAAGACTTATTTCGATAGTTTCGTAACAGGCGGTTGGGGTCAATGGATCACGAGTCCAATAAAATCTGAATGCTACATATTCTTTGCCATACTTGCTATTCACATGTTTTATTATTCAGAAGTCTCTAGTAATTTATGAGACTAGCAGACTACCTTCTACCAACTTATTTAGGTTAAAATTCAGTACTTGAAATGGAGTTTTGATGTTAATATTTTAATTCTATTTTTGTCATTTAATTAATCACTTTTGAGACATCAATCTATTTTTATATACATAGCAATTAAAATAACACCAGAGTAATGACATACTGAATATTTAAACATGTAAATCATGTGCAAATAATATGTTTTAGCAAAAAATCTGTACCTTAACTGAGAAAACAAGAACGCAGTCTTCAAAATGTAATACTATTTGTGGATAGAGATGTTACTTGTTTCCCAATATACTGTCTCATTTTCAATAATAAAACCACCACTTTGGATTCATCACATAGCCCCCTGTCCCCCCAATCAGAAAGCACACTTTACATTTTCTTCTGAAGCTTAGTTTGGCCTTGTAATTAAGTTCTGGTCAACAAGATATAAGCCAAATGGTCATGTGTGACCTCTAAAACTCATGCTTAAAGGGAAGGGGCATATTCCTTTTGTCCTGGCTGGATGGAATTCAAACAAGATGGCTTGAGTAGCCATTTTGGACCATGAGGTAGAAAACAACCCGCTGAGACTGGTAAAAACAAAACAAAATAAAGCCTGTCCCTAACACTACAGATCACTGGCTACCTATGCATTTTTTTTAATATCTGAGAGAAATAAGCTGCTAGCTTAAGTCACTGCTATTTTAAGATTTTCAGCTATTTGTGCCCAAATCAGTTTTTAATTTTTAAATTTTTTTGAGTATAGTTTCAGGGGTACAACACAGTGATTCTACTTCTCTCTACTTTATACTATGTTTACCACAGATGGAGCTACCATCCGTCACCATACAACACAATCACTGACCATATTCCCTATGCCGTGCCCTTTATTCTTGTGACTTATTCATTCTATAATTGGAAGCTACATCTCCCACTCTCCTTCACCCACCAAGTCAATTCTTAATTGATAGTAAAACAGTATAAATTTTATATGATAATAATGTAATGATAATGACAATAGATAACACATAATATTTACTCTGTGCCAGACCTTATTCTGAATGCTTTTATAATGCATTAATCCTCACAATAACCTTATAAAGTAGCTACTATTGTTATTTTATATATGAGGGAACTGAGGCACAGAGAGGTTAAGCAACCTGCTCAACATCACACACAAACTGAGAGGCAGTGCTCGGATTTGAACACAGGAAGACTGGCTCCCGAGTGCCCTCTCTTAACTAGCATGGGCTCTATTGCCTCTCACAATTATTCATAATTAAATATGCTATACTGCATGTCATAATTATTAACATTTAATATTTGTGGAAGGTGCTGAACAAAGTTGTCTCATTGTTCTTTTCCTGCCTAGCTTGCTAAACCACCTGTGAAGTATTTGCTGGGCCCTAATGGACCACAGAAGTCCATGGACCCCACTGTGAGGTTCTCAAATCATTTTTCCCCTCAATGAGACTGAAACTGTCTCACAATAGCATTGTTTCCCAAGTGCTATCCTCCCTGCTGGACTCCTAGCAGGCAAGCCGAAAGCCACAGCAATTTCACAGATGCCCACATCAGTGTGGCCCCAAGGGCAACAGCAGGCTGAGGCTTGCTTTTAGCACATAAACTGAGCCGGCTTAACCATCAATTACCTCTTAACGGAGTATGGGACAAAAGTGCTATAAGAATGTTGATACTGGGCACTGTCTTCAAATGTCCAATGAATAATTTAGACTATATGTAACTGAACTTCACTCCTGACCACTGGATAGATGCCGGGGACCAATGCTTAATAATATTGCCTATCTGATTTTGAATAAAGCATTTTATTGCATGCTGCCTTGTGACAACAGAATCAAAGCCTTTTAGACCTGAAAGGGAAATCAGAAGTCCACTTAACGGAACCTTCCTCATTTTACAGAGGAGAAGATCAAGGCATAGAGAGATTTATTTGCTCCTAATCACTTAACTGTTGAGTGACATAGCTGGGATTAGGCTTGGGGTCTTCTATGCAAGTATCAGTATGTGATTTGGGGTTCGTCTAAGTACACTATCCTTTCACAATTCTAAGCTATAGATGCTCAACATTTTCTTAAATAACAGGTGAACTAAAAATTCCTAAAACTGAGAATTTGTTAGTTATGTACATGCCATATTCTCAGGTGTAAATTCATAGAAGCCTGTGACTTTTCAAACTTTTATTTCTGCCTGTGATGGCTTGTTTCTGTCAGACGGACAAATTTCCTTAATAATGAATCACTCATAATACCATTTAGTAGAAAATTTTCAAACATTTGGGACTACCTAGCTATAATGTGGAAGGAAAACTAAAGAGATAGAAAATATAGTATTTCCAGCTTACAAAATATTAGGTAATAAGTGTGACTAACTATATCTTTCAATGGACATTTTTCACTTTCAGGAAGACCAAAAATCTCATTTAATGGTGACTGATTTACTCAAATATAAATACAAGTAAACAAGCCAAAACCTGAGTGCTTTAACACAACTGTGTTTTATACCTCCCATGTAGCTTTTGGCTCTAAAACTCTGAAAAGGATTACTGATTTTGCCTCAAAGTTACCCAAAGTAATAACAGTTTTCTAAGTATATACCTTTAGCAAGCAGAGGGTAACTTGCATTTTGCTCTTCAAGCCTGTGTCAGAAGATGTGATATTCACATAAAATGAGGCTTGTATGGTACACTATGGAAGGTCCTAGATGATGTGCAGGATGGACCAGTCTCCAATTAAGTCTAGGAAGAATCCATGCTACAACTAAAACCTCACTGATGAGAACTACATGCAACTAAACAAGATAAAGATGTTAATGGGGATGGGAAGGGGCTGTTTTACGTAATTCTTCCCATTCCGAACGGCTTGGCAGTGATTTATGGATTCCGATGGTACAAAATCAGAAATTAAAGGATCAAAGAGTATAGGGACCAACGGAAGAAAGCACAGTAGTTGTTCTGAGACTTGAACAAATTACACCAGATCCATGACAGAGTTTCTCTCTCAATTTTCAACAACTTTGGCCAAGTGCTAGATTTTGGTCAACTCATAACTGACCAGTTAAAAAATACCTACTCAGCAAGTTCCATTTGAAGATTTCTGGTTATAGGCTGATGCTTTGTAAACCAGCACTGAAAAAGACGGAAATTCTGCTGAAGTAAAACTTCTTTTAAGGTGGGGGTGGGGCTTTGAAAAATGTGGCCAGATCTGGAAGAACTTTAGAGGCCACCTCCTGCCCACAAGCAGAACCTATATTCCTTCTTTTTGCCCAAAAGGTAGTCTTAACCTTGAAACTAGTGAAGCTGAAATTTAAGGGCCCCCCTGTCAGCAACTCTCTCGAGGCCCTAGGGGGAAATCCAGTGCTTTCACTCGGGCAGAGATTTTTATAAATTTGCAAAGGAAAATATTTTTTCTTAAAGAAACCCCCCAAATTATGTATGTTTCAGATGCCACCAAACCTGATTATGGCCCTGCCTGCCTACCTTAACACTGAATCCTTTCAAACTCTGACAATAGTGATTAGCCAAGACCCCAATGGTACATATCACAATTCAAAATAAGAAGCTGCTTCGACTCTTCTTCAGGAAGTTACTTCAGTATCAATTCCTTTCATTGTGATTCCTTTCTACCTCTTACTGACAGGTGGTAGCAGTCTTAATAAAACTCACAGGATGATAGGAAAGAAATAGAATATTAACTTTCCACAGGCATACAATATAACTTTGTTTTTATGTAAAATTCAACTTTTAAAAAATGGTAAGAACTGTCTCAATATGTCAGGTGTTTGCCTACAGTGAAATTGTAGATGTTCTATAAGATTCCTTTTAATATAAAGCCTTTGTAAGAGTTACTCAAATTACAGTATTTTAATCTGATTCAGATAGTACATAAATTTTTTTCAATTCTTTTTAACAATTTTAAAGAAAGTTAAACAAAACCATCCAGCTATAGAACACTTAAAATGAGGAAATGAGTATTTATCAGCCTTTAGAAAAGCAAATTACTAAATACAATCCCCTTTCTTTACTAGAAAGTTAGATGACTATTTTAAAGAAATAAGATAAAAGACTATTTCTTCAGAATCAGATCTTGGGGGACCATCTTTCAACTCTTAGCTTTAAAGTGATAATGCTTAGATTTACAAATGATACATGAAAAACTTTAGTTACTGAGATGCAGCAAATTCTTATTTAAATCTTACACCACCTAAGTAAAAACACTGACAGCAGAAACTTTTCAAAGCTACGTCGATTAGCTCCTCTATGGGTATCATAGTGGAACCATCCTTTGAAAAATAGTTCCATATCAAAGCTCTTTTCCTTTCACACATTTCAACCCAATTAGAAACAAGAGAGATAAGTGTTAACAAGACAGTTAATTTTAGAAAATGTATGCAAAAAAGCCAAATGTTTTTAATTACTTTAATATTCACCACATGTAGAACTTTATCTTATTAGGCATTAAAACAATATCTAAAAAGGAAAAATTCAGAGCCATAAGCACTCTGTATGAGATGATCAGCTAGACACAAATTAATATTTATGTTCAGAAACTTCCTCTGTCAATTATCAGCTATTTGTGTAGAGAGTATTCTATTAGAAGCTTCTTAAGCACAGTTAACCCGCATGCTTTCATCAGGTAAATATATGAAGTTCTTACAGATGTTCTAGCTTTTTTCTAATCCATATCAAGAACCAAGGAAAAATACAATTTAGATCCCTTTCCCTTTGCTCTTTGTTTACAACACGATTTCCAGAGTAGCTTCATTTTTGGACTAAAAAAGAGATAAAGCCTACTTCTTGGTCCCATTAAATGTGAATTGGTAGCTCCTAAATGGAAGGAGGCTGGTAAACCCCAACACTGAACCAACTATTTTACCACTTATATTCTCTATGAATTTAGAATATTTCCCAAACCGTAATTTATTCAGAATATTTGAGAAACCTCTTCAATGTGAGATATCCTAAAAAGCAAAACAAAAAAACAAAAACGAAAACAAAACCACCATAAAGCATTTCTTAGAGTTCAATGCTATATAATAAAAATGTAAAATATACCAAATATATTCTTCTGTATCAGTTTTTGGTATGGAACTGATACGGAAGGCCCATCATTGGGAGAAAAAGTCATTAAGATGAGCTCTCTATTTCAATACCCTTAGAAACCATGCCTCTTAAACACTGAATTGAGAAATTATTCATTTTATATTCAAATGGCCCTCGGTGGTATTACCATTCCAAAGATAGAGGCTAGAATCTTTGTACTTTTGTACTTCAGATAATTAACAGATCAGTTTGGGGGGAAAACAAAAATTCCCTGCGAAATCATAGAATTTCAATTAATTGTGAATTTAACACAAGTTATATAAAATGTATATTTGATATTATCAATAAAAAGGGGGTTGGCTCAAGAACACAAAATTATAAGTATGCAGATTATCAAGTCGGCTAGGAACAAATGATCCCTCCCAACAAACTGAAAGAAGTCCTATCAGATTTATCTTTGGACCCACCCTCAATCATTAGCTTGCTAATGAGGACATGAGTGTATGAAAAACAAGGAAATTTCTGAAAAAACAGTCTAAGACTTTCCTCTAATTTAGATTCGTGAAAATTAATAAAGGGAAATCTCACTAAAAGTGGAGTAGGGAAGTTAGGGGAGCCTTACCAATCAATGTCAATTATGGGAAGATTTGTCGATTACAGACCCTCACCGAAGAATCATCAACAGAAAAGAATAATCAATTAAAAGCCCCAAGGAGAAGAGATGCACACTGAATCTTCTACAAGAAATCGACTACTCCTACAACTCAGCCTGTGAGAAACCATCATTACCCTGAACTCCTGTTTTTCTCCAAAGGACTTCCATTCAAAAAACCCCTCTCAACTTCCTCCCTTCTCCATAAAATAATGTTCCTCTCCCATGTTTGTCGGACCTGCCTATGGCTTTGCCATAGTTTGCAAGTCCTCACTTGGAATTCTCTGCTATTCTACAAAAAGCCCATTTTGTGGGGCGCCTGGGTGGCTCAGTTGGTTAAGCAACTGCTTTTGGCTCAGGTCGTGATCCTGGGGTGCCAGGATTGAGTCCCATACCAGGCTCCCCGCTCAGCAGGGAGTCTGCTTCTCCCTCTGACCTTCCCCCCCACCATGCTCTCTCTCTCATTCTATCACATAAATTTAAAAAAAAAAAAAAAAAAAAAAACCATTTTGCTGGTGAAATAAATGGCTGCTTTATTTTTAAAGCTAACAGACTGTTAATGTTAATATTTTGAAATTTTATTTCCTATTTGTAGATCAATGGTTCTCAAAGTATGAGCTCTGACCAACAGCATCACATTAAAGACTTGTTAAAAATGCAATTGTTGGGGCGTCTGGGTGGCTCAGCTGGCTGGGCCTCTGCCTTGGCTCAGGTCATGATCCCAGGACCCTGGGATTGAGCCCCAAGATGGGCTCCCTGTTCAGCAGGAGTCTGCTTCTCCCTCTGCCCCTCCCCCTGCTTGTGTGTTTTCTCTCTTTCTCTCTGAAATAAAATCTAAAAAGAAAAAAGAAAAACAATTGTCAGGGCCCACTCCAGACTCATTTTAAAAAGTACTCAAATAGAGAAGGGAAAAAAAAAATGCAGAATCCATCCCCATATCCCCCAGACTGAATATCCTATACTTCCCTATATACAGGGTGTCCTAGTGTGTACTAGATGTCCTCAGTCCTAATCCAGGCTCTGGGCTGAGTTGACTCTTAAGCCCAAGAAACCCTAGCAGTTGATTTCCAAAGCTCAGATGGCTCCACCTAGAGCTGTCTTCTAGCTGCTCCCAGGCCAAGGTTCTTGCTATTTTGCTGTGACATTCTCTACTCATCTTCAGCTGTGAATGCTTAAAGGTTGGCATCTAACGGCTTCCACATTCTGATCCTTCTTCAGTTGATCACTGTATTCAGCCACATTGTTTGAATCCTCGTAGAACTAATTTTACTTTGCTTACATTGACAGATATCATTAAGAACGCAAAAGGCATTGCTATTACTTTCTGAAGAGTCTTCTTGAGGATGTTGTTTATCGCATTACAGTCATCCCCTGTACTGAGAGTAGAATCCTTCTGAGGGACTAGTTTATCTTATCAACCCTGAGATAACATGGTTTTCCTTCATGTTTGCTCTTAAAATGATAAGAGCCAAATTTATAGCTGCAGCCTAATAAATGTGCTAAAATTAATACGATGACTTTCTATATGAACCTACCCTTGATGTTATTTTTTTCTAATTTTTTACTTATTACCTTTATTTCTCAATTTTTAAAATCCTGCTTTATTTCATTTTTTTGTTACTTGTAAATCCTTCTTCAGGATGAAGAAACACAGAAATAAAGGAATGGAGAAAAAAGAAGGAATGGTAGCAGTCTACTGGGGAGATTTCGTAAGTAAACAGTGCTTGGCTTTACAGTCAGACATAATCTGAGTTTAAATGCCATCTCCAGGATTTGCCAACTGTACAGTCTTGGACATATAACTTATGCTGGCTCAACTTTCTTCATGAATAAAATTAAAATGACAGCATCCACCTTGCAGAATTACTATAATCAGTAGAAATAAACATTTGCAAAATTGCTAACAGTACCGAGCACAGAATAAGTGATCACAAAATGTTAGGTATTATTATTAATGCCCATGTGCACAGCCCACTTAAAAGCCCAACATCAAAATTCCCTACCCTTTTCCAAAGGAGTTGAGAATCACTGTAAAAATCACTGACCATAACCTGGACCCTGGCATTGCCTAGAATGAGTTTACTTCCAACACCATCAATTGTGAAATTCTATCTTCCATATCTCTGTCACTGAGTGTGAACTTGAACCACGGAGACCCTCAAGTTCTTTCAAGCTCTCCTGTTCCTCAATAGTTTCTGCTCCTTCCTGTTTTCATTTCCTTCCCTACTCAGACTGGATCCCACACCCAAACACTTCTATTCTCTCACTTGCCAACTATCACTCATTTATTCATTCAGTCATTTATTTGAGAAAGAGAGAGAGAGAGCAAGTGAGTGCACAAGTGGGAGGAGCAGAGGGAGAGAGAATCTAAAGCAGACTCCCGACTGAGCATGGAGCCAATGGGGCCAGATCCCACAACCCTGAGATCATGACCTGAGCTGAAACCAAGAGTCAGCTGCTTAATCAACTGTGGGATTGAGGAGCCCAGGCGTCCAGCCAACTATCTTTTTTCTGCCTCTTTTCCCTCAGTCCTTCTCCTGCATCTGACTGAACAGTCACACCCTGGATGAGTTAATGACATGTGTTTCCCATTCCTGATGGGAAAATGCCCCCTCCAGGGAGGACAGAGTAGAGCAGCACCTCTTGGTCCAGATACTGGATTTAGAGCATCAGTCTCACCTCAGGAATCCTTTACTTTATTCATGGTTCTATTTCACACCTCATGGATCAGGAACCGCACCATTTTCTCCCAGGCCCCCACCTTTCCTATCACTCTTAGCTGCTACCCTCACCTCTACTCAGGAAATTAAAAAAGAGATCAAGAGAACTCACAATTTGAAAATGGCAATTAATAATTAGGGAAATAGGATACAAAATCCAAAAAAGTCAGTAGCAATTAAAATCGCAAACCTCAGGTTTTCTTTATTTGGGCCCAGCTTAGTTAGAGCAGAGAGGACCTCAGAGAGGAAAGGCTACTGAGGGACCATACTGTGGTTTGCCATGAACCCCATCTCCTATCCAGTATGTCGGATTCAAGGGAAAATATAATCCAAGTTGGGCCAATCTTAGTAACTCTTCTGTGGTACAAAAATCTTAGCGCAGTCAGGCTTTGTCTTGAGAAAGCAGGTAATTTTACAATTCAGTTGCTCTTGTTTCACCATCTTTACTGAATCAACTGCAAGATGGAGAAAAGTGGAACAGATGCAGGAGTAGAGGAAGGGAGCAAACCTGGCTTCCTGAGAGCTCACTCTCACAAGGTCGAGGCTTATGACTGCCTAGCCCCGGGTTCTGTAGACACTCTGAAATCAGGTTTTGCTGGAGACAGGCTTAGTTAAGGGGCGCACCTGGGTGGCGCAGTTGGTTAAGCATCCAACTCTTGATTTCAGCTCAGGTCATGATCTCAAGGTCATGAGACGGAGCCCTGCAATGGGCTCCACACTCAGCAGGGAGTCTGCTGGAGATTCTCTCTCCCCCACCCCCCGCGCCAGCTCTCCCTCAAGTGCTCTCTCTGATAAATAAGTAAATCTTAAAAAAAAAAAAAAAAAAAAGACAGTCTTAGTTGATTGTTATTACTACCAACCAAAAAATCAATAACACTTCTCAGTGAAAGAAACTAGAACTTCTCCCTTTATTGCCCCATCCACACAACTCCTTCTGAAATGCCACAGTGTCTGCTGAATGAGTAGGGGTTAAAGGGAGGGGAAGAGACCTGGAAATGGCCTGAGATTACCTCACAGGTGATAACTCAATAGTGTCAGACCCATGGGAGTAATTAAGAATGAGAATACCATGCAAAGCCTCGAGAATGTAAGGATATTAGGGAAAAAACAACTTGAAATGCCACTTAGGACACTATGGGGAGATGCAATAAGAATCAGAAACCATGGGCACTTGGGTGGCTCAGATGGTTATGCGTCTGCCTTCGGCTCAGGTCATGGTCCTTGGGTCCTGGGATCGAGCCCTGCATCGGGCTCTCTGCTCAGTGGGGAGTCTGCTTCTCCCTCTGCCCCTACACCCCACTGGTGCTCTCTCTCTCTCTCAAAAATAAATATAATCTTAAAAAAAAAAAAAGAAGAAGAAGAAGAAGAGTCAGAAACCCAAATGAATCAGCTACTAAAAAAGTCCGGTGAAGTTCCTGCCATTTTTTATAATGCTATTAAAACAATATAATAAGTTTGCTTGTTTTCCGTCCATGTGCACATGATGGGACACTTCAGCAGTAAATGCCACAGAATACAACAGCTTCATAACAGCACATTGTTCAAGACATGTACATGCAGTCTAGCCTAGTATAGAGACTGTTTTAAATTCTTCCCATTTAAAATTAAATGGAACATTTAAAGGAACCATAAATATGGATCAACTTTAAATATCCATAAGCAATTAAGAATTTCAAAAAAGAGATCAATATTTAACTGCAAAAACAGAATACAAAAATCAACCCAGAGCAGTAGCAAAAATAATCCCTCCAAGCCCCTGTCTACCATAGAAGCTCTCTCAAAAAATCAGATACTAAATCAAAGCCAACATTTGTTTGTCTAAGCATCTACTGTGAGTACGTATATCAAAACTAAAGATAACATACATTTTTAAAGGCTATATTGAAATTATGAACTAAATTATAATCCCAACAAAATCAATAAAGAAATTTAAAACAGGTGGTTAACTTACTCAAAGCTACACTGCTTCCCAAGCTACTGCAAAACAAGAAGTGTGGATTTCCAAGAGGACAAAACCTAAGCTTTTTTTTTTTTTTTAAAGATTTTATTTATTTATTTGATAGAGAGAGACACAGCGAGAGAGGGAATACAAGCAAGGGGAGTGGGAGAGGGAGAAGCAGGCTTCCCGCCGAGCAGGGAGCCCGACGCGGGACTCGATCCCAGGACCCAGAATCATGACCTGAGCTGAAGGCAGATGCTTAACGACTGAGCCACCCAGGCGCCCCAAAACCTAAGCTTTTTAAGTGGAAACAATGTCAATGAAATCGTTTTTACTTGATAAAACCATATTATGTTCCAGAAGAAAACCACTGATGCCTCTTTTTAGTTGGACGCTGCCTCCACAGTTAATCTAACAGTGGTAACACACCACAATCTACAGATTACAGCACTACAATATGTCCTACTTATCGTAACACTATCACACATTATAGAGCTGTCATATGTAGAACACAGTTTTATGATCACATTAGTGACAATGCAGACCAACCTAATGATGACTGTCATCTTATTTTACTGAAGGAATGAGTTTACAAAGAGTTAAGGGCAAAGGTTGTTCTTGACCATCAGGATACTGAGTCGAACCAAAAGAAAAAGAGGTTTCTCTCTTATGCTAGAAGGGGACAGCCCTGACTAAAACCACATGGCAGAGCTTGCCACGTTCTCTGTCCCCACCTAGCCTCCCTGATGATCTTCTCATCTGAGCTCCCAACACAATTTATATACCTAGGTCCTCTTCTTTCACCCCCTTTCTCCTCACCTTCTTCCACTACTTTTCTGTCAATCTCCAGCTCCACAGGGGCCCAACCTGGTCTACTTCTGTCTTCACTATCACGTGATTTTCCTTGTTTCTAACTCAAAATCTGGAGGGGACAATGGCAGAGATAGTGCCCCCCGTTTCCCTTTTTAATACACAAAAGAAAAATCTACATGGATATGTATACACACATACACCTATCATAGGTAATAAAGATAGCTATTTAAAATAACACCAAACTGGGCGCCTGGCTGGCTCAGTCAGTTAAGCGACTGCCTTCGGCTCAGGTCATGATCCTGGAGTCCCTGGATTGAGTCCCGCATCGGGCTCCCTGCTTGGCAGGGAGTCTGCTTCTCCCTCTGACCCTCCCCCCTCTCATGTGCTCTCTCTCTCTCATTCTCTCTCTGTCAAATAATAAATAAAAAAAAATCTTTAATAACACCAAACTGTCTTACATAGATAATAACTAATACTGATGCAAAAGGATAAGAAGCTGAAATTTGTACTAAATGCTAACATCTACAGCAAAATTCTTAGACAGTGGTTCTTAAATGTAGCATGAGTATCCCCTGCCTGGCTTGTTAAAACCAGTCTGCTGGACCCCAAACCCAGAGATCTTGAGTAAGTAGGTCTATGGTAAGGCCCAAGAACATGCATTTGCAACAAGTTCCCATCTAATATTGAAGCATGTTTGGTCCAGGGACCACATTGAGAACCTCTGGATTTTGAGTGGCAGCATCACTTAATCCTATTGCTCTAGCTCAGGGGCTCACTCAATCCTTGAAACACTGCTTTTCACAAAAGCCCAATGTATTATGAGTAGAAAGAACAGTGATGGTTGGGAGGAGGAAAAGGATTCCTCTGAAGACAGCTTGTGTCCCCACTGGGACAACCCCCTAAATGGACTTCACCTGCTACCTGCTAGGTGTCAGCAAGCATAATGTAAAAGCTATGATATTAAATACTAATAGGGTCAAGGTAAAAAAAAAAAACAAGAGGTGATATTTTTTGTAAGGGCTGCAGAAATGGAAGGTGAAGGAGGCTTTTCAAGACTTTTCTTCTCAAATTAGTAAGAATAAAGATGGTCTTAATAATCTAAATGCTATTGGGAGAATAATATGGGGCTCTAACTTTAAACAAAATGCTACACATGTCAGGAAATACTGAATAATGAACTAAGAGCATATCATCAGGGTTTTGTGAAGAGAGCCAGGATTGCAATAGTTGCTATAATGTATTTCTGTTGATTCAAGACCCACAAAGACTTTGGTGAAGTCCTAATTTTCTGAGGTCTGGCACAGGAGTAAACATGGAACTCAGCATCAGCAGATCTCACTTTAGGTAACACGAAAAAGTTCTGCTTTCTCTTCTGTGCAGAAGCCAAAAACAGGGCAAATATTATGTGATTTTGTAAAATACTGATTTTATCTTTCTCTCCTTCTATATCACTGCTTCATAATGCTTTCCATTCTCCTATTTCCAAAAGTTGTTAGCTAGCTTCTCTACAAAATTCTAACAGTTCATTAGTGATGAGACAGACACATAGCAAAACCTGCCATATCTAATCATGCTGCAATCTTCTTAGAGTTAAAAGACTATGCATTATTCAAATTGATGCCAATTATTTTGAAATGAAGTAAAAATGCAACTTAGCTATGAATTATATAATATATATTTTTCCATCCATCGAAGAGTCTCAATTTTATGATTTAGAAGTCATAGTTGCTTTCTCTCTGCAGATAAAACCGTAACTTAGAATATCTGAACACGCTTTAAGATAGTTATACAAAATGCCAACTACTGAACATGGAAAATGTTGGAACACATCTGATTTAAAATATGAAATAAGATTTTTAGGGGTACCTGGGTGGCCCAGTTGGTTAAGGGTCTACCTTTGGCTCAGATTGTGATTTCAGGGTCCTGGATTGAGCCCCGAGTCAGGCTCCCTGCTCAGCGGGGAGTCTGCTTAAAGATTTTCTCCCTCTTCCCCTCCCCGCACTTGTGCTTGCTCTCCCTCAAGATAAATAAATAAATAAGTAAAATCTTAAAAACAAAAGGAATTTTAGATAAGCATTCAGTTGTGCTGAGAGCTTCCAGCTGACATATAAGAAACCTGACCACCCTGAGGTTACCATAACATGAGGAAGCTCAAGATACATGCAGAGGGCACATGAGGCACTCTGGTAGAGAGTCCCCGCCGAGCCCAGCCTTTGAGTCATCCCAGCCCAGATACAGATATGAGAGTTGAGGCCTCCAGATGATAACCGGATTCAGCCTTTTCAGTCACCCCTGGCTGCTGAAGCCACCCTAGCATAGGCCACAGACATCAGGAAGCAGAGACAAGGCATCCCTGCTGTGCGCTGCCTGAACTTCTGAATCGCCAAGTCCATGAGCATAATACAATGGCTTTTGTTTTATACAATGATGGTTGCACTGGCTTGTTCACAGGAACAGAGATCTAGAGCTGCCAGCCATAAAGTTATAGGTAGACTGGATCTGATATAGAGCTGTTTGAAAAGAAATGTGGTAAACACAGGGAATTAAAACTCAGGGAATGCATCTGAAATTAACACAAAGAACTACAGCAAAAGTATTGTGTGTTTCCTTTTAAAATGTTCATTTTGCTGTAAGTGTTATGGTTACAAAAAAAAAAGTGTTATGGTTACAAAATAGAGAAGTATTCTTCTCTCAAAAAGCAATACTTGCCCCCTTACATAGCATTAAAGCCAAAAATTTTTGTAATCACAGTATTTCTCTATTAAAAAATATATAAAACAGACATAATTAATTCACTATTAAAAAATTATTTGGTCTAACTAGAAATCAAAGTAGAAATTTTTTTAAAGATTTTATTTATTTATTTGACAGAGAGAGACACAGCGAGAGAAGGAACACAAGCAGGGGGAGTGGGAGAGGGAGAAGCAGGTTTCCCGCCAAGCAGGGAGCCCGATGCGTGGCTTGATCCCAGGACCCTGGGATCATGACCTGAGCCGAAGGCAGACGCTTAATGGCTGAGACATCCAGGCACCCCCAAAGTAGAAATTCTTAAGCAAAATTCTAAGAGTAGTCCCAATGATACTCACTCTTGGAAAATCTCCCCTCTTTGAGCATAGGCAGAACCTGTATAAATGATAGCGTATCATCCCCACCATTATGTTGTATGTTACGGTTTCTGATTATACCAGAGTTGACTTTATAGAGATTCCTGGTGAGTCACATCTAATCACATCAGAACTTTAAAAGCTGAGTTTTCTCTTGATGGTAGAAGAGGAAATCAGAGAGAGATAAAGTATAATAAAAATTTGGTGTTCCTGGTCTATAGAGAGACAAGGCAGGTGGCTTCCAGGAACAGAAAGCTACCCTGATTGATAGCCAGTAAGGACATGAGGACATCGGAACTTGAATTCCCATGAACTGAATTCTGCCAAGGGAGCATTCCAGAAATAACCCACGCAACCTGTCTTGACCCTTTGATTTTGACCTCATGAGACCCTAATCTAAGTCTACCCAGAGTGCTGAACAATAGAACTGCAAGCTGTTAAACCAGTCTTGTTTTAAGCAGCAAAGTCTGGCAATTTGTTACATGGCAACAGCAATCTACAACACTAGCCTGGGACTCTAATCTCAGTTCCAGAGAAAATTAGAGTTAAAATTTCAAATCTTTGTTTTAATTAGGTGTCTTTTCTTTAATCTAATTTGAAAATCAGTTAAACTTTAGTTTTGACAAAAATAATTTAAATTATAGTACTCAAAGGCTTCCCCCTCTATGGAGAAACCTAACTCTTTACTAATAACTATGGATTTCATGAGGACAAGAGAGATGTTTCTTCAATGTCTGTATCTTCTTCGATGGCTATATCTCTTAAGAACTAAAAGTTTGAGTTTCTTGAGGTATACTAGTTTTCAGAACTATCTTTCTGAAGAGTATAGATCTTTTTGACTTTTTATCAAAAATGTTTAAGCATGTAGAAAAGTTAAGAGTAAAAGTAATGCTCATATACCCTCCACCTGCAATGAACAATTAATGTTCTGCCACCATTGCTTTTTCTATGTATGGGTGTATGTCATTTCTTTCATTTCTGAACCAAAGTCGCAGACAACATGATGCTAACACCATGCTTTTCCTAAGAATAAGAACATTCTTATCATAACCATGATACTATTATCACACCAAAAATTCACGAAAATACTATTTTGTCTAATGGGCTGTCCATATTTTCAGAATTTCCCATATTCCCAAAAATGTCTTTTAGAACTTTCTTCCTAATCAGAATCCACTCAAGTTTCATATTATTTCATTTGATTTTCTGTGGGTTTTTTGACTCTCGGATCTAGAATAGTTCCCCCAGGAACCCTGTTTTTTGTTTGTTTGTTTTTTTTTACATAACTTTGTTGTTTGCTTGTTTGCTTGTTTTAAAGATTTTATTTATTTGAGAGAGAGAGTGGGCACGAGTGGGGGGGGAGGGGCAGAGGGAGAAGCTGACGCCCCACTGAGCAGGGAGCCTGACGTGGGGCTCAATCCTAGGATCCTGGGATCATGACCTGAGCTGAAGGCAGACACTTAACCAACTGAGCCACCCAGGTGTCCGTGACATACCTTTTGAAGAGTCCAATCCCATTATCTTGTAAAATGTCCCACATCTAGAATTTAGCCAATTATTTACTTATGGTGTCATTAAACTTGTTCCTCTATCCCTCATATTTTCTATAAATTGAAAATTAGATTTAAATTTGGTTTTGACTTCAGTTAAGCAATTTGGACAAGAACACTTCATTGGGATGCACACATCGAGAAACTCATGAGGCCAGGCTGCCCACTATTGGTGCTGGAAATTGTGATGACAGGCATGGATACCACAGGAAAGGCACATTTTACCCAACAAAAGTAGTCAATAGCTTGTAGAATCATCTTTGTAAATGTCTTGTTCTCCAACAGCCTCCCCAAATGGTTTTGGCAGTCATTGATGACTCTTTAATCCACTGCCACTTTAGGAATTTTAAAATAGTAATCTTATGAATCCTTTAAAATTCCTCTTAAATTTATTACTTGGCAGACTCCTGAAGGGTGGTAGGGGTTGGGTCTTTCCTATACTTTTCTCATAGCATTATGGTCTTACTCTTGAAAAGCTTTATTAGGAACAATTTATACATGATAAAATTCACCCATTCAATGATGAAGTTTGAGTTTTGACAAATGTATACAGTTATGCAACCATCACCATGGTTAAGATATAAAACATTTCTACCCAAGAGTCCCCTCTTGCTCCTTTGCAGTTAATTCCCTCACTTCACCCCCATAAACCATTGATCTAATTTGCAAGATTACAATTTTGCCCTTTTAGAATTTCATTTAATAGAATCATATTACAGTATGCAGTCTTTGATGCTTGGCTTCTTTCACTTTGCAAAATGCTTTTGAGAGTCATCCATGCATCTGCATGTAAAAATAGTTGTTCCATTTTACTGAGAAAAATTTCATTGTATGGATATAGCACATTTTGTTCATCTACTTACTACTTGATGGACACTGGGGTTGTTTCCAGTCTGGAGCTATTATGAATAAAGTTGCTTTGAACATTTACATACAAGTATTTGTATGAAGATATATTTCTTTTGGATGGATACTTAAGGATGGAACGGCTGGGCAAACCTAGGTTTAACTTAAGAAAATGTCAGCCTGTTTTCCAAAATGACTGTCCCATTCTGAATTACAACCAGCAATGTATAAGAACTGTAGCTCTGCACCCTTGCCAATATTAGCTATTTTCATTTTTTTTTTTATTTTAGCCATTTCAGTGGGTATAGCCAGACTGTTGTAGTTTTAACTTGCTTTTATGATGACTAGAGATATGGTGCACTTTTTCATATGCTTATTGGTTATCTGTACATCGTCTTTGGTGATGTGTTCAAATCTTTTGCCCATTTTTTTAAACAGGGTGACTTCTTGTAGTAAATTTAAGAGTTGGGGCGCCTGGATGGCTCAGTCGTTAAGCATCTGCCTTCGGCTCAGGTCATGATCCCAGAGTCCTGGGATCGAGCCCCGCATCGGGCTCCCTGCTCGGCGGGAAGCCTGCTTCTCCCTCTCCCACTCCCCCTGCTTGTGTTCCCTCTCTCGCTGTCTCTCTCTCTGTCAAATAAACAAATAAAATCTTAAAAAATAAATAAATAAATAAATAAATAATAAAAAAAATAAATTTAAGAGTTATTTGTGTATGCCAGATACAGGTCCTTCATCAAATACATGTTTTGCAAATATTCTCTCCTAGTCTGTGGTTTCCCTTCTCACTACATTAATAGTGTCTTTTGAAGAACAAACGTTTTCAATTTTGATAAATCCTATTTATATTTTTTCTTTTATGATTCAGAGGTTATATACAGAAATCTTTGCTTAACCTAAAATTGAAAATGTTTCTCCAATGCTTTCTTCTAGAAATTTTTTAAATCTATGATCCATTTTAACTAAATCTTTATATACAGATGGAGATATTTTCGCATATAAATATCCAATTTTACTAGCAATATTTACTGACCAGACTCCTTTTCCTCCATTTAATTACCAAGGTGGGCATCTTTGTCAAAAAAAGACATATAAATATGATCTTTTTTTGTTTTTTTTGTTTTTGTTTTTTTTTTAAAGATTTTATTTATTTATTTGAGAGAGAGAGACTGAGAGAGAGAGAGCACATGAGAGGGGGGGAGGGTCAGAGGGAGAAGCAGACTCCCTGCTGAGCAGGGAGCCCGAGGAGGGACTCGATCCAGGGACTCCAGGATCATGACCTGAGCCGAAGGCAGTCGCTTAACCAACTGAGCCACCCAGGCGCCCATGATCTATTTTTGAATTCAAGTCATTGATCTGTTTTTCTACCCTAATGTGAATACCACACTTTTTTTACATAAGTAGCTTTATACGGAGCTTGTTCCTGAAATCATTTCTCTTTCCAAACTGTTTTCACTATCTTAGATATTCATATTTATGTATAAATTTTACTATCAGCTTATCAATTCCTACGAAAAAGAAAGAAAAAAAAAAAAAGCCTGCTGGGTTTTGTCAGGATTACACTGAATCTATAAATAATCATTTTGAGGAAGATTAGCGTTTTATTAACAGAGCGGTCTTCATTATTTTCAGGCCAGTCTTTTGTTTCTCAGCAATCTGAGGTAGTTTGCAATTTATAGATCTTGCATATATTTTGCCACATTTATCCCTAAAAATTTCATGTTTCATGATGTTATTGTCAGTGGAATTGTTACATATCACTATGTATATCGCTTTCTCAATCCTTTTTATTCAATATGTTACAATCTGTTATAGTCTTTTTTTTTTTTGATGTTCACAAATCCAGAATTTCACCAGAGCAAGCCCTGTCTAGGTGGCTTCAGATTCCTTCTGAAGTGACTTCATTGTACTGAGTGTCTTCTAAGTTAAGGACACAACAAGATTCCCCAAGATCACCTGTATCTTTCCTGCGTGAATTCCTAGGACATCTTAAATGAACGTTTAACAAACACTCATTTAAAAAAACTGTGAAAGGCACCATAATGGCAGGTGCCCTGGTAGGAGTGGGAGGCTTGAGGGAGGCTCACAGTTAGGGTGCCCATTTGTCCCATCATTGTAAAGTCAGGCCACAAAGGCAGAAATTAGGTGGTCCTATGTTGAAAAATCTTTATATTAAATCATGCATTTTTATCCAATATTCTACCTTCAAAATAAACCTCAATTGGGTTTATAAAGATGAGTGTTTAAATACTAATATTTACCTAGTCCAAATACCTATAAGTAAGTTAGACAGGTCACTACATTAGACAAAAAAAGAGGGTTTTATATAAACCAAATGGGTTTTCGTGTTTCTACTAATTGCGTAAATTTGCAAGACTCTCCAAAGAAGGAGAAAAGACAAGAAATCCCACTTTCTTCGTTTGTGAATAGATGTTTGCAACGTTAGACTAAAGAGCAAGGCAATAAATTAGTGGGCTCTTATCAATGGTTTCCTACCCCACACCAGAGTATCAGGGCACTGAGTATGTCCAGAGAAAAGCATGGCTAGAGCAAAACGGTGCTGTTTACCCTCCCACTGCCCCCTTGAGACCCAAATCTTCTTGCCAACTTTTTGCCAAATAAGTCCTAGAAGTGGTACCATGTCTAAGGTTCAAGGTCAGGTTTCTGAGATCCACCTCTTCTCCTTTGCACAAATGTTTGTGGATGGCAACGGACTGATACATGTACAAAGGTTGTGTGTTCATGGTTTTTACCAAGTTATACATTGCTAAACATGACAACTTCACTTGTTTATTCTGCAAACCATGGCATGTATGTGTATACCCCATGCACATACAATTTATTTATGTCAAAAGAAGATGGTGAGTTAAGGGTAAATGAGTTGGCTTACAGAAAACAAGTAAGCTCACAGCAAGTGAAGCCTGAAAAGGAGAACTTGCTGGTTTCAACCTATTCCACTCTTATGAAAAATGGAAGTAAGTTTGGAGAAATGAAAAAGGTGTCACAGCATTCAGGTAATTCACCTAAAGTGCTCAGAGCTAAGAAAGCAGTGGAGCAGAACTGCAACCCAATCTGATCAGAACAGGTGCTAAGCAGAATACACTATCTAGTAACTCCAAAACAAATGTAGTTCTCAGCTAGGTCATATTAATTGTATATTTAATCATTTCATTTTATTCAACTTTAACTCAAAGAGCTCCAAGTTTTACTTGGTTAAATTTTTCACTCCCATTTCTCGTGACTGTAATCCTAGACTCGGGCAATTCAAAGGCGATTCTCTAATATTATTAAGCAGTCTAAAGGGTTCTGCCCAATACAGTTCTCTACTAAACTAATCGAGAGAAAAGTCATCTCCTGCACTGGTATTTTGTGACAACAGATAATCTCCGAAGTGGGTCTAAATTGCTTTTACATAATCTAAGCCCAATTTGGAGGAAAATATTAAAACTTAATAATTTATAAACCTTCTATCACTGATTCATAATTCATACCAGGAATGTTTTTTTGTTAGTAAAATGTAATCTAACTTTGTTTTGATTTTAATCACAGACAGTGGTAGACAATAAAGAAACACAGGTTATTGCAAGACTGAAGAGCCAATAAATCTTTTGATTTGTCTTAAAATAGATAAATTGAGTAAGTGGTGATAAAGCATGGTAAACCAATTTTTGGAATCCACAATGAAGTAAGAGCCCTAAAGCAGTGTAAACCACCATTTATTTCTTCATTGGGTGAGAACCAAGCGTCAATTGTTATTATTTTGCTACGAGCAATAATTTAAAAAAAAGGCAAAAACAAAACTAGGAAGAGACTTCCATCACCATCAGGAGGGCTCTATGGTCAGGGCTTACGAAGCACCATGTTCTCATCCAACCACTACCCTCCAAAACGTGTAAAGGTGTGTTAACTAACTTGCTTGCCCCCTCTTATGCTTCCAATTTCTTGGAATCCCATTTCTCTTTTCAAGCTGTTGCCACCGAAATCTGAGCAAAGACGGATTTGTGGTCAAACATATTCTATGCTAAACAAGTCTACAAATCCCAAAGAAGGAAAAATCACGGCAGAGAGAATTCTCCATCCTCTGTAGCACCAGATGGCACAAATAAAGGGATGTTGTGCACTCCAGCTCAACAAAGAGGTAGTTTTATCACTGTCATTTACACATGCGCCAAAGGTGCGCAGTCCAAACTAATGTGGAGATTCTTCTGTGACAGCTGAGACTGAAATATTCCATCTGTGTTTAATACAGAGATTATATCCTTTATTCTCCGATGAGAGCCTTTCAGAAGATCATTGTGCAATTTTTTCTTCTGAAAGACAACGGCCTTCCCACTATTTTCTTGCCCTGCATCTGTCTACAAGATTGCTTTTGGGACGATAACATAAGTTTAAGGAAGAAAGCTAACTACTCTTCCATCCTGAGTTTTAACATCAATTGAGCTTTGCAAAACTAATGTTAATTTTGCTATATATGACACAACGCTGTGGTACAGGAAACCTGCTTTACCAAGCAATATAACTATGTTATAGATATAGATATTAACCATTTAAAACCCAAAGCATAGCCAACACTTATAGATGTGTACATACATATATCTTTATGTACATTTGTATATATATACATACACACACACATACACACATACATATTGTAAATAGTCTATAACTGGAGAGAGAAATGAAGAAAGATTCTGTAAAAGGGAAAAAACAAAAGAGCAATCAGTTACAGAAGTCAAGACTACATAAATACTAATTTAGTTTTTCAATAAAGTTACCCTTTCAGAGTGGAAAAGAACACAAAAAATAAAAAAATAATAGTTAACAAAAGGGGTTAAATTGTCCAAAGTAAGTATATAAGAATGTGGGTCATTGTTAGATTATAAAATAAATCATACAAGAGGGTATTCTAGGGATTTTTAAAATACAACCAAAGCATTTACCAAACGCCTAAGTGGCTCTGGCTACATGATACGACAATGCACCTTTCATCCTCTGGGGGTTCATAATTTAATAGTACCTGAAGAGGATAACTTAAGAAAGCTGTAATATATACATTATTGATACGTTAACATTCTTGTGATGTCGGGGATGTCTACTAGGTATGACATTTACAGATTATACCATAAAAAATCACACCTCAACCATCTGTGAGATAGACAATCATCTGCAGGTTTATCAGAATGAGAGTATGAGCATTACATAAACAAGAGCCTAGAGAATGAACCAGTTAATGCCTCCAGAAGCACAGTTTGCCTCTTCTCATTGAGGAAGTAGGCAAGAGTCCAAGAAACATGGTGAGAGTTTACAAATCTCTAAGTTCTTTATCCTTCAAGAGCTAGTTCTGAAAGAAACATCAGGATCAATGTTGGAAAAAACCTGGCAACCAAAGGAGCCAAGTGCTTCGCTTTTATATTTCAATGATCCATGAAGATTGGCGAACAGTAGTCACGAACACACAGTTGCACGACTATTTAAAACCCAATTAAAACTGTCAGCCAAATGGATTATTTTGCATCATCACTGGAGAATGTTCATCAAAGGCTTCGTGTCAGGCTTTACCCGGGGACTATATGGAATGCAACCTAACCCCACGCCCAGCAAGATCCTTAACACATTCTAAATCCCAGACCCTATATTCAACCTGTCAACCTTTTCTGAAATAACAGAGTGAATATCTTTCTTCCTCTTTAAGGGTAATGGCAGCTCCCACCCACCATATTCTAGCGCCTGTTCCCAGGACTGAGAGATTTTGTCTTCAAAATCAGCCCTTCCCTTCCCAACATCTCTGGCATTTTCTTCGGAAGTTCCTTTCCTTCCGCCTCTGTTATCAAATAGTCTTAAGTTAAAAGGAAAGCAACTCATAGAGCAGAAAGATCATAAGAGTAAAGATAACCTCCCCTCAAATCCCAGCTCAGCTACTCTCTATTCATTTAGTCTGTGCAACTCATGCTTTGAAACAGTTACCTTATCTATAAAATGGGGATAAGAGTGACAATTTTGCTGTCAGATCTAATAGGCTCTTCAAGAGGATAAAGGGGAAAAAAAACATGCAAACATTCTTTGTAAGCTGTGGAGTACAAATATGGAATATATATTAAACCCCTTTATAGGACCAAGCTAATGCCAACAAATATTCAACTTCTCCTTTACATTTCACAGCTAAACTTCTCAAGGTCTTTGTTTTTGAACTGTACACATGGACTGCCTGAGACTTAACACCTTTTATTCTGTTAAAGCTCTTGGGGCTCTTGCTGCTACATTAAACACAGCCTGGGGGCCTCCTCCACAAGAAACAGTGTAGGTTCTTCCTACCTCTTCCTTCACTGCTCATGTTCTGCAGTCCTGAAGTTCTGTCTCCCTTCACCTCTTCTGAGTTTCTTTCTCCTTGATCACTAGAGTAATCAAATGGTGCTACAGTCACTGATCTGAGAACTTTCTGGTACTAGGTTGAGAACAAACCACACATACATGGATAAAGATATCCCACAGATAATTCCTGTGTTTATTTGCTATGGTAAAATTATAGAAAAACCATGATTGAAAATATTTGACCTGTATTTAGAAACCAGTCATCAACATGTAGTTTCCTATATAACTGCTTCAGGAATTCTGGACAGCATTTTAGTTCACAGAGTTTCTCAGTATCCTGAGAGACAGGAAGCCTATTAAAAATGTAAGCCTAGGGGTGCCTGGGTGGCTCAGATGGTTAAGCGTCTGCCTTCAGCTCAGGTCATGATCCCAGGGTCTTGGGATTGAGCCCCATGTCAGGCTCCTGGCTCAGCAGGGAGCCTGCTTCTCCCTCTCCCTCTGCTTCTCCCCCTGCTCATTCTCTCTCTGTATCTCTGTGTCACAAATGAATAAATAAAATCTTTAAAAAAAAAAATTTAAGCCTAGGCCCTTATTGAGCTGTGGTCATTCAAATGGAATGCAGTATACAAACACCAAAAAACAAAATAACAAACAAACAAAAATCCCCTAAAAACAAAAAATAGAAACCAAAGTGGGGGGCAAGAAAAATTACTGAACACCAAGGGCTGCCTTACCTCTGCGGCCTTACCATCAGCTCTAATAGTCTCCCATTCTGGCCTAATGATCTTCTCATTTGCCATGCAATACATCCTGTTACTCCAGTCCTTCGTGAACTTTTCAAATGGTCAAAGGAGCTTCAGTGAATTATAAGTGCAGAAACAAGAATAACAGGATGAGGGTGTGAAGTGAGATCATCACGTTCTCCTTTAAACAACTTATTGAAGCAACTTGTTTAAGAAAGGAGACAGGGAGAAGACTAGGGAATTGCAGAGAAACAAATGGAAGGAGGACACATAGGAGGTTTTTGTTTCCTTGCTTGGTTTTAAGAACACAGGGCCCAGTTGAGTCAGTACAGTAGAGAGGTTGAAAACAGAGAAAGAAGCGGCTTGTGAAGTTAAAATGTCTGGACGTAAAAGGAGGAAATGAGATTGAAAAAGCAAATGGAAGAATTAGCCTTGCACAGGAAAAGCAATTTCAAGTCTCAAGGGCAGAAATTAATAAATTTTTTTAGGCAATAAGGTGAGGAACTGATAAAGTTTATTCAAGCCCCAAGGTCTTTGATTTTTCTGCAAGGCAGCTAGGAAGATCATAAACTGAGAGCTAAGAGGTCAGGGATAGGGTTGGGGCTTACTAAGGGCAGTGAGGTTTTAGAACCACCACACTGAAGGAATAGAGAGGGAGGAAGCCAAGTGCAAACACCCAGTTTGGTGATTTTCTCCAGGAGTGCTCAGTAGCCAAGGTGCTGATGACACACTAGCAAAAGCCGAGAGTTCTACAACATGCCACTCACTCCTGGGCTGCCATCTTGAAAATGTGTCAGACTGGGGACAAATGAGGAGGAACCAGCATCTGAGGTGGGAATACATTTTAAGTGATGCTCTTCGTGATGGCTCAGCAATTCTTCACCTTCAAGGTCAAATTCACATTAACATTGCCTTACTCTTCATAACAAAAGGTGCATTCCTTACCTGTCCCTGTCCACCAGGAGCAGGAGAATGAACTTAAGTATCTCTTCCCTTTTACGGAGAGAAGGTACTGCTGAGAGTCAAGAATTCCCTCCATGTACAAGTGTGGCGGAGCAACTGATGAGTGGCCCACGGCCCTCACTGGAATCAATCTGTCTGTTAGTTACTGTTAACGGCCACTGTCCAGGCTGCCAGGCTGCATTCTGCTCAGCCTCCTAGTCAGCATGACATTTTTCTTCCAACTGAGCTAGTCCATCTCTGATTTCTGCTGTGCCAACATGGTCTGTCAGCTACTGTCACTTCCCAGATGTCAGTGGCTGTGTGACACTCGTGGGGATCATGTCAGAATTGTCCTTGAAACACTGACTGTCACCTCCTACAAGTTTACAGAGTTGGCAATGGGGGAATTTCTTTTGGTTTTCTGGTGTTTTCTTTGAAATTATCATTGGGCTATCCTAGTAAGAGAAGGCCACAGCTTACTAAATATTGGATGAATACATTACAGAGCTTCACACTCATGTTTATACTTGATTGTCTAAATGCATAAAATATGTAGAGATTTCACAGACTCTAAAGGAACGTCTGAAGAAGGCCAGTGGGTGTTAAACCAAATGGCACCATTAAGAGGGGGAAAAATGGGGTCTTCAGACTTGATCATAGTTCCAAGGTATTTTTTAAATTTTAAGATGTTACAAAATATGAATTTAAATGATTAGATGAGAAATAAAATGTGCCAAATTAAAAAGATTATAGCAGTTAAAATAAGTAAAATTACTATGTTTTTTCTATCTTGGTTCCTAAATTGAGAACATTTAAATACATTTTCACATCTATGTTCAAGGCACTTGTCTCTTGCTTTTCCCAGGTAAAAAAAGGATCACATCTTTCTCAGAAGATTCCTTATTCTTTAAGTAATATCCTTAATTGTGTCTGCCAAACTACCTCTGTATATCCTACAAAGAGTTCCCTCTCCTGATTAAGCAGACTTTTGTAATGGATTATTCAAATTGCCATTGTTCAAATGAAGGAGGGAAACTTCCAGGAAGAAAACCTAGATTCTTTTGTATTTCTAGCACACTGTAGTTACTCAGGATACTATGCCACTTTCCCAATTTTTACTCCCTCTTACCCTGCCTGGCAGCCCAGTCAAATTGTATTATAAATAGATTGGATCAGTCTTAGGTTTCTTTAACTTCTCTTATGCTCACTCATCCATCCTATAGCATATATAGCCTCTATTACTTCTGTGGGCACATAATCACACTTCCAAGTACACCCTGTCTCTGCAATAAGATCATGAACTCCTTGAAAGCAAGGATAGTATTTTCTACTAATTTGGATCTCCTGCTACTGCCCTTCTACACAGTCACTCCATAAATAATTAATAAACTGAATATCAAAGGGCCACCTCTCCAAGTAATGCAGCCTGTCTATTATTCAAACCAAAATGTTGTCGATAGTCAGAGGGAATCCCTGGAAGGGAATTTTAACTATCCACTTATGACAGAGGCCACACCAAAAACAGTGAAAAGCAAATTTATACTGCATTAAAAAAGCAATAATTTAATAGTGAGGGAATACCTGGATGAATGACACAAATAATTAATTCTAAAGTGCATTCTTGCTGTGAATACATTACTGAGTATTGCTCCATGTGGGGCATGAAATCCACGAAAGATTTCACTATGAATCAACCATAAGGCTGGCAGACATTATATTTTTTAACATTAATTATTTGCCTCTATCTTCTAAGAAAAATGCAAGCTGAAATGCAAGAGCAAAGCTAAAAATTAAAACTTTGATTAGCAACAATATATGAGAAAAATGCATGGTTGTCTATCAAACTTTCCTTAATGAAAGTGGCTATAGCTACGGCTCTTTTAAGATGAATGGAGACACAGTGTAATGGAAAGTGCTTTAGAATGTCAAAGGTAATATCAAGGCTTCCAGAACGAGTAGTACATAAGAGGTTTCCGACCAAGAAGAGAATATAATGAGACCAGTATTAAGCAAAGGCATTAGCCATAAAATTAGTAATTGTAAGAATAAGTCTTTGTGTTCTTGTTTTGTGTCCAGAAGGCATATAAAAATGCAGAATCAGCAAATATAGTACTTGCATAGGGGAAAAAAAATATCACTATTTCTTGCCAGAAAAAAATTTGCAATCTATGCTCAGGTCATATAACTAATTCGGTTAGAGCAACATGTCACTCACAACATGCTGCCCTCCCTCAAAAATCCTACCTGGTCAACCTGTACTGCCATCATGCCCACTTTCTTCTACGAATTATCACGACCTTTATCATTCCACCCTCCTGTTCTGCACCCTGGATGCTCAACCCCCTTCTAGTAAGTGACTTAGCACACTGCCCTCTTCCCCATTCCTAATTTCCAGCCCATTTGCAATTATAAGAAGTCACAAGACTACTTTTGATTTCCCTTAAAAGAAGAAAGTGGCTTTACGCTCTGAGGTTCTCTAAGCAAAACATGGAACAGAAGAATTCCCTTCAGAACATGTAGTGAAGTGGTTTTTTTTTTAAAAAAAAAAAAAAAAAAGGCTTATTGTCGGGGCACCTGGGTGGCTCAGTTGTTAAGCGTCTGCCTTCGGCTCAGGTCATGGTCCCAGGGTCCTGGGATTGAGCCCCGCATCAGGCTCCCTGATCAGCGGGAAGCCTGCTTCTCCCTCTCCCACTCCCCCTGCTTGTATTCCCTCTCTCGCTGTGTCTCTCTGTCAAATAAATAAATAAAATCTTCTAAAAAAATTGAGAAAATAATAATATATCAAGTATTTCTTATTTGTGGTTTCCAACTGGTATTAATATAATTAAAATCAGTAGACGTCTTGTTATAGGGATAGAAGCACTAATGATTATTCAGCATTTATTCATTGGTGCTTTTGTGCCACAGTGCAAGGCACTAAAAATATCAATACGGGGTGCCTGGGTGGCTCAGTTGTTAAGCGTCTGCCTTTGGCTCAGGTCATGATCCCGGGGTGGTGGGATTGAGCCCCGCATCGGGCTCCTTGATCAGCTGGAAGCCCGCTTCTCCCTCTCCCACTTCCCCTGCTTGTGTTCCCTCTCTCGCTGTGTCTCTGTCAAATAAATAAAATCTTTAAAAATCAATCAATCAATCAATCAATACAGGGTCTTAACATTTTACAAAGTGCCTCTGAATACAGAGGTAGCTCTTAATGAACTGGACACAAAGTAGAGAGTCACAAATATCACAAAAATCACTGTTAAAAACACCGAAACTCTATAAGCTTATTCCATTTAAGTTCATCCACAATAAGACTTCTACAAGCATCACTGAAAAATATCAAATTGAGTGTACTACTTTAGGAATACCAAAGCATCACATACAGTTTTATTAAAAGGGCTGTCTGTTACAATATCTTTTACTGCCTTCCTCCCAAGTAGGTAAGGTCTTATGACTAAGTTCTGTCCATAGATCCTGATTCAGTAGGTCTAGGATGGTATTAATTCTCAGAAATTAAACTATAATCTGAGATTGTGCCTAGGAGTTGTTTTGTTGTTGTTGTTTTGTTTTTTTAGCCTCCCCAGATGAACCTCATGTGTAGACAAGGGTCAGAACCACGGCTAAAACACGGTGGAGTGTTAAGAAAGAACTTTAAGGGAAAAGATGCTTGGTTTCCACTCCCAAAATCACCTTCAGCTCAGACTTCTACATGAGTCAGAAATATACTTTCTACTTAAGCCACTATCACATGGCCTCTCTAAAAGCAGTTAAACTCATAACCAAACTAATGCAATAGGCATCACCGATATTCCTCCTGGTCAGCCCTAAGTCATCGAGATGCTAGCGGACGTGCTTGGGCCAACTGCTGGCCGACAGAACCCAACCTGCATTGTCTGATCAAGATCCTTTGACAAATGACTTTTTTTATATTTTATTTTCCCCTTTTGCTTTTGTCTTCTGCTTTAAGAACTTACTGGAAAAAAAAAAAAGACATCATTCTTTTTCTAATCATGAACCATCTGATTCCTTTCCCATATATTGTAAATTATTTAATGGTATCCTTTTTCCAACTGATTAATAACTTCCACTGTTGTTTGGATGTTAAATAATAGGCGGTGTAAACTTTATCTTGGTTCCAATATATTAGCGTTATTCAATCACATTTTAATTTTGTAAAGGCCCAACAGCATTCTACCATTCAAATTATTGGGCAGGCCATAGACAAAAAAAATAGTCATAGCCACGCTATATGGTGGCCTGTGGCAAGAGAAGCAGGAATTCCCATGTGGCAGTGAACCTGATATGGTTTCTATTTGTTATCATAGGACTATAAGTAAGAGATGCTATCTAATACATGGATATTTTTCTGACTCACAGTAACTTAAAATTTTCATATCCATTATCACTTTAGTATAATTAATCCAAACACCAATTAATTTACTGCTAAATAACAGAGTTAACTGTATCCTCATTTGGCCTTTGTAAGAATCCTGTAAAAGCAGGTAGCACTGTCACTTGCTTCTTGCAGATACTGACAAAGAAAACTTTAAAAAGGAAGTAACTTCAAGAGGCAAATACTTAAAATTTTTATTTCACCAAAAAAAAGTAGAGATAGGATATATATATATATGCACACATTTTTTTTTTCCTGGAATTTATCCACAACTAAAGAATAGTATTTAAATAGTTTGGGTTTCCTATTATTCTTATTTATTCTCACAACAGAGTCTCAGGCAGTTACTTATGTCCTATAATTTAACTAACCTTGTATGAAGAGGTAAAATACTTATCTAATTCAGAAGTACATTAAAAATTATTGTGATCATCCTGAAATTCATGGCTGCAAAAAAGACAACTATATAAGTAATATTACTAATGGCTTCTATTTAATTATTATTGTAATGTAATTGAAAATAATGAAAATGTTTTATTAAAAAAAAAGTTTGGAACTATCCAAAAACTGTGTGAAAAGGCAAAATGAAACAACCAGAATGGAACATGTGGTTAAAATTTGCATATTTTCATCAAAATTACAAGTTTTTAAGTAAAAACACATCACTTTGCATAGCATTACAGTGAATTAAATTAGCAGTTAATTTACACTTTAAAGATATCTACTATTAAGATGATCAAAGATTTTCATCACTCATATTTTCTGTCTATTCAAATACCAGCTTTAATTTAAAAAAAAAAAAAAAGACAAGCAAGCATTTGAAGGCACTTGGCCCTAATTCCTCAGCTCTTTGCTAATTCACTAGGCTTTAAAAAACATACCTCAGTCTACAACTATTCTACATTTGCCTTATTTGCCATGAAATAATTACTCCATTATAACAAAATACTTTCAACCAACATAATCCACAAGATGTGCTTTTGCAAAGTTTCATTAGAAGTACGTCCTTACAAGGTGAGGTCAAATAATAAGTAGGAAGTTCAAGAGTATCATAAAATACAATGACAAACATACTCTATTTTCAAAACTGCCAGAGAATAATCTGTTTTGGTTAATTGGCTATTGTCTCTCCACTGGATTATAAATTCTCCCAAAATATATTTTATTCATGGTTGTAAATTCTAGCAAATGTATCATGAAGAGAGCTGTACAACTGCTGGTTAAATCAACAAATCATGAGTAATCATGATTGAAACGCAATGATACATACATATTTTATTACTTGATGCTGCTTCGGTGTCTGAGAGAAGCAGGTTTACAAGTCATATGACCTACCCCAAACTGAACACAGCTGACTGACCAGGGATGCACATCTCTCAAAGACAACCAAGCCCTTGTTTGGCTTGGCTTACTAAGCCAAGAAGATAAACTAAAGAAATCTGGTAATCTCTCTCCCTTTTGATTTTGACCAACACAAGAGACTCTTGCCAGTCAACAGTGGATATTGAACCTAATAAGTCATGACAACACTGGGGATGGAGGCCATGTGCAAGGTCAGTAAGCAGTGAAAACTAATCAAGGGGAAAAGGAAAGAGAAAAACAAACAGAATAAGAGACAGAGTGACTACATCCTCCAGAGGAACATACAGATGAATAAAACCAAGTAAATCCTGAGAGAGTAATTGCTTCAGGTCCTGAAAACGTTCCCATTCCTGCTTTCATTCCTCATGAGGCCTGCCTTTCTGCCCTCAGGTTCCCTGAAATTTCCATGTATCATTACAGTAACACACCTTCAACTAGTTAGAGTGAGATTCTGCCCCTTGAAACCAAAAGTGCCATAATTAGAACATTCACTTAACATTAAAAGACATGCAAGACATGCAAATTTGGTCTGAGGTGATTCAGCTGAACTGTCACCACAGATGTCAATCACTGTGGCCCCGGGGCACAAAGACTGAACTAACCCTCCGAGCTCCGGCTTCCAGGCTGTGGGCAGCTGACAGACCCAGGCAGCCCCACCCTGCTCCTGCAGCCACAGCTACCTGACACACAAACGTGCCATCTCTCTGGATACTTCCGCCACCCTCAAATTCGTTGTTCCCCAGGTTGGCTCCCTGGCAACCTGCCCATCTGTCTTCAGTTGACATAGGGATTACTGCAATTCTCTCTGCTCACTTTATAACAGTACATTTACTTAAATTACTCATCTTACTTTGGGCGTCTGTTGGATTGCTCAACTCCCTGGCCCCTAAGCTATTCCTCCCTTCAATCCAGGCAGCCACGCAACTCATCAGACCCCCAAACTAGCTGCACTGAAATCAAATTCAGATTTTCACCTGCTTGCACTGTAGAGCTGAAATGGGGGGGAAAATGGAAGGAGCACTTTAAAGAGGAGAGAAAAGAGGATTCAAGTGACATTTTCTTAGCATTTACAAGTGGATTCAATTAAGAGGAAAACCCTATGGAAGTCATTAACAATTTTTAATTACTTAATCATGTAGCCATATTGATTGAACTTAAACAATGTAGAACTATTTTAATATTAAACCAAAATGTCTCAGGCTTGTGTACCCAACTCTCAGGTTTCCCTTGAATGTATTTGCTACAGAGTGAAATGTTGAGTTTTCCACGAAGATACTTTATGCTTCTAAATCTTAGATCACCTTATTAGGCCTGCAATCACTATTAACTGGCTCACTCTGCAATAATTAATGGAATGAGGTACACAGTCCATTGTGGAAAATCCTGGAGGAAAAGATGGAAGAATGAACTTTCTCCCTAGTGTCCCAGCCCAACCTACATCAATATGAAAGGCATGGGGTAGCCTTATTCACACACGCTTCTCCCACAGCACATTATAAGAATGTCTAACAGTCCATTCCCACCACCTTCTCAAAGCACAGTCTTTCAATACACATCTTTTAATGATTAAAGTTCTATGGTCTCATTAAACAGTCACTCCTTACCTAACATTAAGATCCTGCCTACTGTATTCCAAGAATGCATTGCAACTCTGGTCCTATAGGAGTGTTTCTCTAACTTTAATGCATGTACAAATCACTGTAGGTTTTTGTTACAATGAAGATTTTGATTTAGTAAGAATGGGGCCCAAGATTTCTGGGTGATGCAGATGTGGCTGGTTCATGGACCGCATGCTGGGTAGAAGAGCCCTACCATCCTTAAATCACTATCAAATATAAGTGAGCCAACAGCAACCAGACTGGAGATAGTGATTAACTCCTAGAGATAGTATAGGGCTCCACATCTTGTTTAGTATTTGTCAAGCATTATTGATCTAATGAATACAAGGCACTGAGATAAAAATACAATCAAGAAGTACTCACTTTGATACAGTAATGTTCCAATGTTAGAAAACGTAAGAATCTTCTGTAGTGCTTGTTAAAAATGTAAATCCATGGTCCAACTGCCTGAGACAAAACTTCACCATGTCAGGGTCAAGTCCCATGAATGTGCTTGCCGAGTGAGTCTGATAGTCCACACTGAAAATTATTGCTTTAGTGGAGCAGGCAGACAATTACAAAACTATAGGATAGGCTAAATGAGTCAGTGCGATGTGGAATGGAAGCTCAGAGGATGGGACTCTGAATATGGGAAGATGCAGACAATGTACAGGAATGTGCCTGGCACAAAGAGAGAGGGGAGGAGGGAAAGAAAGAGGAGCATATAAAAAAGGTTAGGAGTGAAGATTACAGTTCAAGTCCAGGGAAAATGCAGGCCAGATCTGGACAGAGCTGTGAAGCAAGGTGTGGGGTGAAGGTATGTGAGGAAAATGAGTTGGAAAGACTAATTGAGGCTGTATTACAAAAGCCCATGACTCTGGACTTGATCTTTAAACTCTTGGAAAGCTAATTCAAGGGACAAAGGGAGCTGCTGAGATGCCTTAATAAGGCTGCAAAAAAACTGAGCATTCTAAGGCCTTTGTCTTTCATAGAAGACCATCTTCTTCTCCAACAGGTCTTGCATATTTCAGGGGCCCCTGGGTGGCTCAGTCACTTAAGCGTCTGCCTTCAGCTCAGGTCAGGATCCCAGAGTTCTGGGATCAAACCCCCCATCGGGCTCCCTGCTCAGTGGAGAGCCTGCTTCTCCATCTCCCACTCCTCCTGCTTGTGCTCTTGCTCTCTTTCTGTGTCAAATAAATAAAATCTTAAAAAATAAATAAATAAAAGGTCTTGCATATTTCAAACTGGGAAACATGATTGAGGTCTTCCCATATGCTTTACACAGAAACCTGGTTACAAAACAAAGTAGCCTAGGTTACAATTTACGTTTTAATTGATCAAGTGCCAGAAATACTCCATTTCATAGTCAAAAGCACCAGAAATGAAAAGAAAAACAGCATCTGCTTTTAAAAAAGTTTAATAAACTGAAATAGCTTAAAAAGCAGATTTATAAAATGACAACCAAAATTCTTGTCTAGCAAAGTCTACAGGAAAAGAATCCACCCACTAGGAAAATGAATGATTTTAAAAGCACATCTAAAAAATTTTTGTTCTTAAAATGTGTTAGTGTCATAGGGAATTAAACTGTACTAGGATTAAATACAAAGTCTTCATTAGAGACATGGATCCCATGTTAAATTAAAATTTTAAAAATGATTGGGTAATAACTACTAATCTATTTCAATTATTTTATTATCTTCAATCATTCTTCCTTCTTGATCTGTGAACGCTAGGATTTCTAAAGAACATTCCTTTCAAAAGCAACTATAACCTCAATTCAAACAGTTTAGTAGATTAGCAAAACAAATTCCATATTCACTTCAAGGATGCCTTGTTGGTAAGCCTTTTAAAAGCCAGTTGTGAGTGTCCTGTAATTTTGTTTTTAAAGGATAATTTGCCACCTCTCATTGCTTAGGATACCTCTAACTGTAACATGGAAGCCATTCAGCCATTAAATGTAATATCATTTCTGTTGTATAGCTTAAAATGAAAATTATAGCACATCACTGTAACATATTGTCAAATTGAAAAGTGAATGGTAAATCCACAAGCAAAGTGATTAGGTATTAGATACTGATGACTTGTCATGAGTTCATGCTGAGGTTTTGTTGTTTTTGGGGAGGGGCGGGGGTTCGTAGTAAATTACAGTGAAGAAAGAAGGTATCAGAGCTTTCATTTGATATGATTTGATATTACAGAGATAACTAGACAGTATAACAGAGTGTTCTCAAATAATTTGGAGTACTTATGTGTATGTTCTCATTGTATCTGGTTCCTTTTTCTGAAATAATTTCCTTAAGGCAGAAGAGTTTCTTCCTATTGTTCTTTTCATGGGATGGCAGAGCTGACTAGCCAGTCACCACCCTCCTTCTGTCAGGACAGTCTGGGGACAAGTGACAGACACCCAAACTAACACAGGCAAAGTTAAGAATTGATCAGCACATATAACTGAATCTTAGAAAGGACAGGGATCTTATTTAGATTTGACACAAACTAAAAAATTATTATTAAAAAATCATAAAACAGGGAAATATGAATATTTATAGGATATTGATGATGTTTAGAGAATGGCTGGCTTTTTCTTTTTCTGTTCTAATATGAGTATGATGGTTATTCTTGAAAAGAGTATTTCATTATACAAATCCTGTACTCTAGCCAGTAAATGTCCTTTTTACAGGGGTATGGTTTAGCAAATCTGTAACTGTACTGTATATATGCTTGAGCAAATAAGTATATATTATAGATAACGACAGCCCGATTTCTGACTCTCAGACAAAGGAGTCACAAATAAGGAGAGGGAAAGCTGGAACGTGGCCTGCAGGTATGGATTGCAATCAGAGACATCCGTATGACCTCAAGGATTTTAATAGATATACAGATGGCTAAGTATAAAAATATGTATAAATGTGCATACCTACATGTGTTGATAAACATGTGTTTCCCAGTTCTATATTCAGAGAGGGCCTGGAAACTCATCAGGAGTAATGAGTACACTTAGCGCCTAGCACTTTCCAAATACCATGCTCCAAATAAAAGGAACCAGAACTTCTTGGAGAAATTATTTGATTCCAGGACTGGACAGAATCAACACAAGATGATCCCCAAACAACACTGATGGATGAATAGATTAACAAATGTGATAAATACACACTACAGATTTTCAGCCTTAAAAGGGGAAACAAATTATGACACAGATTGCAAAAGGAATAAACGTTGAGGGTGTTAGGCTAAGTGAAACGTGCCAGTCTCAAAAAAACAAATATTATATGATTCCACTTCCATGATGTACCTAAATAATCAAACTCATAGAGACAGAGAATGGTGATTGTCAGAGGCTGGGGGTGGGGAGGAAGGGAAATGGGGAGCTACTGTTTAGAGGGTATGGAGCTGCAGCTGGGGAAAATGAACAAGTTTTGAAGACAGATGTGGGATGGTTGCACAACAATGTGAATGTACTTAACGCCACTGAAAGGTACATGTACAGTGGCTAAAATGGTAAATTTACATTTTGTTTATTTTACCACAATAAAAAAAATAAGGGGAAAAATATATATAAGCAATGGGAACTGGCATGCCCAACTTAAGAAAACAATTTGGCATTACCTTGTAAATGATGAAAGTGTTTCTGTCAATACATATTTATTGCAGTAAGTTTTCTATGCTTATACCTTAGATATATTCTCACCCACATGTTTGAAAGACAAAGTATGAATGTTTGATAATAAAATGAAATAGAAGAAATTATATACAGTCAAAAGTGCTTCAACAGGAAAAAGATAAATGAGGATTAATAAATCCTAACATAGCTGGGTAGAAACTACCGCATTGAAAATGAGCCATACTCAAATGCATGAATGCGGTCAAATCTCAAAAAAAATATTGACTGAGAAAACCAAGTCACAACAGAATATATGCAGTAACACAATGCACTTAGAGTCCTAAAAGACATAAAAATTTATTTTGGGGGGATATGTAACCATTCCATGAAGTCAGAAGAATGATAAACTCCTTGGGGTGGGAGGAGGATGGGTGTGACTAGGGAGCAGCATGTAGGTGGCGGTTTAAATGGTATTATTCTATTTTTTAAGTTATGCAGTAAATACATAATACATGATTTTTCTTCCCCTGCTTTATGTATCATATTAAATAGTTATCCTCTTATAAAGGTAATATGGCTCTTAAGAAGAAAAATATTTTAAAAGGAAAAATACTGAAAAACATTAATTTTATCTTCCTTATCAAGGATAATACGAATCCATGAGTCCCCACCAAGAAAAAGCATTTCTTCAGTCATGAATGGTAACAGTATACAAAACCATTCCTACTTTCCAAATGTCTAAACTTTCCCCATCCCAGCTCCCTAAACCTATAAATTGTCTGGTTCAGAGAATCTAAGACCTTTAATCCACTTTTGCCCCAAGTTCTATAGTTGAAGATTCAGGTCTTTTAAAGAACAAAATATGGAAAGGACTTCTATATCGAATTTCTAGGCCATTTGCCTATTATTTCATTTTAACAATGTCAGAATGGCCAAATAGTTCTTGAAAATGGTAAGCTCCAATGAAGCAGTAAAGCCAATTTTTAAAACAGAATTTTCAAACATTCTTTATAGAGTATATAAATCTCTAAAGATTTTTGTTAGTAATCATTTTCTCTTAATAACTTAGGAATGTATAGTTTAAATGCCCTCTATAGATGATAGAATGCCTTCTATAAAACGCTAAAGGCTATTTGCTGTACAATCTGAACTCATCACAAAATAGGGGATCAAACAGTTGATTTTCATTACTAACCACAAAGCTTTTAGATCTGTCCTACATTATTCAAATCATAGGTGTTACGAACAAGGACCATGTAGTCAGACTGCCTTGGTTTCAATTCCAATTCCATCCTTTTCTACCTCCGGGGACTTGGGTGTGACCTAATCTCTCTGCACCTCTGTTTTCCCAACTGTAAAATGGAGCTAAAAATTGTACTTGTCTCAATCAGTTTTCAGGAGAATGAAATAAAGTAATATATATGATGTGCTTAGAATAATACCTAAATAGGGGTGCCTGGGTGGCACAGTTCGTTAAATGTCCGACTCTTGGCTTTGGCTCAGGTCATGATCTCAGGGTCATGAGATGGAGCATGCTCAGCGCAAAGTGTGCTTAAGATTATCTCTCCCTCTCCCCCTCCTGCTCATGCTCTCGCGCTCTCCCTCATATGTTAAAAAAAAGAAGAAGAAGATAGCAGGGGGGGAAGAATGAAGGGGGGGAGATCAGAGGGGGATACGAACCATGAGAGACTATGG